>NC_134354.1:617277466-617631383 GCF_048569485.1 Anomaloglossus baeobatrachus | reverse complement strand
CAACACCCAGAACATGTACAGCGCCCTACACAAACACTTGGTAACTACACACAACAACATCTATATATATATATATATATATATATATAACAAAAATCATACATGAACTACACAATACGTAAATTCTAGAATACCCGATGCGTAGAATCGGGCCACCTTCTAGTATATATATAAAAGTCCTGGCACTTGCCATCATCGGACATAGTACAACCCTGTGTGCAGTGTGGCATGTGACGTTTATAGATTACTATCTATTGATGTATTTCTATACCCTATAATTTTATTCAAAGGTACAATTAGGTTTTTTAAAGAATTTTGTAGAATCAACAAGAAAACAAATTTAAGCATGTTTCAAAAATATGCTGTATTATTCAGTATTGAGATCGCTATAAAGGATGCAGAGTTATCAGCTGGGCCTGGTCATGATGCTTGGGGTAGCCTACAAGTCCCTCAGCCATAAGGTAAAAAAATATCCCAGAAATAGATATTAGGGAGTCAGGACTGAGTGTTC
The DNA here is from genome assembly GCF_048569485.1 of Anomaloglossus baeobatrachus. Classification (NCBI taxonomy): domain Eukaryota; kingdom Metazoa; phylum Chordata; class Amphibia; order Anura; family Aromobatidae; genus Anomaloglossus; species Anomaloglossus baeobatrachus. Next base: position 617,630,872 of record NC_134354.1, on the reverse strand, counting down.
CAATTTATGACTTTATTACAAGAATAAACTTTCCGAATATACTTTACTTCGAGAAGTCAACATGGCCAGTCAAGTGGCAAAAGAATACCTATAGGTCCATGGTCCAAATGCCGTGTTCCGCAAAAGCACTGTTTCTATGCATGGACATAAGAATGATTGAATTTACATTATCAGTTAGAAAAAATGTAAACGATTTGCAAAATTAATTTTATTGAAATATAATATTGAAGTTTATCCTTTATTCAATTATTGTCACTAGAAGGTGTTTGCATTTGTTTATATTATTAACCATGCTGTAAAACAGGGGTGGGGCACCTCTGGCTCTGCAATACTCTGGCCGGCAGCTGTATTTTGCCGGCTGCCGGCCCTTTAAACCCCCACTTGCACTTTGAACACCCACATTGAGAGTTCACTACTCAACGCTACTTGCGCATGCATTGAAGAGTGAAGCTGGCCAGGACCAGCGTGAGAACATACTTTGTGGGTGGTGTTAATGGGCCATTCATTCTTGTCTCACAGATGAAGAGAGCAGTAGGAGCCCCATTGTCCCTCTTGCTATATGTGCCCCCAGCGTCCCCAGTGCTGTATATGACTACAGCCCTCCCCGGTCATGTATATGACTCAAGCACTTCCCAGTGATGAATATGCCCCCATTCCTCCCCAGACCTTTATATAACCCAAGCCTTCCTTAGTGCTTTATATGATCCCAGCGCTCCCCAGTGATGTATATGACACCATCCCTCCCCAGTAGGATATGTGACACCAGCCCTTCCGAATGCTGCATGTGACCCCAGCCCTCCTCAATGCTGTATATAATCCCAGCCCTCTCCATTGCTGTGTATGCCATCCAGCCTACCCCAGTGCTGTATAAGCCCCCAACCCCCTTAATGCTGTCAGCCCTTCCAAGTGGTGTAAACGACTGCAGTCTCCCTGGTGGGTTATATTTCCCTAGCTGTCACCAGTGATTTACATATATATATATATATATATATATATATATATACCACAGAGCTCTCTATTGCTGTATGTGACCCCAACCTTTCCTAGTACTGCAGATGCCCTGGACCTCTGTAGTAATGTATAAGCCTCCGGCCTATCCCAAGGCTCTAAATGCTCCCAGCTTCCCCAGTGATATATATGCCCCAGCTCTCCCCAGTGATATATATTCTCCCAGCTCTCCTCAGTGATTTATATGTCCCCCATATCTCCCAAGGGATGTATATGACCTCAGGCCTCTACAGTGATGTACAGGCCCCAGCTTTTCTGTGATGTATATGCCCCTGCCCCCGCCTGTTATGTATATGCCCCAACCCCCTCCAGTTATGTATATTCCACATCGTTTTCTGTGATGAATGTGTCCAATCCTCCTTCTGTGATGTTAATGCCCCAGCGTCTACTGAGATGTATATGCCTCCAGCATTTCCTATGATATTTATGTGCCCATGGGTCTCCTGTAATGTATAAATTGCAGCTCCCATGTCTCCTATGATGTATATGCTCCAGCCCCAACATCTCCTGTGATGTATACACAGCAGTCCCAGCATCTCCTATGCAATGTATATATAGAAATACCAGTGTGTCCTGTGTGATGTATATGCATTACAAAACTTATTAACACAAAGAATTGACTGAGCTGTAGAGTGACGCAAACCTGAAAAGGCAATTGTTAGAAGCAACATCATCAATACCACTTAACATAACAGCTATCCTAAGAACAAGCAGTTTCAGCCATCACATTGGGAGTCAGTTGATTAATTGTATGACCAAATACAAAAGGGGAATTTTCAAGTTGATCATTTTGTGTGGCCCCCGAAAGATAGTAGAAATATTCAAATTGCTCTTTGCAGGAAAAAAAAGTTCCTCATCTCTGCTCTAAAAGGATTTTGTTTTCTTTAGCCTTTTTAGTGGTCTTTACTTTGTGCTAAATTTTCAAAAGATTAGACTAACTTCTTTTTTTTTTTAATCTCAGCTTGTGCTAATTTGATCTTGTGAAAGGTGTGTAATCAACATATATTATGCTTCATCTATAAAAAGAAAATCTTATTTGTTAAGCCAATAGCAGCATTAAAATATTAAAGCACCACTCCAGCAATTTTTTAAATTCAGCACTAGAGTAGTTCCACTAACGCAAGGTCCCTGAGTACAACATTATACATAACAGCTGCCTTCTTCAGCTGTTGCCGGGTCACAATCCATCATCTTCTGACCACAACTTCTCATTGACCAAATGTCAGAGGTAACCGTCACAAGTTTTCAATACAAGTCCATGAGAACCTTGCTCTGGATCTAAGAAACATACATTGAGTTGTGACTTGCAGACCTTCCAGCCAACACTGGACCCATCCGGCTGATCACAAACTGCTGGAGAAGGACTTAAGCAGCACCAATGAAAGGTGAAGACGGCAGCTGGTAAGTATGAGACTAAAGCCTGCTTAACAGCTTACAATTAAGCATACGATATCGTATGCGATGGGACATGCCTCCATCGTATGTGCGACACGTTCAATTTGTTGACCGTGTCGCACAAACAACTATTTGCCGTCACACGTACTTACCCTTCCATACGACCTCGATGTGGGTGGCGAACATCCACTTCCTGGAGTGGGAGGGACGTTCGGCGTCACAGCGACGTCACATGGCAGCCGGCCAATAGAAGCAGCGGGGTGGAGATGAGCGGGACGTAAACATCTCGCCCACCTCCTTCCTTCCGCATTGCCGGCGGGACGCAGGTAAGATGTGTTCATCGTTCCCGGGGTGTCACACACTGCGATGTGTGGTACCTCAGGAACATTGAACAACCCGACGTGCAATTTTTAGCAAATGAACGACGTGTATGCGATGAACGGTTTTACGTTCAATCGCAATCGCACGTAGCTGTCACACGCAACTACGTCAATAACGATGCCGGATGTGCATCACTTACGACGTGACCCCGCCGACACTTCGTTAGATATGTTGTAGCGTGTAAAGCCCGCTTAAGTGCAGGGAACTTAGACCTTAGACTCAGACCCGTTTATCACTATCCTTCAAGGAAAAACATTGCAGACGGGAAAGCTGATTTTCAATTGTAGAAGGATAATGGAAGAGTCTGGTCACATGATTCTGCACTGGCAAAACATTTTGTGGACAAAAGAGCAATGCAGTTTGTGAGGAAGGTTGTACTAATAGGAGGAAAATATTGAATACTTACAGTATATATTCGTAGGCACACAAAATCAGGTCCTCACACATGTGTTAAAAAATACAATAAAGCAGACAACCCCTTTAAAACAGAAAGAGAAAGCAAGTGATAGAGTGTATCTCTACTAGCTAAGTATCGAGGAGCTAGCGGTAATTAATTAGCTGGGAGGTTGATAGAGGTTATTTTAAGAGGTCTGATTTAGAGCTTTTAGAGTTTTTATTTGTTCTCTTTGCATAAAAACAAGCCCTGTTACATGCTGTCAGTATATCCAGTAAGCCATAATTGTAGTAACTGAGATTTGCCAGTCCTAATACAGAGGTATACCTAGATAGAAGAAGATATGGATGTTGCAAGCTTAACTTTGTCAAAAGTCATCTCCTATCTATAATTGCAACATGCCAGCTGTATGTTATCTGCTTGTGACGTTTAAAATCAATGCGACCAGTTTTGAGCAAGTGACAAGCTAATTATTCCTCTTGACAATATGTTCAGAGTTAGAAAGTGGTGCATATGTAAAATTTTTCTAAGTGTCACTATTTATTCATTTATTTATCTTTAGAAAACGTGAAATTCAGAGTTTAGTTTGACATAGATGGAACAGATTTTTTTTTGTTAAATAAAGTATGCCTAATAGTGATGAGCGAGTACTAAAAAGCTCGGGTGCTCGAAGCTCGGGCCGAGCCTCCCAAGATACTCGTGTACTCGGCCCGAGCAACGAGCCCAATGTTATCCTATGGGAGACCCGAGTATTTTTGTGAAATGACCTCCCGGCAGCATGGAGAAACCCTAAAAATGGCACAAAAGTCTCAGAAGAGTGCTCAAATGACATGGCAACAGCATGGGGAAGACCCCTTGAAGCATTTATCACTCAAAAGTCACAGCTGTGAACAATTTTGTCCGCGTTTTACGCCATTTTTACGGACTCACCAGAAAACCTTCCAAAATGACCCCAAAATGATTTTTCATGGCAGAAATGTTAAGGGCACATACCCAATAGTGAGATAGAGCTGGTGTATGTTACTTTTTGAGATTAATACATGAAAGATTTTACGTGAAAACATTGTGTGGCACTCCGATGTCCCTGAGAAGAGACGTACATGAAGGCCTCTTGAGTCTAATGTGCCCATTTTGAGGAAGTGAGTCTTTGTAGTATTTTCCTTTGCCAGGGCAGTCCAAAATTGTGAGGTTCACCAATGTCCCTGGATAGAGACGTGCATGATGGCCTGTAAACCTGAAGTGCCCATTGTAAGGAAGTGGGTCTATTTTAGTATAGCCCTTTGCCAGGGCAGCCAAAAATTGGGAGGCTCCACATTGTCCCTGGATAGAGACGTGCATGATGGCCTGTAAACCTGAAGTGCCCATTGTAAGGAAGTGGGTCTATTTCAGTATAGCCCTTTGCCAGGGCAGCCAAAAATTGGGAGGCTCCACATTGTCCCTGGATAGAGACGTGCATGATGGCCTGTAAACCTGAAGTGCCCATTGTAAGGAAGTGGGTCTATTTCAGTATAGCCCTTTGCCAGGGCAGCCAAAAATTGGGAGGCTCCACATTGTCCCTGGATAGAGACGTGCATGATGGCCTGTAAACCTGAAGTGCCCATTGTAAGGAAGTGGGTCTATTTCAGTATAGCCCTTTGCCAGGGCAGCCAAAAATTGGGAGGCTCCACATTGTCCCTGGATAGAGACGTGCATGATGGCCTGTAAACCTGAAGTGCCCATTGTAAGGAAGTGGGTCTATTTCAGTATAGCCCTTTGCCAGGGCAGCCAAAAATTGGGAGGCTCCACATTGTCCCTGGATAGAGACGTGCATGATGGCCTGTAAACCTGAAGTGCCCATTGTAAGGAAGTGGGTCTATTTCAGTATAGCCCTTTGCCAGGGCAGCCAAAAATTGGGAGGCTCCACATTGTCCCTGGATAGAGACGTGCATGATGGCCTGTAAACCTGAAGTGCCCATTGTAAGGAAGTGGGTCTATTTCAGTATAGCCCTTTGCCAGGGCAGCCAAAAATTGGGAGGCTCCACATTGTCCCTGGATAGAGACGTGCATGATGGCCTGTAAACCTGAAGTGCCCATTGTAAGGAAGTGGGTCTATTTCAGTATAGCCCTTTGCCAGGGCAGCCAAAAATTGGGAGGCTCCACATTGTCCCTGGATAGAGACGTGCATGATGGCCTGTAAACCTGAAGTGCCCATTGTAAGGAAGTGGGTCTATTTTAGTATAGCCCTTTGCCAGGGCAGCCAAAAATTGGGAGGCTCCACATTGTCCCTGGATAGAGACGTGCATGATGGCCTGTAAACCTGAAGTGCCCATTGTAAGGAAGTGGGTCTATTTCAGTATAGCCCTTTGCCAGGGCAGCCAAAAATTGGGAGGCTCCACATTGTCCCTGGATAGAGACGTGCATGATGGCCTGTAAACCTGAAGTGCCCATTGTAAGGAAGTGGGTCTATTTCAGTATAGCCCTTTGCCAGGGCAGCCAAAAATTGGGAGGCTCCACATTGTCCCTGGATAGAGACGTGCATGATGGCCTGTAAACCTGAAGTGCCCATTGTAAGGAAGTGGGTCTATTTTAGTATAGCCCTTTGCCAGGGCAGCCAAAAATTGGGAGGCTCCACATTGTCCCTGGATAGAGACGTGCATGATGGCCTGTAAACCTGAAGTGCCCATTGTAAGGAAGTGGGTCTATTTTAGTATAGCCCTTTGCCAGGGCAGCCAAAAATTGGGAGGCTCCACATTGTCCCTGGATAGAGACGTGCATGATGGCCTGTAAACCTGAAGTGCCCATTGTAAGGAAGTGGGTCTATTTCAGTATAGCCCTTTGCCAGGGCAGCCAAAAATTGGGAGGCTCCACATTGTCCCTGGATAGAGACGTGCATGATGGCCTGTAAACCTGAAGTGCCCATTGTAAGGAAGTGGGTCTATTTTAGTATAGCCCTTTGCCAGGGCAGCCAAAAATTGGGAGGCTCCACATTGTCCCTGGATAGAGACGTGCATGATGGCCTGTAAACCTGAAGTGCCCATTGTAAGGAAGTGGGTCTATTTCAGTATAGCCCTTTGCCAGGGCAGCCAAAAATTGGGAGGCTCCACATTGTCCCTGGATAGAGACGTGCATGATGGCCTGTAAACCTGAAGTGCCCATTGTAAGGAAGTGGGTCTATTTCAGTATAGCCCTTTGCCAGGGCAGCCAAAAATTGGGAGGCTCCACATTGTCCCTGGATAGAGACGTGCATGATGGCCTGTAAACCTGAAGTGCCCATTGTAAGGAAGTGGGTCTATTTCAGTATAGCCCTTTGCCAGGGCAGCCAAAAATTGGGAGGCTCCACATTGTCCCTGGGTAGAGACGTGCATGATGGCCTCAAAACATTAAGTGTCCATTTTAAGGAAGTGGGTCTATTTCAGTATAGCCCTTTGCCAGGGCAGCCAAAAATTGGGAGGCTCCACATTGTCCCTGGATAGAGACGTGCATGATGGCCTGTAAACCTGAAGTGCCCATTGTAAGGAAGTGGGTGTATTTCAGTATAGCCCTTAGGCAGGGCAGCCAAAAATTGGGAGGCTCCACGTTGTCCCTGGATAGAGACGTGCATGATGGCCTGTAAACCTGAAGTGCCCATTGTAAGGAAGTGGGTCTATTTCAGTATAGCCCTTTGCCAGGGCAGCCAAAAATTGGGAGGCTCCACATTGTCCCTGGGTAGAGACGTGCATGATGGCCTCAAAACATTAAGTGTCCATTTTAAGGAAGTGGGTCTATTTCAGTATAGCCCTTTGCCAGGGCAGCCAAAAATTGGGAGGCTCCACATTGTCCCTGGATAGAGACGTGCATGATGGCCTGTAAACCTGAAGTGCCCATTGTAAGGAAGTGGGTGTATTTCAGTATAGCCCTTAGGCAGGGCAGCCAAAAATTGGGAGGCTCCACGTTGTCCCTGGGTAGAGACGTGCATGAGGGCCTCAAAACATTGTTCCCATTGCAAAGGAGCGGGTCTCCTGTCGTTGTAATGTCCATTCTGCAAAGAATGGGCGAAAAAATTTACCACTGGGGGTATACCTGAAACAAAGACCTAACTATTGTAACGGTCATCATGATGGCGCATGAGGAGAAGGAGGAGCAGTCCAGCGATTATCCAAAGTCGAGAAGTGTACCCATGGGTGAGTGGAGGTACATGGCAAACTTTAAACTCCGCTCTCATTTGCTGGTGGTGTGGTGAAGTCTGGCCCAATCCAACCCTTGTTCATCTTTATCAGAGTCAGCCTGTCAGCATTTTCAGTTGACAGGCGGGTGCGTTTATCTGTAATGATTCCACCTGCGGCACTAAAAACACGCTCTGACAAAACGCTAGCAGCAGGGCAGGCCAGGACTTCCAAGGCGTAGAGAGCCAATTCATGCCACGTGTCCAGCTTGGATACCCAATAATTGTAAGGCACAGAGGAATGTCGGAGTACAGTTGTTCGATCTGCAAGGTACTCCTTCAGCATCTGGGCAAACTTAGGATTTCTTGTGGCACTACCCCGCACCTCAGGGGCTGTGGTACGTGAGGGGCTGAGAAAACTGTCCCACATCTTAAAGACTGTTCCCCTACCTCTGGCGGATTGGACTTGTGCCTCTCTCGGCTGTACGCCTCGGTTGTCCACTGATTCCTGACCTATGCCGCTAGCGTTTTGTGAGGGGAATGCTTTGCCTACTTCCGTGAGTATGGCCTTCCGAAACTGCTGCATTTTGGTTGACCTCTCCTCCACGGGAATAAGAGACAAAAAGTTCTCCTTGTAGCGTGGGTCTAACAGTGTTACCAACCAGTAATGATTGTCGGCCAAGATGTTCTTAACGCGAGGGTCACGAGACAGGCAGCTTACCATAAAGTCAGCCATGTGCGCCAGACTCTTAACAGCCAGGACTTCAGTAGCCTGACCAACAAGATGACTGAACATGCTGTCCTCCTCCTCCTCCTCCTCCTCCTCCTCCTCATCTACCCTGTCCTCTGGCCAGCCACGCTGAATCGAGGATATGACTGGTGTGCATGTCATATCCTCAATTTGGCCGGAGAGTTGCTCCATGTCTTCATCCTCCTCCTCGTCATAGTCCTCCACTGCACGTTGTGATGAGACGAGGCTGGGCTGTGTGTTATCACCCACACCCACTACTGTTTCTTGCTGCAACTCATCGCGCTCCGCCTGCAATGCATCATGTTTGTTTTTCAGCAGGGACCGTTTTAGAAGGCAGAGTAGCGGTATGGTGACGCTAATAATGGCGTCATCACCACTCACCATCTTGGTGGAGTCCTCAAAGTTTTGGAGGATGGTACATAGGTCTGACATCCATCTCCACTCCTCAGGTGTTATGTGTGGAGTTTGACCCATTTCCCGACGGCTTAGGTGATGCAGGTACTCAACAACTGCCCTCTTCTGCTCACATATCCTGACCAACATGTGCAGAGTTGAATTCCAACGCGTGGGGACATCACACACCAGTCTGTGAGCCGGAAGATGCAAACGGCGCTGAAAGCCGGCAAGGCCGGCTGAAGCAGTAGGTGACTTTCGAAAATGTGCAGACAGGCGGCGAACTTTTACCAGCAGATCAGACAGCTCTGGGTATGACTTTATAAACCGCTGAACCACGAGGTTGAGCACATGGGCCACGCATGGAACATGTGTCAGCTGGCCTCGCCTCAAAGCCGCCACCAGGTTCCGGCCATTGTCACAAACGACCTTTCCTGGCTTTAGGTTCAGAGGTGTGAGCCAGTGATCTGCCTGCTGTTTCAGAGCTGTCCACAGCTCTTCTGCATTGTGGGGTTTGTCACCTATGCAGATTAGCTTCAGCACAGCCTGTTGCCGCTTCGCCGAGGCAGTGCTGCAGTGCTTCCAGCTTGTGACTGGTGTGGAGGGCACAGTGGATGAGGATGCGCAGGAGGAGGAGGAGGCTGAAGAGCATGACATTCCGGAGCTGTAGAGTGTGGGTGAAACACTGACTGAGGTAGGGCCTGCAAACCTTGGTGTGGGAAGGACGTGTTCCGTCCCTCGCTCAGACTGGGTCCCAGCTTCCACAATATTAACCCAGTGTGCCGTCAACGAGATGTAGCGGCCTTGCCCACAAGCACTTGTCCACGTGTCTGTGGTTAGGTGGACCTTGGGTGAAACAGCGTTGTTCAGGGCACGTGTGATGTTTTGTGACACGTGGTTATGCAACGCGGGGACGGCACACCGGGAGAAATAGTGGCGGCTGGGGACCGAGTAACGTGGGACAGCTGCCGCCATCAGGTCACGGAATGCTTCTGTCTCCACCAGCCTAAAAGGCAACATTTCCAGCGCAAGCAGTCGCGAAATGTTAGCATTTAGAACTGTGGCATGTGGGGTGTTGGCAGTGTATTTGCGCCTGCGTTCAAAGGTTTGCTGAATGGATAACTGAACGCTGCGCTGGGACAAGGACGTGCTTGATGATGGTGTTCTTTCTGCGTAGGCAACTGCAGGTGCAGGAGTGGAGGAGGCTTGTTCGCAGGCAGCATGGACAGAGGATTGGCTCGCATGCACAACCAGCGAAGACGTAGCAGTGACATCAGCAAGCACTGCTCCTCGACTCTGTTGTACTTCCCACAAAGTCGGGTGCTTGGCTGACATGTGCCTGATCATGCTGGTGGTGGTCAGGCTGCTAGTTTTGGTACCCCTGCTGATGCTGGCACGGCAGGTGTTGCAAATGGCCTTTTTTGAATCATCTGGATCCAACTTAAAAAACTGCCAGACTCGTGAAGACCTAACATTTGTACAGGCACCTTGTGTCGTCGTGTTGTTCCGGGGAACGGTTGCCTGACTTCTGCCTGGGGCCACCACCCTGCTTCTTACTGCCTGTTGTGATGCTACGCCTCCCTCCCCCTGTGCACTGCTGTCCTCGCTCTGCATATCCTCCTGCCAGGTTGGGTCAGTTACTGGATCATCCACCACGTCGTCTTCCTCTTCCGCACCCTGCTCCTCCTCCTGACTTGCTGACAATTGTGTCTCATCATCGTCCACCACTTGTTGAGACACGTTGCCAACTTCGTGAGAACGTGGCTGCTCAAATATTTGGCCATCTGTACAGACGATCTCCTCATGACCCACTTCAATATGAGCTGGCGAGAGGCCAGAATGTGTGAATGGAAACGTGAACATCTCTTCCGAGTGTCCAAGTGTGGGATCATTAATGTCCGAGGAGGACGTGTACTCAGCCTGGTGGTAGGAAGGAGGATCAGGTTCAGAAATGTGCGGTGCAGTATCACGGCTACTGACACTTGACCGTGTGGAAGACAGAGTGTTTGTGGTGGTGCCAATCTGACTGGAAGCATTATCCGCTATCCAACTAACAACCTGTTGACACTGGTCTTGGTTCAAGAGCGGTGTACTGCTGCGGTCCCCAAGAATTTGGGACAGGACGTGCGAGCGACTAGATGTGGCCCTTTGTTGTGGCGAAATTAGAGCTTGCCCACGACCTCGGCCTCTGCCTGCACCACCATCACGTCCACTTCCTTGTTCCTTGCCAATGCCCTTGCGCATTTTGCAATGCTGTGCACTGCTGACGTGTATATTCACTACTTGTGCGTTATATCAAAGTTTCTGGAAATTGCACACAAGTGCACCTGTACGCTGCCACCGACAGGCACACACGTGCGGTTTTTAAATGCAAGCACGGACGCACTAAGAACCTAACACAGGTTTTAGGAGCAAAAATTAAGAACTCTGACACTATCAGCCACTGCTGACTGACGTGTATTATACACTACACTTGTGCGTTATATAATAGTTTGGTAAAAACGCACACCAGTGCACCTGTACGCTGCCACCAACAGGCACACACGTGCGGTTTTAAAAACCAAGCACGGACGCAATAATAACCTAACACAGGTTTTAGGAGCAAAAATTAAGAACTCTGACACTATCAGCCACTGCTGACTGACGTGTATTATACACTACACTTGTGCGTTATATAATAGTTTGGTAAACGCACACCAGTGCACCTGTACGCTGCCACCAACAGGCACACACGTGCGGTTTTAAAAACCAAGCACGGACGCAATAATAACCTAACACAGGTTTTAGGAGCAAAAATTAAGAACTCTGACACTATCAGCCACTGCTGACTGACGTGTATTATACACTACACTTGTGCGTTATATAATAGTTTGGTAAATGCACACCAGTGCACCTGTACGCTGCCACCAACAGGCACACACGTGCGGTTTTAAAAACCAAGCACGGACGCAATAATAACCTAACACAGGTTTTAGGAGCAAAAATTAAGAACTCTGACACTATCAGCCACTGCTGACTGACGTGTATTATACACTACACTTGTGCGTTATATAATAGTTTGGTAAACGCACACCAGTGCACCTGTACGCTGCCACCAACAGGCACACACGTGCGGTTTTAAAAACCAAGCACGGACGCAATAATAACCTAACACAGGTTTTAGGAGCAAAAATTAAGAACTCTGACACTATCAGCCACTGCTGACTGACGTGTATTATACACTACACTTGTGCGTTATATAATAGTTTGGTAAAAACGCACACCAGTGCACCTGTACGCTGCCACCAACAGGCACACACGTGCGGTTTTAAAAACCAAGCACGGACGCACTAAGAACCTAACACAGGTTTTAGGAGCAAAAATTAAGAACTCTGACACTATCAGCCACTGCTGACTGACGTGTATTATACACTACACTTGTGCGTTATATAATAGTTTGGTAAACGCACACCAGTGCACCTGTACGCTGCCACCAACAGGCACACACGTGCGGTTTTAAAAACCAAGCACGGACGCAATAATAACCTAACACAGGTTTTAGGAGCAAAAATTAAGAACTCTGACACTATCAGCCACTGCTGACTGACGTGTATTATACACTACACTTGTGCGTTATATAATAGTTTGGTAAACGCACACCAGTGCACCTGTACGCTGCCACCAACAGGCACACACGTGCGGTTTTAAAAACCAAGCACGGACGCAATAATAACCTAACACAGGTTTTAGGAGCAAAAATTAAGAACTCTGACACTATCAGCCACTGCTGACTGACGTGTATTATACACTACACTTGTGCGTTATATAATAGTTTGGTAAACGCACACCAGTGCACCTGTACGCTGCCACCAACAGGCACACACGTGCGTTTTTAAAAACCAAGCACGGACGCAATAATAACCTAACAGGTTTTTTTGGGGAGCGACAATTACAGTACAGACAAGTCAGACACTATCTGGACTGTTTTACACTGTGTACACCAGCCCCAGATATGAAGGCTGGTATACGGTCACCACTACCCTGCCTGCCTGCCTGCCTGTATACTGCTACAATAGTCCTGACAAGGACTCTTTTGGTCACTAGCCTGTATTCAGACCTGGCTATACCCTGCCTGTATATAGCAACAATAGTCCTGAGAAGGACTCTGCTACTGTACGCCGACCTGGCTATACCCTGCCTGCCTGTATACAACTAGAATAGTCCTGAGAAGGACTTTTGGTCACACTGTTTGCAGCCCTGCAACTGAAAAAGCTATAAAGGGCCGCAAAGCTTTCCCTGAATCAGCGACACTCTTCCTACACTCACTGTCAGAATAGCTGTGAGCAGAGCACAGCGCGCCGGCCTATATAAAGGCTCGGTGACGCTGTGCAGGCCGGCCAATCACTGCAATTCCACAACTAACAGGGCTGTGGCATTGCAGTGGTCTGCCAGCCAATCCCTGCATGAGGGCTGGCTCTCAAAAGAGCGCCAACATGCAGAAATGAAGACCACGAGTAAAGCACGAGTATCGCGAGATTACTCGGTCCCCGCCGAGCAGCCCGAGTACAGTGATACTCGTGCGAGTACCGAGTAGTGACAAGCATGCTCGCTCATCACTAATGCCTAATGTACAGTATATGTTATAGTAAGGAGCAAAACTGGCAAAACTTGAATATGACAGTTGGTTCGCATTTGTCCAAGAAATTTGATTCAAAGTTATTTATAGCAAATTTTATCTTTTTTATTATAGTTTTAAGGGTGCTTTACACGCTGCGACATTGCTAGCAATTTCGTTAGTGATTTAACACACCAGATAGCACATACGATTTACCTTGATCGCTCATAGGTCGTGTTTTCTGCGGCGGTCACATGTGCAATCTCGGCAAATCTTATCTGTGATCTGGCGAGTCACATCGCTAACGAGATCGCTAGCGATGTCGCAGCGTGTAAAGCACCCTTTAGTGTCCAAATTAAAAGATGAATATAAAAAAATAAAATAACATTCACTTCAATCCTCACCTGTCCCACTGACATTGCAGCTCCCAGTGCTGTTCTCTGCAAGGCACCAGTTGACATTGTTTCTTCTTTGGCATCCTCTTTCAACACTGTGTAGGCCTACGATTTCACAATGTAGATAATGATATCACAATGTGCATCACATAAGGCAGTGTCTAGACCTCAAGCAATGGATGTTGTGAGATTGTAATGTCTAGCCATAAGAAGTGACGTCAGGTTTATTCAGTGCAGAAACCCATGATGCAGAGTGAAGATGCCAGAAAAGAATGCCACACTTGGAAGGAAAAAAGCTGCCAAATGGATTCTTGGGGAGAACCAGAATGGGGCTGCATGAACGATAGAACAGGTGAGTGCGGTGCCATTGAAGCTTCAGTCGCCACAGGAGAGGTTAATCGCTTATGTTTCTCACAATCACACACCACAAACAGTTAGGTGCTTTCCCACTGGGGGGATGTCCTGGGGCATATAGGGGGTGGCCATCACAAAGCATGGGACTTTCCCGGTCACTAGGACAACCACCTGGGGGGCGGGCACCACTTGGGAAAAGGGAAGGAGCATCTTCACACATAACCAGTTGGCCCCGGGCACAGCTTGGGGTGAGACACACACTATGGACCTCAGTTCAATCTTCTTTTACCTAACACTTCTGGGAGCGCCATAGGACCCGTAGCTTGGAGCATACAGCTCATCCCGGGTTCTCTACAGCTATACTGGATTCCAGGGTCTGCGATGAGTGCGGGAAATACCCGTGACCCGTTCGATATTCCACATACACCGGAATTGGAGGGACCCCGATGAGAAAGGACTCACAGTTGGAACACCGGCGGTGACCTCGAATTGCTCGGGATCGGCTGGGGCCCATCACGGCAGTGACCGGCATCTTTTGGGTAAAACCAGGACTATAAGTAAAGAAAACCTTGAACCCGCAGACACTGTGTCCGCCTGTCCTTGCCGTCGCCGACGCCCTGCGCTTCGGTGCCCACCATTATTACCCCCCTCATCATCCTCCCCGGGGCCCGCTCCACCTGTTGGGAGCAGAAATATCTTAGCTGCTAAAACCATCCGCCTCGGCCACATACCGCAGGTGGAGTCACGAAATCAACCTCCACCATCCTCCATTATCACCCCCTCCTTTATTGTATACCTCAGGGCCACAAAACTGGGCGGAAGGGCCACCCCGTGACATCCCAAGACCCGACATCACCAGGCCCGGCAACGAGTAATTTAACCCTTGCCCCATGGGTGCTACATGAGCGGTGAAACTATTATATTTTTATTTCCTTCCTCATACCTCTAGAATTCAGCAAAATGGGTAATAATAATATTAAAGTTTATTTATATAGCGCCAACATATTCTCCAGCACTTTATAATCAGCTAGGGTCCTGTATGGACAAAAACAAAACAAAATAGTACATAATTCAACAGCTACAGTAAAAAAGAGGGCCCTGCTCGAAAGCTTGCAATCTATGGGGAAGAAGGGGGACAAGAAAGGTGAAGCACACTTGTAGATCTGGCTGGCCATCATTATACTAGTTTATTGGTGACATATAAAGATGAATGATCTGGTCTTTAGACAGTAACCTTTTGGGTGCCCTTACGTGCTATTGGTTGTATGTAGGATGTGAGGACAGAAATAGGAGAGAGAATATTATGAGTAGCATTTAGAAGGTGGGACAGTGGAGAGTTAGGTTAGTAAGTTATTATGATAACCTTTTCTGAAGAAATGTGTTTTTAATGTACTCTTAAAAACTTGGGGACTTGATAATATTTGCATTCTTTCGGGTAGTGGATTCCAGAAATCTGGCGTGGCACGAGAAAAGTCTTGGAGACGGAGGTGTGAGGTTCGTATTATGGAGGATGTTAGTTTAAGATCATTTGCGGAATGAAGGGGGTGGGTAGGATGATAGACAGAGAGGAGGGATGAGATATATTTTGTTCCAGAGCTGTGGAGAGCTTTGTGGGTGAGGGATATGAGTTTGTATTGTATTCTGTAGCTGATAGGTAGCCAGTGTAGTGACTGGCACAATTGGAGGCATCGGTGAAGTGGCTGGACAGGAATATGACCCTGGCTGCTGCATTCAAGATGTATTGGAGAGGGGAGAGTTTGGTCCAAGGGAGACCAATCAATAAAGAGTTGCAGTAATCCAGGAGGGAATGAATAAGAGTGACAGTAAGGATTTTTGCAGTTTTGAAAGTGAGAAATGGTTGGATTCTGGAGATGTTTTTAAGATGCAAGTGACATGTGCGATTGAGTGATTGTATATGGGGAACGAAGGAGAGTCAAATATGACCCCACGACAGCGAGCATGCTGCTTGGAAGTAATGATTAAATCATCAAAGGTAATTGAGATGTCAGGTGTAGGTTGGTTAGTAGAGGGAGGAAACACAAGAAATTCAGTTTTGGAGAGATTCAGTTTCAGATAGAGTGAGGACATGCTTTGAGAGACAGCAGACAGACAATCCCTGCTATTTTGTAACAAAGCAGGGGAGATGATTGGATGATTGGAGATGATGTATATAATTGGGTGTCATCAGCATAGAAATGGTATTGGAAACCAAATCTGCTGATGGTTTGTCCAATAGAGGCGGTGTATAGAGAGAAGAGGAGAGGGCCCAAGACTGAGCCTTGAGGAACCCCGAAGTTGAGGAGAAGAGGAGTGGAGTAAGAGCCGGCAAAGGAAACAGTGAAGGAGCGGTCTGAGAGATAGGAGGAGAACCAGGCAAGAGCGGTATCCTTGAGGCCAATAGAGCAGAGCATAGTGAGGAAAAGTTGGTGATCCACAGTGTCAATAGCAGCTGAGAGATCCAAGAGACGCAATAGGGAATAGTGGCCGTTAGATTTTGCTGTTAATAGATCCTTTGAGGCTGTTTCGGTGGAGTGTAAAGAGGGGAAACCAGATTGAGAGGGATCAAGAAGTGAGTTTTCAGATAAATAGCGGATTAGCCGAGAGTGGACCAAGCGTTCCAGGAGCTTAGAGATAAAGGGAAGATTAGAGACTGGTCTGTAGTTAGCGGCCCAGTTCTGATTGAGGGCAGGTTTTTTAAGTAGATGGGTTCTGCTGGCATGTTTAAATGATGAAGGAAAGATACCCGATAAAAGAGAGAGGTTAAACATTTTGGGTAGATAGGTAGTGACAGCTGGGGAAAGAGCTTGAAGGAGATGTGAGGGAATAGGGTCACTGGTGCAGGTTGTTGGGCGGGAAGAGGCGAGGAAACGCGTCACTTCTTCTTCTGTGACAGGCTCAAATATTGATAGTGGGCTTGAGGAGTGGGAGAGAAGAGGATCCAGGCTCTGAGGGGATTTTTCAAAGATTTCTTTGTGGATGTCGTTGATCTTTTGTAAGAAGAAAGTCGCCAGATCATCATAGGTTAGGTTGGTGACCGGGGTTTGTGCTTTAGTGCTTAGGAGGGAGTGGACGGTTTCAAAGAGCCGTTTAGGATTTTTGGCTAGTGAAGTGATGAGAGTGGTAAAGTATATTTGTTTAGCCAGATGGAGAGCAGAGTTCTAGGTTTTGAGCATGAACTTATAGTGGATGAAGTTTTCAGCTGAAAAGGATTTTCTCCACAGACCCTCAGCATGCCTAGAACAGCACTGTAGGAAACATGTTTGAAGTGTGTGCCAGGGCTGCCACTGCCTGTGTGGGTTTTTTTTGGTTGCAAGTGAAATACAAAAAATTTGAGGTGATTTTATCCCTTTCTGAACTAGTTTGCTCATCAATTCTAAGTAAAGATTGACTTTCACCTGACTAATGTACCGTATCTGTAGCTATATGTATTAAGCATGGATAGTACTATAAGTGCAGAAAAGGTGAGGCACTATAGGTGCCATGCCACATAAGAAGACATTAGTAAAATAAAAAAAACCCTTTTCCATAAAATAAAATGTTTAAAAAATAAAAATATTTTGCACATAGTAGAAATAGGGCATTTTGAGCAATTTTGTAAATAACACATTGAATACCAGTTATTTCCCTTTAAAATTATTAAATGCAAACTGAGTAAATAAACAGGAAAGAGGCAAGGGCATAGTGTTCTTTATGGTAATAACTGTAAACTATTTTATTTTTTCATGCTATTCTACAATTGGGATAATTAATCTCTTCACTCTGGTTGGTAACTGTCAGCTTAAAAAATAATCCTTTGTTGATCCCTTCTTCACCAGTTACAGTAGTAATCTTTCAGTACTTTCTTCCTCATATGTTGAAAGCCTAATTAAATTTTCCCACCACCAATAGCAAAATTGACCTTTTCGTTGTGACAACATGGTCAAACTATACAGAAAGATGAGTTCAGAAATGTTGATTTCAATCTCCCATGCAAACGGCATGACAATAAAATAAGAATGTAAACATTGGGAAAAATAAAATATTTTACTTAGATATAACAGCACATTTTAAATAACTCACAACTAATGATTTAGTAACGCTCATTACCATGGGATGCATTCAAGATATACATTTTTCAAACATCTGCAGTACATCAAATGCTTCAATTTGATCCAGTATAGATTATAATCATTACTATTGATTTTTAGACAGCCATTGGTTCCGTGATGCTGTACATGTGAAAAGGGTTTACATACAAAATACAAAAATGAACAAACAACAGTGTAAGACTTCTAAAGAGTGGAGAGGTCCCTACTCATGAGGGCTTACAGTTCAAAGTGCAATGGTGAAAGAGATAGTGGGTTGCAGAGAATGCATCCTGTAGTAGTAGGTGACATCGAGGTTTTTGCAAGCTTTAAGATTCCTCCAAAATAAGTGTTTTCAAGTTGTTGGATATAATTAAATATATTGGCACACAAATTTTTAGAGGATTGGAGATGCTCTGGAGATTTACTGTAGGCGATTGTGTGAGGACCATAGAGGGTGGAGTAGAGTAGACAATCTCAGGAGGATTGGAGATTACATGTGGAAATATGTCAGGAGATTAGCTAGGAGATACAGTGCCTACAAGTAGTATTCAACCCCCTGCAGATTTAGCAGGTTTGATAAGATGCAAATAAGTTAGAGCCTGCAAACTTCAAACAAGAGCAGGATTTATTCACAGATGCATAAATCTTACAAACCAACAAGTTATGTTGCTCAGTTAAATTTTAATAAATTTTCAACATAAAAGTCTGGGTCAATTATTATTCAACCCCTAGGTTTAATATTTTGTGGAATAACCCTTGTTTGCAATTACAGCTAATAATCATCTTTTATAAGACCTGATCAGGCCGGCACAGGTCTCTGGAGTTATCTTGGCCCACTCCTCTATGCAGATCTTCTCCAAGTTATCTAGGTTATTTGGGTGTCTCATGTGGACTTTAATCTTGAGCTCCTTCCACAAGTTTTCAATTGGGTTAAGGTCAGGAGACTGACTAGGCCACTGCAACACCTTGATTTTTTCCCTCTTGAACCAGGCCTTGGTTTTCTTGGCTGTGTGCTTTGGGTCGTTGTCTTGTTGGAAGATGAAATGACGACCCATCTTAAGATCCTTGATGGAGGAGCGCAGGTTCTTGGCCAAAATCTCCAGGTAGGCCGTGCTATCCATCTTCCCATGGATGCGGACCAGATGGCCAGTCCCCTTGGCTGAGAAACAGCCCCACAGCATGATGCTGCCACCACCATGCTTGACTGTAGGGATGGTATTCTTGGGGTCGTATGCAGTGTCGTCCAGTCTCCAAACATCACGTGTGTGGTTGGCACCAAAGATCTCGATCTTGGTCTCATCAGACCAGAGAACCTTGAACCAGTCTGTCTCAGAGTCCTCCAAGTGATCATGAGCAAACTGTAGACGAGCCTTGACATGACGCTTTGAAAGTAAAGGTACCTTACGGGCTCGTCTGGAACGGAGACCATTGCGGTGGAGTACGTTACTTATGGTATTGACTGAAACCAATGTCCCCACTGCCATGAGATCTTCCCGGAGCTCCTTCCTTGTTGTCCTTGGGTTAGCCTTGACTCTTCGGACAAGCCTGGCCTCAGCACGGGTGGAAACTTTCAAAGGCTGTCCAGGCCGTGGAAGGCTAACAGTAGTTCCATAAGCCTTCCACTTCCGGATGATGCTCCCAACAGTGGAGACAGGTGGGCCCAACTCCTTGGAAAGGGTTTTGTACCCCTTGCCAGCCTTGTGACCCTCCACGATCTTGTCTCTGATGGCCTTGGAATGCTCTTTTGACTGCCAGGACCCAAACACCACCTTTTCCCCCCTAGAAAGACACCACACAGTTCATTATAAGTTAAATTACTTTTATTTTCACTTATGGAGAGGCATAGGGAAAAAACACTCTCATCTTTTACTTTGGCGTAAATTATGGTCGCAGCTTTCAAATTAGGCATTACCAGCCAACACCATGGGGTTTTGGGAAATTTTCCGCCACCGGCCGTCCGGTGCGGGTATTTCACCACCACTTTTCCTACCCCTTCCGCTGCTGCGACTTAACACAAAGACACTCCACAAAAACTCATATAACAAATGGAGAGGGAGGATGGGAAACAGGTCCGGGTCCAGGAACAAAGAGACCGGAAGCTGGGCAGCGCAGTGACCTATATCCGATCAGGTCATACCACAGGAGCCGGGGGTAGCTGGTGAGTCTTTCCAGGGGGAGAAACCACCTAGCATTAGCATAGGGGGCCTGCAGTCAGGTGGCAGCATCTCAAATTTTGGCTGCAGTGCCCCTCAGACTGCCAGGACCCAAACACCACCTTTTCCCCCCTAGAAAGACACCACACAGTTCATTATAAGTTAAATTACTTTTATTTTCACTTATGGAGAGGCATAGGGAAAAAACACTCTCATCTTTTACTTTGGCGTAAATTATGGTCGCAGCTTTCAAATTAGGCATTACCAGCCAACACCATGGGGTTTTGGGAAATTTTCCGCCACCGGCCGTCCGGTACGGGTATTTCACCACCACTTTTCCTACCCCTTCCACCAAGGAGCAGCACAGCGCTAGCAAGCTGCGACCCCCCCAAAAACCACAATACCTGAGCCATCTCCTCGCACATTCCCACTATCAAGCCATCTGAAACCGCATCATTGAAGATGCACCCGCTCCCTTATAAGGACAACAAAGTTAATACCTTCCAGCTGGCGGTACCACACCATTTTTTTTTTTTTTAATTATATATATATATTTTACACAACCAACTTAGGTAGGCACTGGTTGCCCGTGCACCAAGGACAGCCCCGTAACACATCCTTCCTTGGATACGTTCCAATATGAGCTGAAAGTCACCTCTGCCTTGCCCATCTTAAATTAGGAAAATAACAGGAAAAGTTGAACCATCTCTGACCGGATGAGGGTACCAGGTGAAGCGCAGCTAGATTGCAAGAGACCAAATCTGTGACATCTACTTGTGTCGCCAAGTCAACTGTGGAGGGCGGCTCACCAATCCTGAACACCTCAGGTAGCACACTCAGCTCAACCAGCTCCCGGCAACTTCTCCAATCACATCCAGGCCAATGGAAACCACGGACCAACCGCCAGGGCTAGGATCACCTTTTCCCGCTGCCCGAAAAGTATGGGCATGACCTAAGCTTGAAACCTAGGCCGACTTACATCTGAAAAGGAAAACATTGTCAGAAAAGAAAAAACTCTCGAAACCATCAAAATTCTCTTAACCATCAGACCCCCTTTCCCTTGGGGTGATTTGGCAAAAACTCGCGTTTTTTTTTTTTTTTTTATATATTAATACACAAATCTGGAACGTATGTAATGTTACGCTAGCCTATGACAGTCAGTAGCCTCTTGCCCTTCTACTAGTGATGGTTTATAAAACAAACTCGGTACGGACATTCCTCAAAATGCATTTGCGTTGCCAAACCCATCCCATTGAAACCACGCTCATACACACTTGCCCCAAAGCTTCAGCAGCACCCCAGTTCTGGGGGGGGGGGAGAGAGGGGTGTTTACATTCCAGGTACTGCAACTAACGCACCCACAATAACAACCATCACCAATTTACCGCCATGAAATTGTCCGCCAAATATGGGAAAAAATCTTTATGGTTAAAAGATGCTCACCTTCATGCCTGTTCGTCTGAGGGCTATCACTAACCTTAGGCATACCAACCATAGGTGGGGAAAAAGATCCCAAAACTGTAAGGAAAGACAGGCTTGGCTAGATAGATCTAGGCCTTTCTTCAGCCTGTGTGACTAAGCTTTAAGAACAAAATCACAATGGGCGTAACCACCCGACCCAGCACCTTATAAGATCAACAAACAGCCAGGAGTATTAGGCCTCCTGACATCCACCCACCTGCCGCTAAACCACTACCCATTCCATACCGTGGGTCCCACTAGGCCTTGGTCGTGCAGGTTCAATCTCGCAACTGAAGAATTGCAGGGCAAAAACCCCGTACCAGTTTGCTCACAACAGGAAAAAATGGTACCCGTTGGTGAAGTAGAATCACTAAATACTGCCGGTTATACATTAGCAAGGGATCGCTTGAAAATCATCATGCTTTTCACCCGCCTGGTAAACCCCACTCGCTGCATACCCTACTATAGTCCCATCATGTCTGTGCTTTAACGAGAGGCCGGGTCATCGGCCTCCTTTCGATGGGAGTACCATTACGAATTTAAGGAATCAAAACCCTTTGGACCTGCCAGCGGACGGAGTTAAGGAGGATACCTGGAATTGGAAAATCAATAGGGAGTAAACAATACTATCACGGCAACTGGATACCTGGTATGACTTTAACCTTTCGTTAACTTATGCACATTCTAAAAACCAAAAAACCTAAACAGCCCACTACTGATAAGGAAACTCGTAAACAGGTGGTTAGACGGGTTTTTCCCCCGGGCTTGGTAACCAACTGATAATACCACTTTTTTTTTTTTTTTTTTTTTAAAAACGTTGTGTTGAAAACAAACCCAAACAGCCAGACCTGCTGCTGTTAACCCCTTCAGCCCCCGGGCACTTTCCGTTTTTGCGTTTTTGTTTTTTGCTCCTTTTCTTCCAAGAGCCGTAACTTTTTTATTATTCCGTCAATCTTGCCATATGAGGGCTTGTTTTTTGCGGGACGAGTTGTACTTTTAAATGAAATCATAAGTTTTACCATATAGTGTACTGGAAAACGGCAAAAAAATTCCAAGTGCGGAAAAATTGCAAAAAAAGTGGGATCGTACAATAGTTTTTGGGATATTTTATTCACGGTGTTCACTATATGGTAAAACTGATGTGTGGGTGTGATGCCTCAGGTCGGTGCGAGTTTGTAGACACCAAACATGTATAGGTTTACTTGTATCTAAGGGGTTAAAAAAAATTCACAAGTTTGTCCAATAAAAGTGGCGCACGTTTTGCGCCATTTTCCAAAACACGTAGAGTTCTTATTTTTTGGGATCTATGGCTCAGTGATGGCTTATTTTTTGCGACTCGAGCTGACGTTTATAATGGTACCATTTTTGCGCAGATGCTACGTTTTGATCGCCTGTTATTGCATTTTGCGCAAAACTTGCGGCGACCAAAAAACGTAATTTTGGCGTTTGGAATTTTTTTGCCACTACGCCGTTTACCAATCAGAATAATTGATTTTATATTTTGATAGATCGGGCATTTCTGAACGCGGCGATACCAAATATGTGTATATTTATTTATTTGTTAACCCTTTAATTTTCAATGGGGGGAAAGGGGGGTGATTTGAACTTTTAGGTTTTTTGTTTTTTTTTTAATTTTTTAAAACTTTTTTTTTACTTTTTTTATTTTATTTTACTAGTCCCCCTAGGGGGCTATAGCAATCAGCAATCCGATTGCTGATCGCTATCTGCTGATCACAGCTATACCGCTGTAATCAGCAGATTCAGTCACTTTCTTTCTTCCTCTGCTCCGTGCCGAGGAAGAATGAAAGTGAAACTTCGTAGCACCAGGCGTCATCACATGACCCTGTGCTACAATGGCAACCACCGAACGTCACGTGATCACTCACGTGACGTCCGGAGGGGGCGGCGGTAAGTAAAAAAGATGGCCGCGCGCATGTAGATCTCACTGCCAGACTTTGGCAGCGAGATCTAAGGGGTTAATGTTCCGGGTGGAATGCGATTCCACTCGGAACATGTAGGCACACATGTCAGCTGTTGAAAACAGCTGATATGTGTGCCGATCCACGCCGCCTGCCCGCGGCAGGGGGCGGGGCTTAACGGGACACGATCCTGGACGGATAGATCCGTCCAAGGTCGTGAAGGGGTTAAATACACCCCCTATCGGTTCAGCCGTTACTGCTCTTGAAGCGAATGTAGCCGTTGAAGCTTAACGAAAAATTCAGCTACACAATCAGTTCCTCCTTTTCAGGTGCCTGATTCCATGTAGCGGAAAATAAAGTTTAATCTTACCGCACCTAGGGTTGGACCAATGTACCGATACCGGGTAACGTGATCCTGCCGCTTAGTCCTACCCCGGAAGCCTAGGAAAGGCGCCTTGGAAACAATGACAGCAATAGAAATGACCTTAACCGCAAAGTTGAAGTTCATACCTATGGAACCGCAGGGGCTGAAAGATAAACCTCCATACGATGGGTAAAAGCCGATAAACGCTATTTCATGCGGCAAAACCTTCCAAAACAAAAGTCAAACCCAAAGGGAGGGGCTTTTCCATAATTTTTTTTTTTTTTTTTAAATTCATAAAAGGTGCTTCAAATAATGAAGCTACTTGACACCCTCTATAGTCTAGCATTAGAATGATTGTTGTCTACTAACACATGGGAAAGCACTTGTCAGTTGTGCACACCTGAGACCTAAACTTAAATTGTGTATATTTTATTTTTTTTTTTGAGGCTATTTATGTGGACCTAATTGCTCAGGAAATATTAGCGGGCATAATTATGCACTTACATAAAATGACAATTTTCCCATCTCACATGTTCATTTTTGTCTGTTGAACTGAAACTCCAACAAACACGAAAATGCACAGAAATACACTTTGCTATTACCATAAAGTTATCAGTGACGAACATAGCTTACGCCTTGTTAACTACAGCACTAAGTTAGAGTGTATACCAAGGAGAGGTGATCTCCTGTGAGCCCACATAATGTAACCCTCCTATAAATCACTTGACAGGCCACATCTAAAATCTGGGATCCAGTTTTGCTCAATTATTTTTTTTTTTTAATTTATCAAAAAAGGCGGTGGGGGACATTCTGAGATTAGTTGGTTCAAGAAGACAACTAGATTATTGCAAGGAATGGAGGAAGAGATTCAATTTTTTTTTTTTTTTGCATAAATCGTGTGTGGTCACTATAAAGGACTGGAACATTACTTCCTCCTACCGCAGCTAAATGTGAAGGGTTCTTTACAGTAAAAGCAATCAGACTGCGGAATGCCGACCACAAGAGGTAGTAATGGCAGCTACTATAGCTCCTATTAAGGCGGGTGTATGATTTCATCAGTACACCTATAGTGTCGGTCAAACATAACTTAATTACATAATGTTGAATAGCGGAGGAAAAACTTGTTGCCTGGTGACATCACGTGACCCCCCCCAGGGCGCATATTCCACCCCGCAATCCCACGTAACGGTACTTGCCAGAATGTGCAGAATAAAAAGGGGGCGGCCGGACTCCGGATGTTCCTGCCCAATTCCAACAGCACTCCGCTGTCCAGGCCAATGTACACCTTGATGCTAATCATTTCGCCGCGGGACCCCACCAGGGGTTAGTCTGAAGAAAAAGGGGGGGTCTAAATCTACATGTGACTCATGACGCCCGGGGCCCCAACGCCTGTGCATATCCCCAGGTGGGGGAAGGGGGACAGAGTCCGATCCAAGCCGCTACCCACAGAAGGGGAGGTAGGGGATTATACAAGTGAGTGAGGGTTGTACAATGCACATGTCACATCTTACCTCCCCCCCACCCTGCACAGTTGAAGTGAGGCCTGACCACACCCCGTAATTCACCCCACTGGCCGGGATACCCAGATGACCCCTAGCTCCTTCATGACTAACAGCTTTTTTTTTTTTTTTTATTTATAATTTATTTATTCAATTTATTTATTTATTTATTTTATTTATAATTTATTTACTTAATTTATTTATTTTTTATTTATAATTTATTTATTTATTTTTTATAATTTATTTATTTATTTTAACTTGTCTGGGGATACCAATGGGGATGGGTGGATCCTGCTGACTTCTGCAGACAACACAGACACCAATGCAGCACCTCCAATCCGAGCTGCATCAGAGGCTGTGCCCATCCACAGCCTGCCCCCGCATTCTCCCCGCTCCCCTGTACTGGCTGTGACAGGGCAGCGGTGACAAGGCAGTGGAGGGAGCAGGGGCACGGGGTTTGTTATTCCCACACAAACCGGCGGTTCCTCCGCTGCAGCGCTTCCACCTGCGCTGCATCAGGGACCGCCCGGCTCACAGCCTGCACTCGCACCCACCGCTGGCAGAGGCAGGGCGGCGGGCGGCCGGCACCATAAGCAAAGAGCACTTTCGCGCTCTTTTCAAAATGAGGGGCGGGCTCCAGCTGACCGGCGGGCGGGTAGTTCACTCAGAACGCCGCTCGCCGGCACACCTAGCTGGAGCCTCAGCAGGGAGGAAGCCGCTCACAACTAACAGCGCTGTGAGTAGGACGCTTCCTTCCCTGCTGATGGGGGATTTGCGACGGACGGCGAGCACAGGCGGACCGGCGGGCGGTAATTTCCCTGAAAACACCGCTCGCCGGCACATGTCACCTTTTCCTCAGCAGGGAGGGAGCCGCTCACAGCTAAAGCACCGTGGGCAAAACTCTCCCTCCCTGCTGATAACTCTCTTACCGCCTTCCGAAGCGTGTATACGCCACCGGCCGCCCAAACAGGTCCGGGTCCTGGAACAAAGAGACCGGAAGCTGGGCAGCGCAGTGACCTATATCCGATCAGGTCATATCACAGGAGCTGGGGGTAGCTGGTGAGTCTTTCCAGGGGGAGAAACCACCTAGCATTAGCATAGGGGGCCTGCAGTCAGGTGGCAGCATCTCAAATTTTGGCTGCAGTGCCCCTCAGTCTTTCCCATGTTGACCAAGTATGAGTGCTGTTCACAAGTTTGGGGAGGGTCTTAATTAGTCAGAAAAGGCTGGAAAAAGAGATAATTAATCCAAACATGTGAAGCTCATTGTTCTTTGTGCCTGAAATACTTCTTTTTACTTTAGGGGAACCAAACAGAATTCTTGTGGTTTGAGGGGTTGAATAATAAATGACCCTCTGAATAAACTTTTCACAATTTAAAAAAAAAATAAAAAAAGAAATAACATTTTTTTTTGCTGCAGTGCATTTCACACTTCCAGGCTGATCTACAGTCCAAATGTCACAATGCCAAGTAAATTCCGAATGTGTAAACCTGCTAAATCTGCAGGGAGTTGAATACTACTTGTAGGCACTGTATATGGAGGAGACAAATTATGTATAGATTTAAAGGTTGGTGGTAGTAGTTTAAACTAGGAGCCAATTAAAAGATCTGCAGAGCTTTGAGATGTAGGAGTAGCAAGGGAAGAGGTTGCTTATTCAGACACCAGAGTTAATTATGAACTGGAGAGGTGCAATAGTGTCAATTGGGAGACCTCAGGGGAGATATCACAGTAAATGAGGTGAGAGATGATGAGAGCATGCAGCAAGATTGTAGCAGATTGAAGGTTGAGGAAGGGATCATTTTTGGAAATATTTTAGTTGGTGGTAGCAGATGCTGTCATTAGAAATTTTTGCTAGGGCTGTTTCAATCACATGGTGGTTATGGAAGCCAGATTGTAGGTAGTTGACAAGTGAGTTGGATGACAGATGGAAGCAAAGTTCAATGTGTAATGCTTTTCAGGGGTTTGGAGGCAAACAGAAGTAGCGATATGGGGTGCTGTTAGGTCAAGGGATGGATTCTTCAGAATAGGTGTGATTGCTGCATGTTTAAAAGTAAAAAGGCAGACAAAAGTGGTTAATGATAGGTTGAAGAGATGGGTTAGGGCTGGGAAAAGTGTACTAGTGAGGCTGATGAGAAAGGGAATCAAGAGAACAAGTGGTGTAGTGTAACATGGACAGATGATGAACAAGCTTTCCTTCATTGCTGGTGGGAAGGAAGGTTATGGGAGAATGGCACTGGTATGCTATATGAAGGGGTTGTGGTGTATGAACAGTAAAGACATGCTTGTTGTGATTCATTTTATTATTGAAATGTACAAAAAAGACTTCTGCAGAAATGGGTATGGTCGGAGGGGGCAAATGTGGATTGAGGGCGGAGTTCAAAGAGTTGAATAAATGGTTGTGGTAAATAAATAACTGTATATGATATGAGACCTGTGGAGCTGCCCTGTTTAGGGGAGGGCTGACTTGACTGCAGTTTGTACCTGGTTCCAACCCCCAAGTTTTTTAGATGTATGGCCTCTAGTAGCATTCTAAAACCTATAAAGACATACATGTTTCCCTCTCCCATCCTGTACTAATATTGCCAAATGTGGGACCCTTCCAAACTTATATGTATTACATACTGTTAGTTATGCCCTGCAACCAGATACCATGTCTCACATCCTGGTAGTTATATCACCCATCCTGGGCCCCATCCTGGAATATATATACCCCATCCTGGTATATGTGTCCCCCATATGTCTAACGTCCTTTTATATATGTCCCCATCCTGGAAAATGTGTCCCCCGTCCTGGTATATATGTTCCCTATCCTGCGTTCTTTCCTGGTAAATATGTTCCCCCTTTCTATTGCGGTTCTTTTACACATTGCAAAAATACCCCATTCTACTTATTTTCCTCCACTCCACTGATGTGTGGCATCCTTCTCTGTAGCCAGCATAGAGAAAACAGCTAACATTGACATACAGTACAGACCAAAAGTTTGGACACATCTTCTCATCTCTAGAACAGCTGTTAAGAGGAGACTTTGTGCAGCAGGCCTTCATGGTAAAATAGCAGCTAGGAAACCACTGCTAAGGACAGGCATCCAGCAGAAGAGACTTGTTTGGGCTAAAGAACACAAGGAATAGACATTAGACCAGTGGAAATCTGTGCTTTGTTCTGATGAGTCCAAATTTGAGATCTTTGGATCCAACCACCATGTCTTTGTAGAAAAGGTGAATGGATGGACTCTACATGGCTGGTTCCCACCGTGAATCATGGAGGAGGAGGTGTGATGGTGTGGGGGTGCTTTGCTGGTAACACTGTTGGGGATTTAAACAAAATTGAAGGCATACTGAACCAGCATGCCTACCGCAGCATCTTGCAGCGGCATGCTATTCCATCCGGTTTGCGTTTAGTGGACAATCATTTATTTTTCAACAGGACAATGACCCCAAACACACCTCCAGGCTGTGTAAGGGCTATTTCACGAAGAAGGAGAGTGATGGGGTGCTACGCCAGATGACCTGGTCTCCACAGTCACCAGACCTGAACCCAATCGAGATGGTTTGGGGTGAGCTGGACTGCAGAGTGAAGGCAAAAGGGCCAACAAGTGCTAAGCATCTCTGGGAACTCCTTCAAGACTCTTGGAAAACCATTTCCGGTGACTACCTCTTGAAGCTCATCAAGAGAATGCCAAGAGTGGGCAAAGCAGTAATCAAAACAAAAGGTGGCTACTTTGAAGAACCTAGAATATAAGACATATTTTCAGTTGTTTCACACTTTTTTAAGTATTTCATTCCACATGTGTTAATTCATAGTTTTGAGCCTTCAATGTGAATCTACAATTTTCAGAGTCCTGAAAATAAAGAAAACTCTTTGAATGAGAGAGTGTGTCCAAACTTTTGGTCTGTACTGTACCTACTATGATGATGCATGATATCTCTGCCATGCATCATCAATGTTGCAAAACAACATTTACAGTAGCTGCTGGACACTGATTTGCTAGTGAAATGCATACGGTGCAGGGACCCAGCGGGTCTCTGCTCCACAATACACTTCAGCTGAAAATGCATCCTCAGATGTACATTTAGCTAAAGTACGTGCTGAGGCTTGCAGGCCTCCCTGCAGCACGGTCAGGGATTATGACATTGATTGTTATGCCCCTGCTTTAATGCGAGAATTGCTTATTGGAATGTAGTGAAGTCTTTCTAAGAGTGCATTTTTTTTCCAGCACCACTCAGCAACACTAGACATTTGGCAGTCTTTTTCTGTGAGGTTGGTGTGCCAGAATTGTTTAATGATTCATTGCTCTTTGCCATGGACAACATTGGGGATCAAGTCAGTGGCTGATGCAATGTGGCATTGTAGAAAATAGTGACTGTGTCTGTGTCATAAAGTGAGTATGTGGTGGACAGTGATTGAAGAGAGTCAGCATGCGATTGAGTGTCAAGATGTGGGAAATTTTTGTGGGGGTGTGTTAGCTGCTGGATTTGGAGGGTAGGTGAAGAGGTCAGGGATAAAAAGTGAATAGATGATGGTCAGATAGAAAGAGAGTTGAGGTTGTGAGCTTTCATAGAGAACAGATTCAGGTGAAGATGAGGTCTGATGTGTGTCCATCTATATAGGTGGATGTAGAGGAACATTGTGTGAGACCAAAGGATAAAGCAAGTGACAGGAGTTTGAAGGCTGCCGATTGGTTGGTGTTAATGGGGATGTTGAAGTCACCTATGATGATGGTGAGATTGTCAGAGAGAAAGTGAAGTATCACGGTTGAGGAGTAGTTGATTAAGGTGGGTTAAGGACCTGGACTTCAGTATATGGCGGTCACTAAGAGGTTGGAGGGAGAATGGATACAGACAGTTTGCACTTCAAAAGAAACTAATCTGCTTACATTTGCTCCAGTATGTTACATCTACCTCTTACCTTACAATTCCTGTTTTCCTGTTCTATGGACAATGATAGCATGCAAGGATCTCCAGCCACAGGAGATAGGTTAACTCCGCTGGTTATAATGGGGCTGTGCTGCCTCACATATACCCATGCCATTTCTTGTCTTGAAGTCTGCCATAGGCTTTCCCCACAGAAGTTGAGGCATCTCACCAAGACACGTGCCTGGTGAATTTTCACCAAAATACAGGCTACCAAGAGCCCCGGCATCCTTGAGGTTCAATTTGTACAGTAAATCCTTCCAAGGAGGTATGGGTCTGGGCAAGCATTGTAAGAACTGTTTGGCTATGCTCTAAGTAGAGATAAGTGATCTTGATTTGTAAAGATTGAAAAATTTCAAAATTGTTCAATCCTTGTTGGGATCGGTTCAGGATCGGAAATTCAGGCATTTGCCCGAAAAGTCGGCAATGTTCAGTTTGGCTCCTTACATTTTTGCAGCTGTTCTAAAACTTTGATATTATTTTGGCTACTGTAGTGTTGCTGTATGATGAGTGAGGGGATGTGTTTGATGAGGGGAGGGGGTGGGGAGCCTTTTCTTGACAATTTTTAATAAATAAATTACCTTCAGTGACCCAATCTGAGGGGACCTTAAGTGACCAATACTTTACTTGCATTATTTTTGTTTGGTTCAAAATGGAAAATATCCGACATCCATATGCCTAGTTAATTCTATCTTGTCTATATTAGAAAAAGGAGTTTAGGGATATTGTATAGAGACATCCACCATGGAATGGGTGCACCACTCGAATCCTAGGGTGCTAAACCTCCTTTGATAGGTAGTTATTTTCTTCCTGTTAGGGAACAGTTAGTATTTCCCCATTAACTCCTATTAAGGTTTCTTAATTATTTTGACCACATTTTCACCTGTCACATGTGTGTTATTATGTCTATTGGTGTTTGTAGAGTATAGGTGGTTTTAAATTTATATTAATAAATTAATTGTTTTAAAAATAGTGCTCAGTGGGTATATTCTGTTAGCTAAGTCACATGTCCCACAGCATATAAAATGCAGACATGCTGTGTCATTGCCATTTAGTGGTTGCTGAAGCTTAGGGAAGGTGCTGCTGTTGCTAGACATTTAGCTTAGCTAGTGAGTT
This sequence comes from Anomaloglossus baeobatrachus, assembly GCF_048569485.1. NCBI lineage: Eukaryota > Metazoa > Chordata > Amphibia > Anura > Aromobatidae > Anomaloglossus > Anomaloglossus baeobatrachus. The sequence goes on along the minus strand of NC_134354.1, from coordinate 617,599,600 downwards.
TAATCATAGGTAGTTAAAATAGATAGGAGAGCGATAGTGTAGAATAGGGAAATGCAGTGTATGGAACGTTGTTGTGTGCCACAAATCAGCATTTCATCATCTAATGATAGGCTAGCTGATTGTGTGCTCCAGCTCAAATTGCTATTTATCTAAATAGGTCCACATCTGTGTTCCAGCTCCAAAGTACTATTTCTACCTCTATATATAGTGCAAAACTTGTATTCCAGCTCCAAAGTGCTATTTGTGTATCTAAATATTGCCAAATCTGTAGTCCAACTCAAACTTGCTATATCTGCATCTAAATAGGGCCACATCTGTGCTCCAGGCAAAAAATGTCTCTTTCATCATCTACATAGAAATTTCAAAATCTGTGTTCCTGCCAGAGATTGCAATTTCAGCATCTACTGTACTTTCTGAAAGCTAAATCTGTGGTCCTACGGTCTGCCGCAAATAGGCATTTCATCATATTAATACTGCTTGATTATTCTGTGATTCCTCCCCAGTATGTCTTTAAAGAGAAAAATATTTTTATACTTGTGTGGGCCTCCAAAAATATATATAACTGTAGATAAATAATAATTGATAACTCTGTGCCCATTTCCAAAAATTTGGGGCAGGCACCATGAAAGTGGCATCAAATGCCACAGAGTACTTAGTGTCGTGGCGCAGTATTGAGGCATGACCCATGCATGAGACACTGTCTAGGCCAGCATTTATAGCTTTCAAATTAATTTTAAATTAATAGGTGGATGAGTGACAAATGTATGCCTGGTGCTCTGAGACCCTTGCCACTACAGGCAACACAAAATAATGAGACCCAACTTGGAGTCTTCATATTTCAAAACATTAGGGGCAGACACCACTAAAATGGCATTCATTGCCCCAAAGTACAAATAATATAATGACAGAACATAGATGCATGGATGCATGGGATGGGGTCAGGGACAGGGACAGGGCCTGGCCCAGCACTAAATCAGTTTGAGGTGTATATCTCGTGCTCTCAGACCCCTTCAACTACTGATAACAAACAAAATGGAGACCCAGCTGTGATCAGCATGTGCCAGCTGTATCCTGCGCATGCCCAGCTGTCCAGTTTTCCCCAGTCATATATCTAATCCATCATCTGTGATACAACTCTCACACATTACATTACTGCTTGTATAGGGGTCATATTACACCAGTGCTCCCATTGAAAGAGATGGCACAGAGTCACACATTACACCACTGCTCCCACTGAAGTGTATGGAACAGGGCCACACATCTAGCTATATCTTGTGTAATACAATACTTTGATCCATGTTCTACCATCCAAGGGTCTAACATCCAGGCTGCCATCAACACCAGCTGCAGTAGTGAACATTGTGCAGCAGTGGCTCCATCCACATAGCCGCAAACTGCAAGTAGCGTCATGTATAAACTTTATTCAACAATCCCCTGTAAATATTTCCTCTTTTCAAAAAGCACCCACGGCACGGAATCGGGCAACGGCCACCAAAGTGACATGTCCCCGGTTATACAGTGTCCAGGACCGAGTACCCCATAACCCTGGGCGACACACTCTCGCCCATCACTAGTGGGGAGAAACAGAGAAGAGGAAGGAGATTGCATGGCTTGTTTTATAATTTAAAAGGAGAGATTTGAAATTGAGGACCAGGTTAGAAGGAGAGGTCAGGTAGGGGTTAAAAGGGTTGAAAAAGAAGATGGAGAGATAAATATTTGTTTGGTTGGTGATGGGGTTTGGGGATATTGAAGGCGAGTTAGGCCTAAGACACACGGCGAGAAAAACGGTGCTAGTGGAGTGCGATAAAACATCGCATTCAACTTGGACCAATATTAGCCTGTGTCAGCACCAATGAGCGATTATTTTCTCAGCCCTAATCGTACCGAGAAAACAATCGCACTGTGCTGTGATTGTAATGCGAGACTCTTTCTCTCGCACCCATTCAAGTGTATGGGGCGAGAGAAAAATCGCACTGCATTCGCGATACACCGATGTACCGCGAGGGCAGTGCGAGAATGGCAATAGCCGGCTACGGAGGAGAGAGGGAGATAAATCCCTCCCTCCCTCCTCAGTGCCGGCCCGCCCCTCGCAGCTGAGGCTTGCTTGCACAGTCGGACCTCAGTCGCAGGGACACTAGCATGACACTTGGCTCTGCTGTACTGCCAGCGTGAGCCGAGTGTCATGCGAGGGGATCGTAGTAATCCCCGTGTGGCCCCAGCCTAAGGATTACTTGAGCCAAAACTGTAAGAGTATAAGCAAGCCTAGTGAAAAGGTAATTGAGAGAAAATTATAAAGAAGGGACAGCTAGTAATCTTTTGTAACCCTTACCTTCTGTTCACTTCTAGCACATTTATGGTAAATTTCAATTGTACACTTAAGACCTATGGCTCCAAATACGTATGCTTTTTATTACAAATGAAAGCTACCAGGTATGAACAGAAGGTAGGAGCTGTGAGAAGACAGATTAGATCATCAATGGGCAGGATGTATTAACCCCTTCTTCACCAATGACATATATTTACGTCATTAGTCATATCTCTGCCTTTGATATGGGCTTGTGGCGCCCCTGACCTGGTCAGGCACCACTGAGTACTGCACCCATGTTGGGGACAGTACAATACAGGTAATCCAGAAGGCTGACAGGGGTGTGGAACACAGGCGCATAGTGATCAGGCCTCACACATGTACCTAAGAGAGGACCCCTGGGGAACCCAGGAGGGGGCAGAGCCTACGCCTTCACTGGAATAGTGGAGGGGGTGAGAGCTTCCATCTCCTCTCAAGGGGTGTGGTAAGAGAGTCTGGTTGCTAGGTGGCGTAGGCAGACACAAGTGGGGAAGAAAAGAGAGATAGGAGGAGTTAGTTAGAGCTTGGAGCTCGGACTGAGGAGATGTCAGCAGAAAGAGCAGAGATGGAAAAACCCACCAGTGAGTCGGTTAGAGCAGAACTCCATAGGGCTCAGTGAGGAGCAGACCTGTGGGGCTGTTGCTGTCTAACAGCGCCCGCGCAGTGGCTACAGACGGGGGAGAACGGTCAACTAGGAGTGCTGCCTGAAAGCCAGCTTCAGCTAGAGAGTGCACGGAGTGGGAAGTACGGAGACTTCTAGAGAGCACCAGGCCCAACCGGGCGGCAGATCCCGAAGCGGGGATAGATTCAACTTTCTTCTGCTAAACCTGCCGGTGTGGGGCTCTTAAAGCCCACACCACAACACTACAAAAGCCGCAGCCACGTAACCGCAGTGAGGGCCCATAGGTCATAGGAGGCAAGAGGCTGGAGTGGCCTGGTCCGGGGAACAAGCAAACGGCAAACAAGAAGGGGAGAGAGGCTTGGAGCATCTTCCCTGGGTGACCCCCATAGGGACTCAAAGTCGGGGTTACCCCAAACCACCAAGGGCTAAGGAAGGCGAGTCAGTAGTCACCCTCATAAAGTCAGCCTGAAGGATACCTGGTTCCTACCTGGTCCATCTCAGCTACGCCCGGGTTACTCACCCTGCCATCTAATGTGAGTAAAAACCCTGAAAGACATCCTGCCTGTGTGGTCATTCTGCGACTTGTGGTACTACAAACCTACACAGGGCCCTGGGGCTTGCCTCACTCTCAGGAGGCTCCTACATCTAACTGCACACACCATCAGCCCCCAGGCGACCCTCAACCTGCAGTGGCGGTCCCCACTGACCGCAATACTGAGAGTGGCGTCACGATCAAACAAGAAGATTTCCTACCAGTGACGGAGATCCAGCAACGTGGAGTCCCTGAAGGTAATGCACCGACACCGACACTGCACATGCGGGGCTTCACATCTGGCGTCACGAACAGGATAAGGACTAGACCTGTTCAGACAGGTGACCATGTGCCTAGGCGGTCCGCTTGAAAAATTGGAAGCGCCGCCATATTGCCACCATGAAAAGCGCGCTGAAAAACAACAGCAGCCCGCGCTGGAAGAAGTTACCGCCCACGAAGAGGTGTGGCTACCCAGAGATCCCCTGCAGAGTTCTGAGCTTGCCAGCTATGAGAGTGGAAGCGTCGAGAAACGGCGGAGCAGAAGGGGAGCCACAAGCCTGCTGCTGGGAGAGGAGCTGCTGAAAGAGGCAGAACAGAAGCTGGACAGCTTGCTACAGGAGGCAGCGACGAGGCCACCGCTGGGAGATCGTGCGGAAGACGGCGCAGAAGAAATGGCGTCTGACCGCAGAAATCCAGAACCGGGCTCCGCTGCCTGGTGGTATCGGGAGCTGGCCCAGTTCTGCGACCGACTGGAGAACCGGGTTGTGGAGCAGATCCGGGAAGAACGAATGGAACTGCTGGAGATGGCTGCCGCGGTTCGGGCCTATGAAAGGAGAGCCGCGCGACGCATGTCAGACCGAGCGGCGACGACGCAGACCCCGATGCTGCCACCGGTGGGTGAGTCAAGTGATGCCCCGGCCAGCGCGAGTGCCCCGACCCCTGCAGCCACGCCCGCGGTCCCCGAAGAGGCGCCCGGCGCGGCGATGCTGGACCAGGCCGCAGCCACGCTAGAAGCAGCCCGCCAAGCCCAGGCCGCTGCAGCGATGCCCCGCCTGTCCCGCAGGGCTCCGACCACCACGGCAGTGCTCATCCGTGCTGCAGGTGTGACGCTGACCCAGGCTGCCACCCTGCTGAACCCAGCCCGCCAAGACCCCAACGCAGCAGCGACGCTTGTCCGCGCCGCAAGTGATATGCTGAACCAGGCCGCAGCCCCGCCGGGTGCGGCCCGCCAAGCTCCGATCACCGCAGCGATGCCCTGCCCGGCCCGCACAGACCAGGCCGCCGCAGCGATGCCCTGCCCGGCCCGCACAGACCAGGCCGCCGCAGCGATGCCCTGCCCGGCCCGCACAGACCAGGCCGCCGCAGCGATGCCCTGCCCGGCCCGCACAGACCAGGCCGCCGCAGCGATGCCCTGCCCGGCCCGCCAAGACCAGGCCGCCGCCATACAGGGCGCGGCCCGCCAAGATAAAAGAGACATACCATTTACCCCGGCCTGCAAGGCCAGAGCTGATACCGCTCCCCAATCCACGGAGGTCTCTGATAGGAAGCCCACGCTGGAGGAAGAATACTGGCAGATGAGGGCTGACATGGAAGCCAAGTTTCCCCAGTGGTTGGTGGATCTGTACCTGCGCCCCCCATGCACCCCTGAGGAGATTCAGGCAACCCCTGCAGCCGCGCCAGAGAGTCCACCGCCCAGACCAGCTGAAGAGAGCCCATCCCCAGCACTGCCACAACCAGAGTGCAGTGAAGAACTAAGGGGGAGAGGAGGCCAGGAAGCTGAGGAGCTGACTCCGACGCCAGCCGCAGCAGACCCCTACCCAGAGCCGGAGATGCTGCCCTATTCCCGCTGGGAGGAGGAAGACTTGACACCGTCAGCAGACGAAGATCAGCCTAAAGACCTCACCTGGGAGCCCACAGGCATGAACCCAGCCCGCAAGACACGGCGCAGCAGATCAAAGCGTCCTCCGACACCACAGTCCCCAGAACAGAAAGAGGTTACAGCCAGAGATCTGGAGGAGAAAAGGTGCCTAAGAAGGTCCGAAGCCCAGGCTAGAGGACCCCTTTACAGAGGAATAATAGAGGACTTCAACTTGAAAAGCGGATACGGCTTTATTGTAGTGAAAGGAATAAAAGAGGGCATATTTGTTAACAGGAGAGATGTTCAAGCCCACCTGCCCAGAGGACATTCAGGCAGAAATTTGAAAATTGGAGAAGCAGTACAGTTCACTCTGCATGAAGGTGAAAGGGGATTGTATGCGCTCGATGTAGCACCATGTCCCAGACAAGAAAGACAAGAAAGACAAGAAAGACAAGAAAGACAAGAAAGACAAGAAAGACAAGAAAGACAAGAAAGACAAGAAAGACAAGAAAGACAAGAAAGACAAGAAAGACAAGAAAGACAAGAAAGACAAGAAAGACAAGAAAGACAAGAAAGACAAGAAAGACAAGAAAGACAAGAAAGACAAGACAGAGATAAAGAAACAGATACAGAAAAGGAATCAGATGCAGACCAAGAAAGGAAAGACACAGAACCTATAGATGAGGCAACCACAGATGAAGAAAGAGACAAAGAGCAGGAAAGTCACAGGTGCCAGTGCCCAACGTGCCCTCGCCCTAGTGAAAAAGAGGAGTAAAGTAAAGGAAAGTAAGAAGAGAAGTTACTGTTTTGATCAGTTTTGAAAAGTTTTGTTTGGCAACGTTTAAGAAATGCGCCCACAAAAACTATTGTGAGAAATAAACTTAAGGCTATGAACTTGCTATAGCCACAAACTCTCGCAGTGTAAATAGTTACACCAGTGGCACCACCACCAGGGCCAGCCTGTTTAGGGGCTTGGCTCGTCTGCAACCAGGGGGGCCCGTCCGTAGAAAAGGGCCTTGGCTCACCTGCGACCAGAGAGCACGCCTGTTTATGGGGCCTTGGCTCACCACCACAAAGAGGGTACCTGGTCAGCACCAACTGTGGAGGCCGCCTCTGCATCCTGCCAGAAGAGGCTGACGGCGCGGATCCACCAGGCCGGGTATACCCTGAAACCACCAGCCCATGAAAGCCGCCTCTACATCCTGCCAGAAGTGGCTGAAGCCGCGGCCAACGTGAGAGGGTTTTGGGTGGGTTAACGGACTTGTGGGTGGAGGGTGGTGATGTCTGATACCTGGTGCTTTTAAATGTTTTACATGTTTTAATGTTTTATGCATTTTAAAATGTTGTCTTGCAGCCCGAGGACGTGCTGGTGATAACTAAGGGGGAATGTGGCGCCCCTGACCTGGTCAGGCACCACTGAGTACTGCACCCATGTTGGGGACAGTACAATACAGGTAATCCAGAAGGCTGACAGGGGTGTGGAACACAGGCGCATAGTGATCAGGCCTCACACATGTACCTAAGAGAGGACCCCTGGGGAACCCAGGAGGGGGCAGAGCCTACGCCTTCACTGGAATAGTGGAGGGGGTGAGAGCTTCCATCTCCTCTCAAGGGGTGTGGTAAGAGAGTCTGGTTGCTAGGTGGCGTAGGCAGACACAAGTGGGGAAGAAAAGAGAGATAGGAGGAGTTAGTTAGAGCTTGGAGCTCGGACTGAGGAGATGTCAGCAGAAAGAGCAGAGATGGAAAAACCCACCAGTGAGTCGGTTAGAGCAGAACTCCATAGGGCTCAGTGAGGAGCAGACCTGTGGGGCTGTTGCTGTCTAACAGCGCCCGCGCAGTGGCTACAGACGGGGGAGAACGGTCAACTAGGAGTGCTGCCTGAAAGCCAGCTTCAGCTAGAGAGTGCACGGAGTGGGAAGTACGGAGACTTCTAGAGAGCACCAGGCCCAACCGGGCGGCAGATCCCGAAGCGGGGATAGATTCAACTTTCTTCTGCTAAACCTGCCGGTGTGGGGCTCTTAAAGCCCACACCACAACACTACAAAAGCCGCAGCCACGTAACCGCAGTGAGGGCCCATAGGTCATAGGAGGCAAGAGGCTGGAGTGGCCTGGTCCGGGGAACAAGCAAACGGCAAACAAGAAGGGGAGAGAGGCTTGGAGCATCTTCCCTGGGTGACCCCCATAGGGACTCAAAGTCGGGGTTACCCCAAACCACCAAGGGCTAAGGAAGGCGAGTCAGTAGTCACCCTCATAAAGTCAGCCTGAAGGATACCTGGTTCCTACCTGGTCCATCTCAGCTACGCCCGGGTTACTCACCCTGCCATCTAATGTGAGTAAAAACCCTGAAAGACATCCTGCCTGTGTGGTCATTCTGCGACTTGTGGTACTACAAACCTACACAGGGCCCTGGGGCTTGCCTCACTCTCAGGAGGCTCCTACATCTAACTGCACACACCATCAGCCCCCAGGCGACCCTCAACCTGCAGTGGCGGTCCCCACTGACCGCAATACTGAGAGTGGCGTCACGATCAAACAAGAAGATTTCCTACCAGTGACGGAGATCCAGCAACGTGGAGTCCCTGAAGGTAATGCACCGACACCGACACTGCACATGCGGGGCTTCACAGGCTCACACGCTGAGCCCACCTCTTTCCCGCTACTTGATAGCTGATTTAATCAGCCATGATTTGCCTATAAGAGCCGCTGATGGATCGAAGATCCACCCATGGTGGTTAACCACATCAATACTACTGTCAATCTCTGGCAGCAGCACTTAACATGCGCTGACAGGAATTACATCACTAATCCTGCCCATCTATTAGTAACATAATGAAGTTGGCACTCATATGGAATGATAAGGATTTTAATTCTGCAAAAATCCAGTGTTAAGGCATAGATACAGCTTGAGAACAGACGTTTTGGAGTTGTAGAACGATTGTAGAATAATAGTTGCTGAGAAAAAATACATGTTGCAAACATATGACATACAATTGTCATACACATGTCATATGGATGCTAGGTAAGAAAAAAAAATTGCACACTCACATTAACACTTGCATGACATATGCCATACGAAATGGACTTTACTAGTTAACTTTTCTAGTTGAAACTCGGACCAATTTTTATATGCCATTGTGAGCGAACCCTCATAATCTCCTTCACTCTTCAATGCTTCAACAGAGGAAAGTCTAGTTGACACATGACTGAAAGAATGCAGATTGCATACTCGTAGTCACTGGATCACCCACCCATATGATACACACCATCGTGACTAAACAGTCTGCAGTTATATACAGGAGAGTGACTGCAGACTTTTATTTTTAGGCTGCAGAGCCTCTTTAAAGACTGTGTACTCCACAGTATATAAATATTTTGAAAGGAACCGTAATATGTTAAACCTTTTTCATATTCTTCTTATGGGCACTTTAATCATGACAAAACATGTTTTCATTATCTACAAACATATTTAAAATTCATCATTCATGATTTTTTGTGAATAGAATCACAGATCTAAACTCTATTGTTAATGGTTAAAGAACAAACAGTGGAGAAGTCTTTCTTTTGCAAATGCAAGGCTGAAAGGCTGCATCTTTCTTCTCCCAGACTCGCTATAAAATCTACTTATTCATGCATTTATACATCTGTGAGAACTGTGGTAAATCAGTGTGAATGAACACCAAGGCTTGTAAGTTTTACAGTCTCTTCTTATACCAATTAATTTTTCAGAACTCCAGCTTGTCGAGTCACTAGAGTCACAATCTGAACTAGTCACCGTCATCCAGGCAGAAACATTTATAATAAGGTAAGGATCACTTTTAAAACCTCAAGATGAGGAAAGAAAAAAGCCTCATCTGGGAAAATGTTCTGCTGTATTATAATTTAGAAGCACTGCACAATATTTGCCATAGGGAATAAACACTACTCTTGTGTTCTGTGGATTTAAAAACTCCTGTTCCTGTTCAAACAACATATTGGAACTGTATGCTTTCATTTCAAAGCTGGAAAGCTTAATCAATCATTGAACTGTAACATGTCAGTAGCAAACTATTGAGGAATGCTTGATGTTGTGGATACTGAAAGTAACTAAATAACTAAAAATAAGTATGATAAACAGCAGGTGCTGGAAGATATAGCTAAAGTTTGCTACATTTGGAAGTTTAAAAGAACACCAATTACAATGCAATAATATTCTTCAAGATAACTCAGAGGATTAAAGTAAATCTGTAAAGATATATATATATATATATATATATATATATATATATATATATATATATATATATATGTGTGTGTGTGTGTGCAAAAAGCATAAGAAGACGTGACTTCATTAAAAGAATAGGATTGATAGATATGTTAGTGATGAAGTAATGAAAGAGTAGATGATACAGCATTTTCAAAACCTCTTGATTTATATTGAGCATGAATGCCACATGCAGAAACATATATGCACTCACATGCCTTTGATTGTTATCAATAACATAATAAATAGTTGTCTGAGAAATATTCTGCCATCCTGAATGCACACACAAATCATACATAGCCACTGCTGACAGTTCCCTTTGCAATTGCTGACCAATAACATCCAGATGTGTTCAGTAGAAAATAAGTTCGGAGACATTGCAGGCCATGGTAGCATAGTTAGGCCACACACTGTTACACTAGGTAAGGAGAAGTACCAAGCAAAGAGCGAAAGGAAAGGGAAACCCTGTGTCTAGGGAAAGGGAAGATGGTGACCCCAGACCAAACCTACTGCTGGTCCCTGGGGTCCATCACCACGCAAGATAGGCACTTATGCATCAAGCTGGATACATGACCCTACTTATCCCTAGTGCTGGGCGCTAAATAGGGAAGGTATGGGATGAGCTCTTCATCAACCTCACTAAACACTATAGATGGCACAAGGAGGACACAAAGGGGGGAAATGCATGAACTACTTATCTACAGATGACACAGGTAGAAGTTTAGCAAAGTTTTCAGCAACAATACCACAGAGGAGTAAAAGTCAACTACTTGCAACCAAGGCTTGAATGAGCTGAAAATATCACTAGCACCAGTCCAAGGAAAGAAGGGGTATTTAAGCACCAAGAAAATGATGATGATCAGCAGCTGGGTTGAAAAGCGAGCTGCTGCTTAGTTCAAAAGGATGAGAGATGAATTCCGCAGGAAATCTACCTATACTAATGAATACTGACAGCAGGAACAATGGACAATCAGGGTGCATTCTGCACAACCAAAGTTTCTATGGCCAAAACCCACATGACTGTCTGTCACCCGTAACATAACTCCCCCTCCTATGAGTGGTCTCCAGACACTCAGGACCAGGCCTATCTGGATGGGCAGCATTAAATGAATGAACCAATCTTCTGGCATTTGCATCCTATGGTGGGTCCCACATATTTTCCTCTGGTCAATAACCCCTCCATTGCACCAAGTATTGAAAGGAGCAACATGTAAAAAGAGAATCAGCAATTTTAGCTTTATGAAACTCCAAATTACCATCAACCATGGTTGGGGTCAGTGACAAGGGGCATGGTTCCAAAGGTTCCACATACTTTTTGAGCATTGCCCTGTGAAACACTTTGTGGATCTTCAGAGCCTGACGTAATTCCTGATGAAATGTTACTGGGTCTAAAACAGCAGTTATTTTATAGGAACCAATAAATCTAGGCCCCAGCTTCCAGGAAGTAAATTTAAACTTTACATTCCTGGTAGACAAGCATGCATAGTCATTCACATTTAGATCCGGATCTTGCAAGCATTTTATGTTGTCAGCCATACTTTTGTATCTGTCTCCCTTCAAATTAATCTGAACTCCTTGCCATACTAAATAAAGTGATGAGGCATCACTACCAATTAAGGTACCAAATTGTGGATGAAAACCGTATGCATCAAAAAATGGTGACTTGCCAGTAGACTCCTGGTGATGATTATTTAATGCAAATTCAGCCAATGGCAAATACAATTCCCAATCCTCTTGGTTGTCGGAGATAAAGCACCTAAGCTAAGTTTCTAAATTTTGATTTCTGTGCTCTGTCTGCCCATTAAACTGAGGATGGAAGGCAGAAGAAAAACACAACTGAATCCCCATTTGAGCACAAAATGCTTTCTAAACTTTGCAAACAAACTGGGTTCCCCAGTCTGAGACCATATCAGAAAGAACAGAGTCTTGGCATTCGGAAGTGCTGGCAACGCAATGAAATGCGTCATTTTACTAAACCTATCAACAACTACCAAAACCACAGTCTTTCCCAAAGACAAACGTAAGTCAGTAATGAAATCCATAGATAAATGCATCCATGGTCTATTTAGGAAAGCCAATGGCAGGAGAGATCCCGATGGACGGGTATGCATTACTTTGAAACGTGTTTAAATACTACAAGCAGAGACATAGTTAATCACATCATGATACAACCTTGGCCACCAAAAATGATGAAACAGGAGGTCTGAGGTTGCTGGAATAGTTGGATGACCCGCAAGTACAGAATTGTGATGTTCCTCAATTAGTTTACGATGCAAATTGGTTGGCACAAACAACTTCCCTGAAGGGAAGAGATCAGGTCATCCCCCTGAGCCTCCAACACCTCCCCTCCAGGTCTGGTCACAAGGCTAAGAAGACCACCCCTTCTGCAAAATGGGTACCAAGTTCACAAGATTACTAGCAATAGGGAAGTTCCAGGATAATACATCTGCTTTGATGTTTTTAATCCCTGGATGGTAAGTGACAGTAAAATTAAACCTGGTGAAAAACAAAGACCATCTAGCCTGCCTGGTATTGAAATGTTTAAAAGACTCAAGATATGACAGGTTTTCATGATTTGTGATTTTATTTAATCGTATGAACGTATACCTTACCATCATATAAAGATACACACTGGACAATAGACAAAGATTGAAAGTATCAAAAAGGATACAAATCAAAGTCGGATATCCAGGTTGTCTATGTATGCAATAGCATTATCATTTACAATATCATTATCATTTACAATATAGAAAGGTCTGTGAATATCATAACTGGATGAACTGCCCCCTCCAGCAAATGGTGCCATTCCTCCAAACCTAACTTAAGGCCCCGTCACACTAAGCAACATCGCTAGCAACATCGCTGCTAACGAACAACTTTTGTGACGTTGCTAGCGATGTTGCTGTGTGTGACATCCAGCAACAACCTGGCCCCTGCTGTGAGGTCGTTGGTTGTTGCTGAATGTCCTGGGCCATTTTTTAGTTGTTGCTGTCCCGCTGTGCAGCACAGATCGCTGTGTGTGACAGCGAGACAGCAACAACTAAATGTGCAGTGAGCAGGAGCCGGCTTCTGCAGAGGCTGGTAACCAATGTAAACATCGGGTAACCAAGAAGCCCTGTCCTTGGTTACCCGATATTTACCTTTGATACCAGCCTCAGCCGCTCTCACTGTCAGTGCCGGCTCCTGCTCTGTAAACATGTAGCTGCAGGACACATCGGGTTAATTAACCCGATGTGTGCTGTAGCTAGGAGAGCAAGGAGCCAGCGCTAAGCAGTGTGCGCTGCTCCCTGCTCTGTGCACATTAGCTGCAGCACACATCAGGTAATTAACCCGATGTGTGCTGTAACTAGGAGAGCAAGGAGCCAGAGCTCAGTGTGCGCTGCTCCCTGCTCTCTGCACGTGTGGCTGGAAACTGGTTGCTGGTGAGCTCACCAGCAACTCGTGTAGCCACGCTCCAGCGATCCCTGCCAGGTCAGGTTGCTGGTGGGATCGCTGGAGCGCCGCAGTGTGACAGCTCACCAGCAACCTCCTAGCAACTTACCAGCGATCCCTATCGTTGTTGGGATCGCTGGTAAGTTGCTTAGTGTGACTGGACCTTTAATTGCCAAGAGCTATTTACCAAGAGACGGACCTAGTGATAACACAGCCCCAACCCCCACCTCAGATGCATCACCCTTCATGATAAAAGGCATCAAAACATTAGGCTGATTGAGTATAGATGCTGTGGAAAAACATCTTATCAAGAGGAAAAAGCCAGATTTGCAGAGTCTGCATATTTAGAGAAATCTGTCAAACCAAGGGCTCGGTGTTCCCCAATCTGGCTAGTTTTTTACTGAAAATTGTGAAGACAAAAGGACAAATATTTACTGCATCTGCCATACCAAGCTGGGCAGTGACAAGAGCACTAGCAAGCTGATCACCACTGGCATGCCCAAGCATCTGCCAGCCAAGCACCTCACTATGGGGTTAGAACGCCAGCATAGAAAACTGTCACTTCTCCTGAGCTACGTACTTCCTATTCTGCTGTCCAAGGGGTAGGTGTGGATTCATCCTGCCCAGAATATGTAGTTGCTCATATACAACCAACATCAAGATCCATGCTTACTTCATTGTCTAAGCTCAGTGTTCAATTGTCCCTACCCCAGACTTTGGAACGTAAACAGAAATACTCATCCACCCATCAACACACCCAAACACTAAACAGCCACATTGCTAGACTGTCGTCCTGAAAATGTTGCCTTTTTGGTCTGTCTAGCTTGAGTATTTCCCCAAACTCTTGGCGGGGGCCATCCCTTGGTACTAGGTTTCCCACCACCACTATTTCTCCAGGTGTGCAATCCCTGCCTTACTCAAGCATGTATCCAACAACATCATGAATGCTATGATCAACACAGTTGCTGGGAAGGTTCACTTAACCACAGACACGTGGACAGGTGCTGATGGGCAGGTATGCTACATTTGTCTTATGGCACATTTGATTAACTTGCTGGAGGCTGGTACAGACCCTGGAAAACCACACATTTTTCTGATGCCTAGAATAGCGGGCTCAAGTTCCATCAGGATCAGAATCTCTTTGTATGCCATTTTCTGCACATCCTCCTCCTGCTCCTATTCTTTGGCTGAATTGCTCTCCCCAAGCTGGCAGCACTGCAGAAGTGCCTTGGCGAAAAGGCAACAGGCTCTGCTGAAATTCATCTCGTTATATGATAAACCACACATCGCAGCTGAGCTGTTGAAAGGTCTAGCAGACCAGACCAATTGGTGGCTCTTGCCGCTTAACCTAGAACCAGACCTGGTTATGTGTGATAATCAGTGTAACCTTATGGTTGCTCTGAAGATTAGCAAGCTGGAACACGTTCTATGACTGGTATAAGTGCTTAACTTAGTTGTACAGCGGTTTCTGGAAACATATACAGACTTGCCGGAGCTACTTGTTAAGGTACGCCGCATCTGAGTCCATTTCTGAAAGTAACATACCCCTGCCGCTGGTCTGGCATTGTTGCAGCATCACTTTCAATTTTCACCTCACTGAATGCTTTGAAACCTGCCCACACACTGATTGGGTGATAACCAAGAGGAGGATGCTAAGGAGGATGAACAGGTTTTGCTTGTCTACTAAGGGGGAGTTGCTTGTCTTCTTTACTTATTGGACTACCAAAACCAGCTCTTTGTCTTTTCAGCATGGATGGCCTGAAGAGGAGGAGCAGGAGGAGAGACAGAAAGAGGAGGAGGAGATGATGCATAGTCTTTTTCCTGGTGGGCAGAGTAAAAATGTGCGTCTTGGCACAAATGGCAGAGTTCATGTCCTATTTCCTTTTCCAAGAATGAAACACTGGTTGTCCACCTTTCTCATCCCATGGTACAAGGAGAAACTTCCATCTCTCCTTCAAGTGTCAGAAATGGATAATAAAAGGCAAAAATACCAGAAGGCCATTGTTGAACAGTTGCTCCAAAAATTTTGTTCAGACATCGTGATAGCAGAGCTACTGCTTGTTTGAAAAACCAAGGATTACAGAGGAGGGACATGCAGACCAGATGCAACACAGGCAGGGACATGATGTATAAGTCCTGGGACAGTTTCATGAATACGTCTCAGCACCAAGGGATGGCTGTGCACGCTACTCTAAGAGAGAGAAGCAGACAAAAATGGTGAAGGAGTACATAGGCAACCGTACCAGCAGATTTCTCAGTTCCATAAAACTATCAGCTTTCCAAGCTGGACACGTGGCATGAGCTCTCCTTGTCTGCCTTGGAGGTGCTGACCTGCCCTGACACTAGCATCTTGTCTGAGCAGATTTTTGTGCTGTTGAGGCTTTCATAACCGATAGAAACAGGCAACTGTCACAGAAAAATGCAGACAGGCTGATTCTTATACAATTGAATAAGGGCTGAATTGTCCCAGACTTTGTCACCCCACCAGATGACACCAACCAAACCTAAAGTCACCCAAAATGTTCAGTTTGTAAGTTATATTAACATGCATCCCTTCCCAGCCAAACAAAGGTATAGGTTGTTTTATTTTTCAGATCCTACTCTCCTCTTTCTTGACCATGTCTTGATACTCATGATATATGTATACACCAGAGGTAATTTTTTTTCTGCCCCTGGATATAGTGCATTATCTCTACCACTCTAGTATTGCCACCCCTTACCAATAGTAACACAATGTTTTGAGACCCTCACCATCATCTCTTCTAGTGTGTATCAGAGAGCCTTCTTTTACTTTTTTGTTTGCCCTTGCACATAAAGCATTGGCTCTACCATTCTAGGACTGCCACTCCTTACCAATGGTAGCACAATGTTTTAGGAGGACTTCCTCACTGTTTCTTCTAGTGTATATCAGAGATCGTCCTAATTTTTTTGTCTGCCCTTGGACATTGTTGAATCAAAACATTGGCACACTTGGTCCTTCACCTGAGCTATGTACAAGTTCCCATCACCTGCATGATACGCTCCACAGATCTCTTCCCACTATAGACAATTTCCTTTGATTTGTTTTGTGTACAAAATTCTCCAAGGGACACTTTATGTCTTTTCAGAAGGTGTAAATCTGTTTTTTTTTTGTGAATTTATAAGAATAAATGCATGAGGCAGGGCCTTCCGAAATGTAAGGTAAAGGCCGGCCTCGGGGCCATCACAAATGTATTTGAGAGGGCCCTTCCAAATGTATAAGGAAGGGCCCTCCAAAATGTATTATAGATGGCCCTTCCAAATGTGGGAGAGCACAATCCCAAATGTATGAGAGAGGACCCTTCAAAATGTATGAGTGAAGGCTCTCCAAAATGTATCAGTAAGGTCCCTCCCAAATGTATGAGAGGGTCATTTCAAATCTATGAGTGAGGGCCCTTCCAAAAACATGAGAGGGCCCTCACAAATCTATGAGAGATGGCCAACAAAATGTATGAGGAAGGGCCCTTAAAAATGAATGAGAGAGGGCCCTTCCAAGTGTAGGAGATGACCATCCCAAATGTATTAGTGAAAGCCCTCCCAAGTGTATGAAGAGGGCCCTTACAAATTTAGGAATTAGAGCACTCCCAAATGAATAGTAGAGGGTGGCCAGAGGGCTCTGCTAAATGTATGAGAGAGGGTCACCTGAATGGCCCTCCAAAAATGATGGTTGAGGGTCGCGTGCTGGCCCTCTAATAATTAGGAGTAAGGGCTACATGATGACTCTGTGAATATGGTAGAGGAAAAGGAGGAGGCCCAAAAAAATATAAGATCTACAGATATCATCTTGTGCGCAGTGTGTCCTGAGTTAGTGTAAGGGCAGCTTGTGTCATTGAAAGAAGAGATTTTTGGTCTGCAGTTTTATACCTGCTGGTACAATAATCAACCAAACAGTCCTAATTACAATCTAGTCTAGTGTGGATTAATACAGCTATTCATAAATTAATCAGGAGATGTCTGATCATGTCATACACACCACATGCTTAGATGAGGTACTAAAATGTTACTGTTACATTTCCCTGTGAAGTTTTTTTTCAGGATTAAAAGCAATGAAAACATTGGCTAAAGGTGGGTATTTTTTTCCTTATACACAAGCCATTTTACAGGAAATAATGTTTCTGAGTATTTTTTACGGTTAAATAAAAATTACATTTCATTTTGTAGCTATTATTAGCGCTGTGTATAAGTGGTGCAATACTCTGACATTAATCCCAGAAACCAGCTGTAAGTCAGAAATGCATCCAGGCATCTGTTCTTATTCAGTTCCAGCACTTTTCCATCCTTTGCAGCACTTCTACAGCCCTCCCAGACCTCCTGAAAAGGTATTCCAGAAAATATTTGAGTCTCCATTTCACTTGCATTAGGTTCATTATTCGGTATGAATACACAAATAGAAGAGGTTGCTGATAAGTTTTTGGCTTTGTGATCTGTTCTTGTTTGTATGGTAACGAATATTACATCACATGAAAGCCTCATGTGTCTTATATATGTTTTCAAAAGTATGTTTTTGCTACTTATGGCAACAGTGTTCTACACACGCAGGAAAACAAAATGGCGGAGTATAATGCAATATTTACAGCAACTGAGAGCAGAGGAGTGATAAAATTCTTGTTTCTGCAAGGAAAGTCCATGAAGGATATTCATTATGATATGTCTCAGACATTATGGAATCAATGCCCTTCATATTCCACAGTTAAGAACTGGGTTCCCAAATTTGAAACGGGCTACTTCAGCATCAACGATGAGAAACATCCTGAACTACCGAGAGTGGTTATTGTTTTGGAGATCATCGATGCTGTGCACAACCTCATACTGGAAAAGCTACAAATTTCAGCTGAAGCAATAGCAGACATCATGGGGATTTCCCGTGAACCTGTTTGTGTCATTATCCATGAACATTTGGACATGAGGAAGCTATCTGCAAAATGGGTCCCCAAATGTTTGACAACAGATCAGAGAAGCATGTGAGTGAAAACTTCCTGGTCCATTTGTCAGCTTTTCTGGACTGATCAGAACTTCCTTGATCGACAGGTCACTATGAATGATATCTGGATTTATTTGTATGAACCTGAAAACAAGGCGCAGTCACAAAAGTGGAGGCACAGGGGTTCTCCTTGTCCAAAGAAGTTCAGGGTGTAATAATCAGCCTCTAAGGTGATGGCGTTTGTGATCTGACATAAGGAGGGCGCGCTGCTAGTCGACTACCTTCAAAAGGGTTTCACCATCAATGCAAGGTATTGCATTGAACTTTTGACCAATTAAAGGCAGCTCTGAAGGCCAAAAGGCATGGTTAGCTGTCCAAAGGAACCTTGTTCCTGCAAGACAACACCTTCGCTCACACTGCACAAGCGCCAACAGGAAAACTGGCAGACCTTGGCTTCCTGCTGGTTGACCACCCACCTTATTCACCAGATCTAGCTCTCTCCGACTATCATCTGTTTCCAAACCCGAAGAAACACCTCAAGGGTACCACATTTTACACCATTTCTGATGCCATTGCTGCTCTGGATGCCTGGTTTGAGGCACAACCAAAATCCTTCTTTTTGCTAGGCTTACAGAACTTGGAATACCACTGTAAGAAGTGTGTTGACATCAGTGGAGAGTATGTGGAATTAATGTAAAGTTTCGTCATCCTATCTTGCTTCTTTCAGCAGCCCCTTGTAGTACTTATTCAGCACAAATAATCCAAGCCCGAATATTTTACGATTCACCCATTACTAATTTATTGAAAAAATATGAAATATTTTTACTTTTACTTACTGCACTTTGAAATTTCTGCCACTGTCTCATATACAGTGCCTACAAGTAGTATTCAACCCCCTGCAGATTTAGCAGGTTTGATAAGATGCAAATAAGTTAGAGCCTGCAAACTTCAAACAAGAGCAGGATTTATTAACAGATGCATAAATCTTACAAACCAACAAGTTATGTTGCTCAGTTAAATTTTAATAATTTTTCAACATAAAAGTGTGGGTCAATTATTATTCAACCCCTAGGTTTAATATTTTGTGGAATAACCCTTGTTTGCAATTACAGCTAATAATCATCTTTTATAAGACCTGATCAGGCCGGCACAGGTCTCTGGAGTTATCTTGGCCCACTCCTCCATGCAGATCTTCTCCAAGTTATCTAGGTTCTTTGGGTGTCTCATGTGGACTTTAATCTTGAGCTCCTTCCACAAGTTTTCAATTGGGTTAAGGTCAGGAGACTGACTAGGCCACTGCAACACCTTGATTTTTTCCCTCTTGAACCAGGCCTTGGTTTTATTGGCTGTGTGCTTTGGGTCGTTGTCTTGTTGGAAGATGAAATGACGACCCATCTTAAGATCCTTGATGGAGGAGCGGAGGTTCTTGGCCAAAATCTCCAGGTAGGCCGTGCTATCCATCTTCCCATGGATGCAGACCAGATGGCCAAGCCCCTTGGCTAAGAAACAGCCCCACAGCATGATGCTGCCACCACCATGCTTGACTGTAGGGATGGTATTCTTGGGAAAGTATGCAGTGCCATCCAGTCTCCAAACGTCACATGTGTGGTTGGCACCAAAGATCTCGATCTTGGTCTCATCAGACCAGAGAACCTTGAACCAGTCTGTCTCAGAGTCCTCCAAAGTGATCATGAGCAAACTGTAGACGAGCCTTGACATGACGCTTTGAAAGTAAAGGTACCTTACGGGCTCGTCTGGAATGGAGACCATTGCGGTGGAGTATGTTACTTATGGTATTGACTGAGACCAATGTCCCCACTGCCATGAGATCTTCCCAGAGCTCCTTCCTTGTTGTCCTTGGGTTAGCCTTGACTCTTCGGACAAGCCTGGCCTCGGCACGGGTGGAAACTTTCAAAGGCTGTCCAGGCCATGGAAGGCTAACAGTGGTTCCATAAGCCTTCCACTTCCGGATGATGCTCCCAACAGTGGAGACAGGTAGGCCCAACTTCTTGGAAAGGGTTTTGTACCCCTTGCCAACCTTGTGACCCTCCACGATCTTGTCTCTGATGGCCTTGGAATGCTCCTTTGTCTTTCCCATGTTGACCAAGTATGAGTGCTGTTCCCAAGTTTGGGGAGGGTCTTAATTAGTCAGAAAAGGCTGGAAAAAGAGATAATTATTCTTTGTGCCTGAAATACTTCTTAATACTTTAGGGGAACCAAACAGAATTCTGGTGGATTGAGGGGTTGAATAATAAATGACACTCTGAATAAACTTTTCACAATTTAAAAAAAAAAAAAAAAAAAGAAATAACATTCTTTTTTGCTGCAGTGCATTTCACACTTCCAGGGTGATCTACAGTCCAAATGTCACAATGCCAAGTTAATTCCGAATGTGTAAACCTGCTAAATCTGCAGGGGGTTGAATACTACTTGTAGGCACTGTAAATGTAGTTGTCAGAAGTATACATTATGTCCATGCTGAAAAAAAAACCCTTTCAGTTATCAAAATTCCCAACAAATCTTTCTGTGAATGTAGAAACTAATAAAAAAGAGTGCAGGGAATTTTTTTTTAATAAAAGTTTAAGAAAAAATAGTGATCTTTATTGAATCAATTTAAAATTGAAAAAAATACATGCATGCAAAAGCACCAGCACAGAAGCTGAACTGGTAAGGGACATGAAGATACTTTAGGGATTGTGCAAAATTTCATGAGATATTAAAAAGTATATTTAACAGGCATAAATACATAACATACAAAATTAATCCAAAAAGAAGAGAAAAAGAAAAAATGCCTAATGGCAAACAACAAGTATGTACATTAAAATATTATTAAATAATTGTAAATAAATACTCATAGAATATTAGGAAAACAGTGTAAATATACCCACAAAAATTGCACCTGTTAAATGTAATGCATAATAAGTAGTACATTGTGCAGTGCTAGAGTGCACCTAGGGGTAGGAGTAGGGGTGTGCTCTGCCACTGCGCACTTTACTACTATTCTATTCCATTGTGCTTATTGGCTTATAGATACCCTACTTCTTTATACATACTTAGGTTTACTTTTGTAATTATAACCAAATAGGAAATTTAAAGAAGGGGTTGCCAAATAGTAAGCAATCCCTTAGCCCCTTCCCGACATATGACATACAGTTATGTCATATATCAGGCCCCTGACTTTAATGCATGTTCGCATGATGAACCAGAATCTTTCCCCACACATGACCCCATGAATTAATCAGTCATCATCTGCACCTAAAAGTCATGTCCTGTGAAACAATCATGCTGTCTAATTAGCATCTTGGTATGTCACACCTGTGAGGTGGATGGATTATCTCAGCAAAAGAGAAGTACTCAGTAGCACTTGTTAAGGCCAGAGTTACACTTGCAATGTCTCGCATTGCATCACCCCGGCGCAGCCTGATGCTCTCCAGACAGGAGCGGGTTGGCTACATGTATTTCTATGCAGCTGAGATGCTCCTGTCCAGAGACCTGCAGGCCATGCTGGGTGATGTGATGCAAAAATCATGCGAGTCATGCATGTGTCACTCAGAGAGACACTTGGGGTGTTTGCGTTTATTTACTTTCACTTACACATTAGTGATGGTGGTGTCTCATAGACACCTGTCATTACTAATTCAGGACTAAGTGGCTGCTGTGTGCTGCCATTAACTCCTTATTATCCCAATTACCATCACACCAGGGCAACGGCAAGAGCCGGGTTCAGCAGCAGAATTGGTGCATCTTATAGATGCACCACTTCTGGGGTGGCTGCGGGCTGCTATTGTTAGGCTGGAAAGGGCCAAATAATGATGGCCCTTCCCACCCTAATAATATCAGCCCCCAGTTGTTTGCTGTACCTTGGCTGGTTTTAGAAAAATGGAGGGGACTCCACGAAATTTAAAAAATAAATAAATAAATAAATAAAATACTGTAATTTTTGAAAAAGTGTGGGATCCTCTCTATTTTTCATAACCAGCCAAGGTACAGCAGACAGCTTAGGTTTTCAGCCTGCAACTGCTGTTCCTGTGCTGCATATGAAAAATGGGGGGCCCCACGTAATGTTTTTACCAAAAAAATTTAAAAAAACAGCTGCCCAAGCTAGCTATCCCTCTATCGAGCAATTCTGTAATTTCTGTCTATCTATTCTATCTATTCTTTCTTATTATCTATTCTATATGTTCTTACTATCTATTCTATATGTTCTTACTATCAATTTATCTATCTATCTACTGTATCTATCTATCTTTCTATCTATCTATCCATCTATCTATCTATTCTAGCTATCTATCAATTTTCCTAGTCCTATTGTATTTTTTTCTCCTTTAAAAAACGCATGAACAAAAACGTGGCAAAAATACGGCAAAAAAGGATGCGTTTTTACTGGGGTTTTTTTTGTCAAACGCAATGTCTACAGTTTTCAAAGTCTGCCAGAGGGTGCAGTTTTGTTGTCAAACCAAAAATGCAGCGTGCACATGTAGCCTTAAGGCCGCTTTACACGGTACGATTTATCATGCGTTCGCATGTGCGATCGCACCCGCCCCCATCGTTTGTGCGTTACAGGCAATTTGTTGTCTGGGTCGCACAAAGTCGGTAACCCCCTGTCACACGTACTTACCTCCCGAACAACCTCGCTGTGGGCGGCGAACATCCTCTTCCTGAAGGGGGAGGGACGTTCGGCGTGACTGCAACATCACACAGTGGCCGCCCAATAGAAGCGGAGGGGCGGAGATGAGCGGGACATAGCATCCCTCCCACCTTCTTCCTTCCGCATTGCAGGTAGGATGCAGGTAAGCTGTGTTCAACATTCCCGGGGTGTCACACGGAGCGATGTGTGCTGCCTCGGGAACGATGAACAACCGGCGCGCAGAAGGACGATCGATTTTTTGAAAATGAGTGAGTATTTTTGCTCGTTCACATTCGCTCGTAGCTTTCTCACGCTATGATATGTCAAACGATGCCGGATGTGCGTCACTAATGACGTGACCCTGACGACATATCGTTAGATATATTGTAGCGTGTAATGGGCCCTTTAGACAAATTTGTGAACAATATTTCAGAGAGAAAGGCCTTCTGTGTACATTTAAAAATCTTAGATGTTAGACTTCTCCTCGGGAAAAAGGGAGCGAAAACAAAAGTGTTGTGCTTATATTTGCACACAAAGGCCACTTGCACAAGTTGAGTCTTTGGTGAGTTTTTTTTATCTCAGTTTTTGTAGCCAAAATCAGAAGTGGGACAATCAGAGGAAAAGTATAATAGAAACAGGGGTACCACGCATGCATTTTGTTTTACACACCCTTAGGCCCCCTTCACACGTCCGTGTCTCCGGTACGTGCTAGGTCCGTGCCCGTATGTACCGGAGACACGAGCACAAGTATACCCATTAAAATCAATGGGTATATGTGCATGCACGTGTTCTGCCAGTGGCCCGTGCCTCCGTGTGGAACAGACGTGTGCTGTGTGCTCCACACGGATGCATGTCCGTGTTTCTCCGGCAGCACGGGCCCGCACACGGACCACACGGATGTAGTATGGATGCGGTTCCACGTGACACGCACCAGAGAAACACGTGGCATTGTAAAAAATAAAAAAACACAAACTCACCTCCACGAGTCCCGCAGTCTCTGCCGCGGCTGTCATCCTGCATCCGTCCCCGAGCGAATTTGAACAACGCATCTTCTTCACTGGGGGCTGGAAGCAGCGTTAGTGGGGCGCGGCCTGTGCCGGACGCTGTCATTCAGCACCACAGACAGCGCCGGATGATGCAGGTAAGGCGGGGCTTTCCGTTCTCCATGTGTTATTACGTATAACACATGGTGAACAGGAATGTGCCACAAACACGGCACACTGGGAGCAAACCACCCCTTTAACACGTACGTGAAAAAACAAATAGTTTGTTTCACAGACGTGTGAAGGGGGCCTTAGTTTTGGCTTACAAATACCGAAGTACAGACCTCTCCAAACACTCAACGTGTGCACATGTCCTAAGACAGGTAAAGTGAATAAATGACAAGTATAAAGCTATGTGCACACGTTGCATTTTTTCATGTGTTTCCGCAGTGTTTTGAACTACAGCGTTTTAATGCAAAAATCCATGCGTTTTGATTTCGAAGCAAAGTCTATGGGAAATAGGAATATGTTGTGCGCACTATGAGTCAAAAAACGCTGCGTTTTTTTGTGACAAAAATTTGTCAAAATCTCTGCGTTTGAACAAGAAACGTGTGTTGTTTTGAGCGTTTTGGCAGCGTTTTGGTAACATTGAAGTCAATGACAATTATCAAAATGCATCCTAAAACAAATTTCTAGCATTTAACATGCATTTTTGATGCAAAACGCATGGTTTTTTGGCAAAATCAAAGCATGCGTTTTTGGCATTATAGTGAGGTCAAGAGGTATCCTTTTGCCCTCACATCCAGCCCGACTCAAAAAAAAAAGAGTCAAACAATAATTTTACTTTATTTAGAACATAATTATTAAATCTCAATTATCATTTTCGGAAAATTATCATTATAGTGTATGATTTAAAGGTTTATTATTTTTTTTTTTTTTTAACTTTTTTCCTAGTGTTTGAATGCTCTAATTTTATTTAGTAGTGTCTTTTTATCGAAAAAGCATTTCATTTTAAGCACTGGAAATGCATGTAAAACGCAGTCAAAAACGCAAGAAAAACGCATGAGTAATTCCTGCGTTTATGTGGAGGAAACCAAATTTGACAATGACAAATTCTGTCAGAGGATGCGTTCATTTCTGCAAGGTACTGAACGCAACGTGCGCACATAGCCTTATAGGTAGACAATTTAATAGCTGTTTATCGCTACAGTTAAAGCTTTGTTCAGTATAATAATTTATTCTCCGTGATTGTAAATTGTTGACAAGTGAATTATACACTTACTAACATGTTTAATGACCATAAATAAGTTCTTGAATTTCATTTTATGAAAATGATGAACCTTTAAATGCAAAAACTTATTTATTGAAAAATAAAGCTTCTTTAACTGCTGTTTTTGATATATTATTGACATAATGATTCTGAGACAAATAGGAGAGAAGCAGCCGTTCTGGAACAAACGTGTGCATATTATGCTAACGTCATTAATTAAGTCAATCTGCAATGAAACAGCATCAGAAAACTTTCATTTATTTAGTTGTTTGTACCATATTTCTGTGCTGTGCTGTGCTGCGCACTGTTACTCCTAAGCAAGTATTCTTAGACAGTTTAGTGTTTGGACAGTAACATAGACAAGAATAAAGACGGAGAAGGCTAAGCATATACAGCAGCCTGCCTACTCCATCGATTACTACTGGGATACACTCTTACATTTATTAAATCATTCTTTCATTTCTTTCTATTAACCGACTTCAAGAGGCACCTAACAAGACACTGATGAAGTGTCATCTCTAAATATCATCTGAAAACCGTACACAGTTGCTGCAAGTACAATGCTCCAATGGGTATTATAGGTGAGGGTTATTCTTTGATAATTTGAAAAAAAGACAAGCAGCGTTCATATCATTTACAGTAGTAAGTACACAGAGCATACTGAGTCAACAGAAAATCAATTTGCTTAAATCATTTAGACACAGCCAAGATGCATTCAATAACACTATTTAGATATTCAATATAGGACCCAAAAATATGTCAGTAGATGATATGGATATTAAAATTGGCATTTACTGTATATACCCTGAACAAAAATATAAACGCAACAATTTTGGTTTTGCCCCCATTTTTCATGGGCTGATGACTTTTTCTATGTACACAAAAGGCCCTTTTCTTCAAATATTGTTCACCAATTTGTCTAAATCTTAGTGAGCACTTCACTTTTGCTCAAATAATCCATCCATCTCACAGGTGTGGCATATCAAGATGCTGATTAAACAGCATGATTATTGCACAGGTGTGCCTTAGGCTGGCCACTTTAAAGGCCACTCTAAAATGTGCAGTTTTATCACACAACACAATGTTGTAGATATCACAAGTTTGGAGGAAGAATGCAACTATTCTGACCTGGGGATTGTCCACCACAGCTGTTACTCGTGAATTGAATGTTCATTTCTCTACCATAAGCTTTCTCCAAAGGCATTTCAGAGAATGTGGCAGTGCATCTAACTGGCCGCAGAACTAAAGATCTCAAGTAACCACACCAGCCCAAGACCTCAATAACTAGCATCTTCACCTCCAACATCATCTGAGAGCAGCCACCTAGACAGCTGCTGCAACAAGCAAAAAATTTCTGCTCAAACCGTCAGAAAGCATCTAAGAAAGGCTCATCTGCATGGTTGTTGTCCAAATCGTGGTCTCCATCTGACTTCAGTTTGTTGTCATAACCAACTTGAGTGGGCTCATTTTCATATTTCATGGTGTCTGACACATTGGAGAGGTGTCTGTCCTCTTCACTGTGCAGGGCAGATGTCAGATTGTATGTATGGACATCGTGTGGGTGATAAGTTTACTGATGTCAAAGTTACATAGTTACATAGGTTGAAAAAAGACCTAGGACCATCTAATTCAACCTTCCTGAACCAATTATACATTTTGTCATTAAGTTATTTATAACCAACACTGTTGTGTACAGTTAAAAACTGTTATAGTATCTGCCATTCCACAGTCTGACTGCTCTAACTGTAAAAAACCCTTTCCTATTTAGCTGTCGGAATCGCTTTTCTTCCACTCCCAGTGTATGCCCCTGGTCCTTAGTATTATCTTTGGAAGAAATAAGTCATGTGCCAGTCCTTTGTATTGACCACACATGTATTTATACATATAAATGAGATTTCCTCTGAGACATCTTTTTTCTAAGCTAAACAAATCCAATGTTATCAACCTCTCATCATATGGGCGGCCTCCATTCCTTGTAGTAGTCTAGTTACCCACCTTTGAACTGACTCTAACATCTGAATGTCCTTTTTAAAATGTGGAGCCCAAAACTGGATCCCATATTCTAGTTGTGGCCTTACAAGTGATTTATAGAGGGGTAACAATATGTTGGGATCACGGGATCCAATCTCTCATTTATACACCCTAAAATCTTGTTTGCTTTAGCAGCTGCTGCTTGACATTGAGTGCTGCTGCTCAGCCTATTTGTAACCAGAATCCCCAAGTCCTTCTTCTGTTCTGTAGTCCCGAGTTTACTTCCATGTAATGTATACGCAGTTATAGGATTACTCCGTCCTAGGTGCATTACTTTACATTTATCAACATTAACTCTTATGTGACAAGTGTCTGCCCATTCTAAAATCTTATCCAGATCATTTTGTAATATTGTACTATCAAGCTCAGTTTTTAATATCTTACATAGTTTTGTGTCATCAGCAAAGACTGACACTTTACTATCAATCCCATCCACAAGGTCTTTAATAAAGAAATTAACCCCTTCACCCCCGGACGATTTTCTCCTTTTTTTCGCTTTTTTTTTGCTCCTCTACTTCCGAGAACCGTAACTTTTTTATTTTTCCATCAATATTGACATTTAAGGACTTGTTTTTTGCGGGATGAGCTGTACTTTTAAATGAAACCATGAGTCTTACCATATAGAGTACTGGAAAACAGCAAAAAAAATTCAAGTGCGGAAAAACTGCAAAAAGAGTGTGATCGCACAATTGTTTTTGGGATATTTTATTCACCATGTTCACTATATGGTAAAACTGATGGTGTGATGTCTCACGTCAGTATGAGTTTGTAGACACCAAACATGTATAGGTTTACTTTTATGTAAGGGGTTAAAAAAATTCACAAGTTTGTACAAAAAAAGTCGTGCACTTTTAGCGCCATTTTCCGAAACCCGTTGCGTTCTCATTTTTCAGGATCTATGGCTCAGTGATGGCATATATTTTGCGTCTCGAGCTGATGTTTTTAATAGAACTATTTTGCGTTAATGCTACATTTTGATCGCCTGTTATTGCATTTGTGCAAAATTTGTGGCGACCAAAAAAACATAATTGTGGCATTTGTGGATTGTTTTTTGTGGATTGTGTGAGGTTAATCCCTGCAGGTTGCCATGTGCAGTCTGCCACAATCCACGCACATCTCAGCTGATTTCCACACATGAGATGTGTGTCTGCCAGGCGCGAGTGGAATCACATTCCACCCTTGCCTATTAACCCCTTACATCTCGCTTACATCTCGCTGCCAAAATCTCATATGAGAAATGTATCACGCACCACAATTAGCATAACTTACCCACCCCCATCGGAAGTCACGTGACGGGATCACGTGACTTCCAGTGGTTGCCATGCTAGCACAGGTTCATGTGATGACTCCTGTAGCTATCATGAGTCACTTCATGTTGCAGCATCAAAATGCATGTCTCCATGTTGCAAGGATCTGTAAGCAATTGCTGGAAGTAGAAGACATCTCAATTCTTGCATTGCCAGGATACTCATCGGACACGTCACCCATTGAGCATGTTTGATTTGCTCTGTATCGGTATGTACAACAGAGTGATAAACTTCCTGAAAATAATAACAAATCCACAAAAGAGAACCAGAAACAATGGTAAAATAAATAATCTTTATTGTGAAAAAATAAATTAAAAAATGTGGTGTAATACCAGAAAAGTGCACTAGATCGTGTACTAGAACAGCAGGGAAAGGAATTGCTGGAGGAAAGGAAATACAATGCTAAAAATAATAAGAACATAATCACAAGTCACAGTGTGCAAGTCATCTCAATGGCAAGTGCATGAGAGCCCCTGTGATAAAGGAAAGCAAATACATTGGCATATAGTAAGCAGTATCAAACTAACCTAAAGGGCTCATGTCCACTTGCGTACCGTTTCCGATGCATGCGTCAGCTGAGGGTCATGCGACTGTGATGTGACCTTACGATCGCATTACAGGAGCAGAGAAGATGGAGGCAGCAATTTCTCCCCATCTTCTCCGCTGTCTGTCTATGCGTGCATGTGGCGCCCTGGCAAAAACTGGTAGTCATAGTTAGGCCCCCGCATTACACCTTTCACTCATTAAGAAACACACAGCCAACCATTAAACCCTAGTCACCCCCTTAGGGACAGTTAGACACACCAGTGGGCATGGCCAGGCGGTTGGTGCACGCCCACCCAGGGGTTTAGATTGCCCGGAGCGGGAAAAGCGTCAGATCAGTTTGACAGTTCAGTAGTGGAGGTCAGGCCTGTGTGTCAGGCCTGAAGTAAACTGACAGGTACCAGAGTAGGAGCCCTGGTGCCCCTGGCTAGGAGGCAGACAGTGGTCTCCGTCGACAGGAAATGGGAAGACAGCTACGGAAACCGTAGCACAAAGGGGGGTACTCGGACCTTGAAGCCAGGAACCAGAACCTACTGGAACTAGCTAATTAACTGGTTGAGGCCAGGACTAGAGGTCCTGTCCCACCCAAAGTCCCTCATAGAAGACAACAGCCCACCGATTAGGGATAAGAGGTCACCGCTAAGGCCCATTGATCCCACGGGCCAGCGTCTGCGGGCACGGCTCCTTAGGCCACATCCAACCGGGAGCGGACTCCTACATTTCATACAAGGAAGTCTTTTCTACTAAAAAGGTGCAGGACAAGGATAGAGACCACCAGCCGGGTGGGGGATCCCGAACGCAACCGGCCGCGGCACCGGCCACAACCACCTTAATTTACCATAAACTCGTGTGTTTTACTGAAAGTGAGTACAACAACACCCCCTGCAGTCGTCATTCCCCCTGCACCAGAGCCATCGGGTCTCAGGGCCACCATCACTGCCCACAGAGGGGTTAACATCTTGCTGCCCAACATCTCCCCCGGGTGCCCCGTAACAGCAGCGGTGGTGTCCCACCTCACCACACACCGTGGGTGGCATCACAAACCTATTACGGCTAGCCCGTACATCTACGTCCCCCATTTTATTTGGCATGTCCGCGAGACCCCCGGGTCCGGAGACCCTCGAGCCACCACCCCTTAAGGTCCGGATCCGAGCAGCGACCGGCTGCTGGCACGTGGGCATCACGAACAGGACACTTACCCATCCACTTACCTTGTGGAAGTTCGCCTTGTATTGGACAGTCAGCGGTGATCCGTTGCCGAAATTTCAGAAGTCGTCATTTTGGTTGCCATTTTGGCGCAAAAAACTACAGCCCAGCGTCTTCTTCCCCACGAAAAGGGTGCGAAAGCTGAAGCCCCGCCCCCTGTGAACGCAGCTGGAAAGCGAGGCCGGAAGTCGCAAAGTGAAACTTACAGGCCTGAAAGAGGAGTACCAGTGAAAGACCAAGGGGAGAAGTGGGAAGATGTCTGTGCCGAACCCCAATGGCGGTGTGGCACCAGCCGCTGGAGTGGCAGCGCCCGCGGACAGAGCAGATGACAGAAATGTGGCAGCTCTCGCTCCGGTCACAGGAGAGGGGGGAGCCGTGGCCCCGGCGGTCACTCAGGTAATGCCGATCTCCTTGCCATATGTGCCCGGTGCTGCCTGGCTACCCCAGTATGACGGGAAACCCGATGCCCTGCAGATGTTCAGAAAGAAAATTTGCACTATCCTTGATTTGTATGCCATGACCGGCAAGCAGTGTGCATCTGTGGTACTCGGGCAGCTGACCGGCGCCGCTGAGCAGGAGGTGGAGACCTGGGCAGACGCCGACCAGGTCTCGATAACCGCCATTTTCGACAAACTGCAAGTCGCTTTTGAGACCCGTACTGAAGCGGAGCTGCGGATGCAGTTTTATAATTGCCGACAGCGCCCACAGGACAGCATCCGAGACTACGCCCTGAAGCTGCAGACGGCCCTACGCACCCTGAAGCAGGTGGACACTATTAATGAGGCTGAGAGCAACAAAATGCTGTTGGAGCAGTTCCTGCAAGGACTGGGGTCCGCCGAAAATTGTAAGCAACAACGACTATGGTCTCTGGAACACGCGGAGTTGAGTTTTGCAGTTCTGAAAGAAAGAACCATTAAAGCGCTACAGACGGTCGATGCCGGTACCACTAACCCGCCACCCTGGCCGGCTGACACTGCTCCCGGCATCTCGGTGGGGCCCCCCTTGTTGGCCCTGCCAGCTCCTGCAGCAGCAGCCGGGACCCCAAAGGACCTGTCATCGCAAGTACAGCGCCTGAGTGATGACGTCGCCAGGATCCTTGCTGCCTTACAGCTACCACTGAAAGCCAAACCAGCAGAGAAGATACAGCTTGCCGACAGCCCAGAGAACATCGCGTGGATGCAGTGGAGGAGGAACAACGATAGCCTGTATGGACCACCCATTTGCTACAAGTAAAACAAGACTGGTCACTACTCTCGCCGGTGCCCTTTAAACAAGCAACCCCTGAGGCCAAGGGCCAATCCTCAGGAATAGACCCTCAAGGCCCAGCTGACTGGCGTGATCGATACATTGGAGGCCGCCCTATCATCCCCCTCGCTGTGGTCGGTATCCCAACCTACGTCCTTCTCGACACCAGTTAACAGGTAACCATTATGCCTTATGTACTATACAAGCAATACTGGTCCGATAGTGAGCTCACCCCTCCAGACCCCAGTTTGACCATCATTGCTGCTAATGGACTCCCTATGACCAAGGTGGGGTTTAAGGAGGTAACGTTGAAGGTGGGGCGGGTAGAGCTGAAGCACCAAGGGCTAATTGTAGTGCAAAATGACCCTAGTAACCATACCCCAAAAATGGTCCTAGGGACTAACGTGATCGAGAACTGCATGGGGGAAGTGCTGCACCTATTGCAACAACTCTCTGTCACAGCAGGAGGAGGGCAGCAGAGGGCCTTACAATGTGAAATCCGGGCCCTACTGCATCGGCAGCAAGTGAACATGTCAGGTGGAGAGATTGGTGGTAGTTCCTGTCAAGGATTTAACAGGTTGCACTGCAGCAAAAGTCTTCCAGGCGTACGTCTGCCGACTGCACGGGTACCAAGAGAAGGTGCTTACAGATCGGGGCCCGGCCTTTGAAGCAGAAGTTTTCCAAGAATTCTGCAACCTATACAGGTGCAAGAAAATCAGGACCATGACCTACCATGCCAGACTAACGGAATGTGTGAGAAAATTAATCATATGGTTCTCAATCTCCTCAAGACCTTGCCTCTGGAAGAGAGAAACGTATGGCCCGAGAAGCTGCCCGACCTAGCGGACATGTACAATAATATTCCCTGCGGTTCCACGAAGTTCACGCCTGCATACTTGATGAGAGCCCGGCCTGGGAAGTTGCCGGTGGACCTAGAATTGGACGTTGAAGTACCTGAGACCATCTCTCCCACTGCCAATTGGGAAATCAAGCTCCAGAAGCAATATCAGCAGATTTAGGAATATTTAGAGAAGAACCTGCGCGAGAAAAGAGAGAGGCAAGAGCAGCACTTTAACAAATGGGCTCAGGCTGCTCCCTTTGTACCCGGGGATGTGGTACTGAAGAGGAAGAGAAGGACGCACAAGCTGGACGACCAGTGGGAAAGAACCCCTTACGTTATCCAAACCACTGGGTAGGACGACCAGAAAACATATCTTGTCAGTCGAGATCAGGGAAGAACTAAGGCCACTGTTTCCAGGGATTACCTGAAGAAGTGCCCAGAACCCCTAAGGGGGATAGAAGAGGTCCTCCTTCCTACACCGAACGTGGAGCAAAAGAAAGAGGTGATTCACACCGTGATGGATGATTTTCCAGCTCATTGGCCTATGCAGAATGGAGCGGTGATTGTTCTCGTTATCATGTTCCCACAACCTGTGGAGGAAAGCGAACCAGAAGAGCCTGTCAGTAGTGTACCCACACTAGCGCCCAGGGATGCACCTACACCCCAACCCTGTAGATCTTTACCGGCCATACCCGACGTTAGAGAAGAGGGACCTGACACTCCCTCTCCTCTGCCAATCCCCTGCGAACCTAGTGGGCCTAAAAGATCCACACGCCCTAACTTGGGCCAGCCACCACTTAGCTACAGAGAGACCGCAATATAGTGAGTGGTGTCTGTGCATTGTGTAAATATGAGTGTGAATGAATACCAATCAACCGAAGCGGTCACCAGATTAAGATGATTAGGTAGTGGTTCCCGGCTACCAAAAAGTTAAAGTTCCCCGTTGGGACAGTATGCCTTTAATGTTCCCGTTTACAAGTTAAAACCAAAGACAATGGCTGAGAACTTGCAGGCCAACCCATAAAGTTTTGGGCCTTGTAAATAGCCCCCAGACTGACCTTTTCACTTTGCAGCAGTCTCCGGAAAGGCTGATTGGAGGATCGGCCTGCGGTAGAGTAGGCCGAGGCCCAGTCACCATTGGGACCAGTGACTATTATCCTCCGGGTCAGGGGTCCCCTGGATGTGGGGCCCTTGAAAGGACTGCCGGGTAATTAACTTTTTACCTGGCCCGTTTGGGCAACTCCCGGACTTAACCTGGACTTGGGCAAGGGGTGCCAACCTGTGTTTTAGTGGTGGCACCAGGGTTAGGTTTGTTTGGGTGGTAAAGGCAAGAAGGACCCGGTCCTGTCCTGTCCCGGTTATGTTATGCAACGTTTAAGCAACCTGCCTCCCATATGGGAAGAAACCAAAATATTCTTGCAATGTACATATGTTATTATACTTGTAAATGTTTTATTCCTTTTATCTTTCTGCAGTAAAAATAAACTGGTGGTGGTCGGACAGCCCGAGGACGGTATGTGTTTTACCAAGGGGGAGTGTGACGCCCTGGCAAAACCAGGTAGTCACAGTTAGGTCCCTGCATTACACTTTACCTCATTAGGAAATACACAGCCAACCATTAAACCCTAGTCACCCACCTTAGGGACAGTTAGACACACCAGTGGGCATGGCAAGGCGGTTGGTGCATGCCCACCCAGGGGTTTAGACTGCCCGGGGCGGGAAAAGCTTCAGATCAGATTGAGAGTTCAGTAGTGAAGGTCAGGCCTGTGTGTCAGGCCTGAAGTAAACTGACAGGTACCAGGGTAGGAGCCCTGGTGCCACTGGCTAGGAGGCAGACGGTGGTCTCCGTCGACAGGAGACAGGAAGACGGCTCGGTGGAACCGAGTGGACTGGGCCAGGGTTGTAGCCCGCTGATACCGACATGGGTAACCGACCCGGAAACCGTAGCACAAAGGAGGGTACTCGGACCCTGAAGCCAGGAACCAGAACCTACTGGAACTGGTTAATTAACCAATTGAGGCCAGGACTAGAGGTCCTGTCCCACCCAAAGTCCCTCATAGAAGACAACAGCCCACCGATTAGGGATAAGAGGTCACCGCTAAGGCCCATAGATCCCACTGGCAAGCGTCTGTGGGCACGGCTCCTTAGGCCACATCCAGCCGGGAGCGGACTCCTACGTTTCATACAAGGATGTATTTTCTACTAAAAAGGTGCAGGACAAGGATAGGGACTACCAGCCGGGTGGGGGATCCCGAACGTAACCGGCCGCAGCACCGGCCACCATCACCTTGGTTTACTAGAGACTCGTGTGTTTTACTGAAAGTGAGTACACCAACACCCCCTGCGGTCGTCATTCCCCCCTCACCAGAGCCATCGGGTCCCGGGGCCACCCTCCATACCCATGAAGAGGTTAACACCTTGCTGCACAACATCTCCCCCTGGTGCCCCGTAACAGCAGCGGTGGTGTCCCACCTCATCACACACCGTGGGTGGTGTCACAAACCTATTACAGCCTAGCCCGTATATCTACATCCCCCATTTTATTAGGCATGTCCGAGAGACCCCTGGATCCGGAGACCCTCGAGCCACCACCCCTGAAGGTCCGGATCTGAGCAGTGACCAGCTGCTGGCACGGGGGCGGCATATGCACTGCACTGCAGTTGCATAACATGCGAGGGCAGTGCGATGTTGGGGGTGCATGAGCTGAGACTCGGTGCAAAACGCAGCATACTGAGATTGCACCAAGCGCACGATTCGAGAGGAGAAAAAAATAGCAAAAGGACACTACACCATAGATTAACACTGGTGCGAGTGCAATTCCATTTTTTATCGGATCACACCCGCACATGAAAATTGCAAGTGGACATGAGCCCTAAAGCACAGGCTCACCGCTGGAATGGCGCCGGGTCCCAAGCAACGCACATTTCGGCAATAGCCTTCATCAGGGGGGCCCCAAAAAGTTCACATACTCGGTATCTCCGCGTGTGTAACAACAGGATCAATAAAACTGTCACATTAGTTAACTTTTTCAGTGAACAAAGTAAAAAATAAAATAAAAAACCTAGCAAAGATTAAGTATTTTCAACATAAACATGAAAAAAAGTGTAATAAAATGCCATCAAAAGGTCATATATAAATACAAATGGTACATCTGAAAATGTCATCTTATCATGCATAAAATAAGCTGCCATAAAGCTCTGTCAGCAAAAAATAAATAAAAAGCTATAGCTCTCAGAATACAGCAATGCAAAACATTTTTTTTTACTATAAAATAGTTTTTGAGGTCTAAAAGCAACAAGACATAAAAAAAAATCATTTATGGCATCACTGTAATCATTCTGGCACAAAGAATAAAGCTGTATTATCAGTTTTATGACACAATGAACAGTGTAATAAATAAATAAATTCTGAATTGCTGTTTATTCTTGATTCTGCCTCACAAAAAGCAGAATATAAAACAATCATAATATATTCTGTGGCCTAAAATGGTGCCAATAAAAGCTCCAGCTCATCCAGCAGAAAAACAAGACCTCACATGACTCAATAGACAGAAAAAAAATATATAGCTTTCAAAAAACCTTATTCTTTAGTTTTTAGTGTGATATTAGCCAAACCTAAAAATACCTGATATTGTTGTAATCGTACTGACCTGAGTAATACAAGCACTTATCCTTGTGTATGGCGTACAAAAAAATAAAGCCAATTCTTCAACTGTTGTTGATTTATTTATTCTGCCTCTCATTGATCGAAGCATGACACGACTCACATTTTTCATGCACTCTACGTTAAGTGCTTACGTCGGTGATTACATGTAAATCTCTGAAAAACGTGATTCGGACAATATTTCCAACAAAAAAAATCACGACAATGAAGCAGATTAAGTAAATTTGAACTTTTGTCTGTCCTATGGTCTGGTGGTTTACATCTTTTTAAGCGTCTTACTAGGAATGCATAAAATTGCAGTCAACAACTGTTTTGTTCAACTTTGAAAAGATGGACACTGCTAAACAGAAGCCAAGCAAAGTCAAAAATAACTCTGCTGCCTCATTATTGTAAATGGATCCATCGGGGGTTTCACTTGAATCATGTATTTCTCAGATGTAGATTGAAACCCTGATGTTCATGCTCAGCATAGAGCTCAGGATAAATGAACTGATACAAAATGTTCTGCACTCCATATTGACATCAAATATCATTCAACTTAACCCACAAAAAGACAACTCCTCACTCAGGTTCTTCATCTGTTAATGAAAATATAGGCGGCTTCCATGTGACTGATAGCACATAGGCTCAGAGGATGTGGAAAAGGGCTATGACTCCTCCCTTCAAAAAAAGAAATTCAACAAAATCTACTCTCCCTAATCCAAATGCCTCCTTCCTTCTTACCCTGACAATGTACCTAAACCACAGCGAACATCCACATGTTTGACCTTATTGTAGCGAGGCGAGCACATTTAAAATTACCAGGTACAAGTTTCCAGAAGCAGGAGCTTGGCACTATGTATGAACTCTGCATTGTACTGAGCACAAGAAGGGCTTATTTGAAGTTTTTAATTCTTAAAAATTCATTTCATTTGAATCCATGGGTGTA
This sequence comes from Anomaloglossus baeobatrachus, assembly GCF_048569485.1. Lineage (NCBI taxonomy): Eukaryota > Metazoa > Chordata > Amphibia > Anura > Aromobatidae > Anomaloglossus > Anomaloglossus baeobatrachus. Next base: position 617,562,989 of record NC_134354.1, on the reverse strand, counting down.
ATCCAGGGAATAAATCTTCCCTACACCCCCAGATGAACTCCCAGAGTGGTGTAATGTCTAAAATTTTGCCACTTGAGGGGTTTCTGCTGTTTTGGCACTTACAAGCTATGCAAATGGAGTCCACTAACTACTCTAGGAAAGTCTGTGCTCCAAAAATCAAATGGCGCTGCTTCTCACCCAACCCTGCGGTGCAGTGAAACAGTAACATATTTTGAGGCTATTTTTACCTACTCACCTTGTAAATATTGGAAAACCGGGGTCAAAACAATATTGCAGTGGTAAAAATGTAATTGTTTTTTCTTCTCTGCCTAATAGAATAACCTGTAGTGATAATATGTTCACTGTACCCATTAATGGAATTATTAATGGTGCAGTTTATAAAATGGGCACACTTGTGGGAGATTTATGCTATTCTGGTACCTCAGGGCCTTTGCCAATGAGACATGCCAATCCCAAACCATTCAAACTAAATTTGAACTGAAATATAGTGCTCCTTCCCTTCTTCACTTTGTACTGTACCTCAAAAGTACTTTTTGAATACAGTGTGGAAAAAAAGTATTTAGTCATCCACCAATTGTGCAAGTTATCCCACTTAAAAAGATGAGAGAGGCCTGTAATTGAAATCATAGGTAGACCACAACTATGAGAGACAAAATGAGAAAACAAATCCAGAAAATCACCTTGTCTGAATTGGCAAGATTTTTTTGCAAATTGTGGTGGAAAAAAAAGTACAGTGGTACCTTGGTTTTCATTGACATCAGTTATCGTTGGTTTTGGTTTTCGTTGATTTCTTGCACTAAAATTTTGCTTCGGTTTTCGTTGATTGCCTTGGTTTTTGTTTGTTTTTGTCTGCATGTCCATGTGACTACGCTGCTAATTTTGAGACAACAAAGAATGATCCATGCATTGTCCGGCTCTGTTTGGCATTATAAGAGTATTACCCCACTCGTCAGTTTCAAAAGATATGTAAGAAATGTAACATAAAATGTATTTATTCTTAACATTAGTGTTTTATATTCATTTAATATTCCTTTTATATTCCTTTTATATTCATTTCTTATTGTTTTTATTATTAAACACTATTTTTTATTCTCTATAAAATGTTTTTTTTGTATATAGTTAGGGTGTCTAAAACAAGTTAATTGGATTTACATTGATTCCTATGGGAATAATTGCTTTGGTTTTCATTGGTTTTGGTTTTCATTGATTATATTCAGACGGATTCTCAACGAAAACCGAGGTATAACTGTATTTAGTTAATAAGAAAATGTTCATGTCAATATTTTGTTATATATCCTTTGTTAGCAATGACAGAGGTCAACCATTTTCAAGTCTTCATAAGGTTGGAACATACTGTTGGTGGTATGTTGGCCCATTCCTCAATGCAGATTTCCTCTAGAGCAGTGATTTTTGAGCCTGTCGCTGTGCAACACGGACTTCAACTGCCTCCAAAGACTTTCTATGGGGTTAAGATCTGGAGACTGGCATACCACTCAAAAACCTTTATATGCTGCTTATGAAGCCACTCCTTTGTTTTCCTGGTGGTGTGCTTGTTATCATTATCATGCTGAAAGACCCAGCCACGTTTCATCTTCAATGACCTTGCTGAAGGAAGGAGGTTTGCACTCAAAATCTCATGATACATTGCCCCATTCATTCTTTCATGTACATGGATCCCTTTGCAGACAATCCTCTCCAAAACCTGATGTTGTCACCCCCGTGCTTCACAGGAGGTATGGTGTTCTTTGGATGCAACTCAGCATTCTGTCTCTTCCAAACACAGCGAGTTGTGTTTCTACAAACAGTTCTACTTTGGTTTCATCAGATCATATGACATTCTCCCAATACTCTTCTGGATAATCCAAATGCTCTCTAGCAAACTTCAGACGGACACAGACATGTACTGTGGAATTTGGAGTGTGACTGTTTGAGGTTGTGGACAGATGTCTTTTATACTGATAACAAGTTCAAACAGGTGCCATTACTACAGGTAATGAGTGGAGGACAGAGGAGCCTCTTAAAGAGAAGTTACAGGTCTGTGATAGCCAGAAATCTTGCATGTTTTTAGTTGACTAAATACTTTTTTCCACCATAATTTGCAAAAAAAATCTTGCCAAATCATACAAGGTGATTTTCTGGATTTGTTTTCTCATTTTGTCTCTTATAGTTGTGATCTACCTATGATTTTCCATTCACATTGTTTTAGTTGCTGTGTAGCACATAAAGGGTTAATAAATATTGGATGTGGGTTTTCATCAGTTTAAAGGGTGCAGTTTTTAGAGTGGTGTCAATTTTTGGTATTTTCTGTCACTTAGGCCACTCCAAGTCAGGTCAAATGGGATGTAGTCCCTAAAAAAATGGTTTTATAAATTTAGTTGGAAAAATGAGAAATTGCTGATGAACCTTGCACCCTGCTAACCTTTTACCAAAAAAATCCCTTATTTTTAAAAAAGAGTGCTGACTTAAAGTAGACATCTGGGAAAATCTATTTATTGACTATTTTGTGTGGTTTAAGGTCATAAAAATTAAAAGTTTTAAAATTTTAACAAATTTCGATAGTTTCACAAACACAAAAAATATCATCCTAAACTTAACACTATCATAAAGTACAATATGTCAAAATAAAACCATTTCACAGTCACTGGGATATGTTGAGATGAGCGATCCTGCCAAGGATCAGATCGGTTAAAGTTCGCTAATCCCACCTGAGATTGTGATTTGATCAGCAATCCTAGCCGATCCGATCATCCATTCTAGCTGAACCCCAGCCTAAAAATAGCATTGTGAAGCTGCCCAAGATTGCCACATCCATTAGATGCTACAATCCTAGCACTTTACCTTGCACTTCCCAATTGCCCTGTGGTAATAAGGGGCTAATGGCAGCCCACAGCTGCCCACACAGCCCTTGATTAGTGACAAGTACAGGTCTATGAGATTCCTTCACCACTATCCCATAAGAAAAAAAGAAATAAACACAAACACAGAGAAAAATACTTTACTTAAATAAAAAACACCCTCTTTCACCACTTTATTAACCCCCAAAACACAAAGGTCCAAAGTAATCCACACTATGAGGTCCCACAATGCTTCCAGTTCTAATACATCTGAATTCATAGCATGCACCATAGAACACGACAGTCCACTGTAAGCTTTAGGCAGGGAATGGGGGCTGCTGCCTGTAGCCGTGGCTTTATCTGTGCTGGTATCAGTACAAGGGGGGCCCTACAACATTATTTCATATTTATTTATCACCAATAAAAGGACAGAGACAGAGTTTGTGATTCCAACCAATAACAGACGATGTCTCAGAGGGTGGGGGTGTAGTCCAACGGTAGCCAGAGATGCCAGTGCAAGGGGAAAGCAGTGAATATGGATGTGAGATAATTGTTGAACCTTGAAGTAGCACTGCAGCTGTGGGGACTCATTAAGTATGTACTGATTTAACCCTTTTACTACCTTTTTTTTACAGTGGCCAATCACAGGTATGCCAATATTTGACATGGCTGTGTGTGGCAGGAAGAGGATGATTTTTGCCATCCGAACATTTACCGATCCTTGGCAAGATTGCCAACTTTTGTGGTAAACGATCGGATGTCTGATCCTGATCCGACTCGGCCAAAGATTGTACGATTTTAATATTTTCCGATCTTTACCGATTAAGATCACTCATCTCTACTGTTGAAGTGTTTCAGAGTTATTACATCATCAATTGACTCTTGTCAGAATTGAAAAAATTGTCCTGGTCATGAAAGTGAAAACAGTCTGGGGAGTTAAAGGGTGTAAAAAGGAATGCATGTGTATGGTATCGCTGTATTCATAACAGGCCAATTGATTAACATTTTAAATTAACTAATCCAATCATTAAACACCATAAACAGAAAAAAAATCAATTGCCAAAATTAAATTTTGGCGGTTGATAGAAACAACAAAAAAAATACTGTAAGAAGCCATAAAAATGTCACATCTATCTCAAAAGGTATCAGTAACAACATTGATTTGTGCCAAAAAAAGCCCCCACAAAGCTCTATTGACCAAAAAAATTGTAATTTATCAGGTTTCAGAAATTGACATCACAATCAACTTTGTTTTTCTTTACAAATTTCCGAATTTTATTTCACCACTATAATGATAAAAATAAACTGGATTAGTTTGGTATCACCATAATCATACTAAAAAGGAAAATCATATTGCCAGATCATTTTTACACAATATATACCATAAAAGAAATTCCATTAAAGCAATGTCAGGATTCTTTTTTTTTGCATTTTCACAGCAGTTGTTTTACAGTATACAATATGGCAATGTGAACAATGTCTTTTAAAAGTACAACTCATCCTGCAAAAAACAAAGTCCAATATCTATGTGGATATAAAAAAAAAAAAATGTCAAGGCTCTTGGGAGAAGAGAAGTAAAAAAACAAAAAACAAAAAATATAAATTGCCTTGTAGAGAAGAGGTTAAAGGAAATTTGTCATTAGGTTTTTGCTATGTAATCTAAGAGCAGAATAGACCTGCGACCTCATTACAGCTATTTGCTGTTCTATCTGTTGTCATTTTTATACAATTACAGAGTGCTGAGCCCTGTATAATTCTACCCACAGCACTAATGGGCAGCTTTCTGAGAATACTGTATATTGACAGAAAGCAGTAAATCAGTGGTGGTGGGGGGGTTACACGCAGTAGTTGACTAAGAGGCACAATACACCTATTTCCATAGTTATAATCTTTTGCTGATAAAATACTAATTTTTGTGATACAGCAAAACACAACCAAGGAGGTGATATATCGCTGGTAGAGCTGATCGAACTGTCCAAAAACCGGGACCGGCGGACCACCGGCTGATTAAAAAGAAGTCCGATCTGCTCCAGAAACCGGTGCCCATATAAGTCAATGGAGACCAGAATCTGGAGAGTAAAAGCATTTCTGCATGGGATAGGGGGGTAGTAGCGCATGCGGTATACTCACCCAGGTGGTGTCATGGTGGCAAACTGCTTCCGGGTCACGCTTTTACCTTCTGGAGCCGACAATTCAATATTCATTGTTTTGCCCGCCCACCGGCGCATGTACTTGATTGCAATTAGACATGCCTCCACCCTGAGTGGCAGTGTGCCAGCTGACTGCAACCAATCACAGGCGCCTTGGCAGCCGGTGGGTGGGGAAAGCAGTGCAAGTGTCTGCGGGTCAATATGGTGTTAAAAAATAAGTGAATAAAACAATAGGCGTAGGGTCCCCGTTATTCTGATACCAGCACAGATAAAGCTTGCAGCTGTAACCCCCAGTTGTCCAGCTTAATCTGTGCTGTGTATCCGGTGTCCAGAGTCCCACGTGCGAGGCTTTGCTGGGTGATGCTATGGCAGACTCGCGCGAGTCCCTCGCAAGTGTGATTCCGGGATAAACCACATTTAAATAAATAATAAAAAAATGACATGTGGTCCCCCCAATTCATCTTCCACAGTTTGCATGCCCAATGCACCCAGGGCAGAACGCCCCCACATCTCTCCATCAATACTACCGCTAGAGGCAATCACATATACTTCCACTGCCTATTTGTTTCAATTTATGGACTAAATTTGCAAGTGTTTCTGTTAACCACATATATATATGTTTTTTAATGTATGGTTTTTTCACAATTTCTATAGCCATTCTCCTCTAGGACACTGAACCACCTTTGACAGGTAGTGTTCTCTATCTAATTACTTACATAGTTAATCATAAAACTATTTTCTTCTCTCTACACAGCCTGTATAAGCATTTTATATAGTCATAGATAGACTGTCTTTATGACATGCTGATACCAGATCTCTACCCCCCTCATTCCACTCTCCTCTTCCCCTTTTTTCCTGGTACTAATATGATTTGTGCAAAAACCTTGCTATATTTTGAGGATTAATATTAATAATTCATTAGTCAACCCATGACATAATGTATCTACTGTTTGAATTATTTGCTGTTTTTTTCTCACTCCCTACTTCTTTGTTCACCATTATTTGTTACTTGTCATTGTGGAAAAACTTTGTGATAATAAACTTTGTAACACCCCATTTTATGTTTTGTACTTTTATCTTTTATAGTAAACTCTGCGAACAAGGTCGTTGGCCGAAACGTCAGATAATATAAGTTTATCTAAATAAGTTCACTTCCTTTGCTTGGCTTTTTTAAATAAATCAAATTTATATGTGTTATCTTGAGTGTGCAGTGTAACTTTTATATATATATATATATAAGATACCAGACGGACTTCCGGGTGCTTTAAGCCAGGGAGGACCTTCACACATACACAAGTGCATCGGTGGGTGAGTGGCACCAGGTTGGCTAGCACAGGGACATAGGACTCGGGCACACCTGGGATCCAGCACACCCCCAGGGTGCGAACCCAGATGTAAGTAAAGCGACCAAACTGCATTCCCCTGACTGGACTGAGTTATTTCTTTGCATCTCCACGTTAACCCTTACCTACCCCTGGGGAAAATCACTACTCATGGAGGGCTTCACCATCCACGCTGCCCTATCCATCATCCCCAGAGAGGACCGGCAGCAGCGGCCATACCATTCCTGGCCATGCACCGCGAGTGGCATAGTTGGACTATATTTTTATTATTTTCCTTTTACTTAAAACTGATCGACGGTGGCCCCGGATCTGGGACCCCTCAAGCCACGCACCGCCAGGATCCGAGCAGCTCTGCTTCCCAAGGGCGCGACAATAGCAAATACTTGCTGCCAGATTTTCTTTCAAATCTTGTTTTGTTTATTATTTCTATGGAATCCAATGTGGCACCATAGTTAGGATTTAAACAAATAATGTTGGTAAAATTTGATTCACAAGAGCCTCTACACCAACCACACAAGTGATCTATGACCACTACACAAGAGCAGTGGCAACTTTTTTCTGCCTTAAAGCATCTACTGCTATTCTTTTATTTCGCTGGCCTGGGGCAGCACAACATCATTGTTGAGGCCTGAAGCACATTTCATATTGCACTTAGTCAGCTAATCAATAAGCAGTTGTGGATGTTTCCGGGTAGGAGAAGGCTCTCAGGGCTCCTGTCTATCTGCTACTAATTACCGATGTAGCTAATGGATGCGCCCTGCAAATTGATTCGACTCAACTCTGCCATTAAACCATTTATAGTTTGACAGTCGCACCCTCTTCTATCTGTCATATTTGTTAGCAAGAAGTAGTAGTCAAATGCTAGGAAGTAAGGATGTTAAATCTGATTACACAGGGTTTGTAAACTTGCAGCTTAATGGCATTTAGATATGAGCAATGGGAAGACCATTCAAGTAGACCACATAGGTACTACAAAATGGTAGTTTTTTTTAATAAAGACTTTACAAAGTTGCTCTTTTTTAATTACATTAGAACAATAAAACCGAAGGAGGAAGAGGTTTTTTTATACTGATGAGCAAAAGGATAACAATGTTTTGCACTTTTGACTTTCAGACTCCATATCTCACTGTCAACTACAGCTTTGATCGAGAGACTACCTCATCAATTTGAGGAAGTTGATGACAGATTTGCTCTCATGCTCCTAAACTATCTTTCATTTTATGGGCAGGAGAGCTGCCTATTCTATGATGAGGACTGCAATGACAAGTGCAGAAAGAGAGCCTGTAATATTTATATATTAATAAGTGTGATAAAATCATGCCAGCTATATACAAGTGCATCTCAATAAATTAGAATATCATCAAAAAGTTAATTTATTTCAGTAACTCAATACAAAAAGGAGAAGGCAATATGTATATCTGTCAAACAGAGTGATCTATTTCAAGTGCTTATTTTTGTTAATGTTGATGATTATGGCTTACAATAAAAACCCAAAAGTCATTATCTCAGAAAATTAGAATATTATATAAGGCTAACTGAAAAAACAATTCTAAACTCAGAAATGTCGGCCTACTAAAAAGTATGCACAGTAAATGCACTCAATACTTGTTTGGGGCTCCTTCCTTTTACATGAATTACTGCATCATTGCGGCACGGCATCGAGGCGATTAGCCTGTGATGAGGTGTTATGGAAGCCCAGATTGCTTTGATAGCAACCTTCAGCTCGTCTGCATTGATGGGTCTGGTGTCTCTAATTTTTCTCTTGACAATATCCCATAAATTCTCTATGGGGTTTAGGTCAGGGGAGTTTGCTGATCAATCAAGCACAGTGATACTGTGGTTATTAAACTAGGTATTGATACTTTTGGCAGTGTGGACAGGTGCCAAGTCCTGCTGGAAAATGAAATGTCCATCTCCAAAAAGCTTGTCAGCAGAGGGAAGGATAAAGTGCTCTAAAGTTTCCTGCTAGATGACTGCACTAACTTTGGTCTTGATAAAAAAAGGGGACCTACACCAGCAGATGACATGGCTCTCCAAACTATTACTGATTGTGGAAACTTCACACTAGACATCAAGCAGCTTGGATTATGGCCTCTCTACTCTTCATCTAGACCCTGGGACCTTGATTTCCAAATTAAATGCAAAATTGACTTTCATCTGAAAACAACATCTTGGACCACTGAGCAACAGTCCAGTTCTTTCTATCCTTGGCCCCGGTAAGACGCTTCTGGCATTGTCTAGTGGTCATGAGTGGCTTGAGACAAAGAACGTGACAGTTTAGCCCATTTCCTAAATATGTCTGAGTATGGTGGCTCTTATAAACTGACTCCAGCAGCAGTCCACTCCTTGTGAATTTCTCACAAATTTTTGAATGCCTTTTTCTTAACAATCCTATCCAGGCTGCGGTTATCCCGGCTGCTTGTGAACCTTTTCTACCAAACTTTTGCCCACCACTCAACTTTCCATTAATATGCTTGGATACAGCACTCTGTGAACAGCCAGCTTCTTTAGCAGTGACCTTTTGTGGCTTACACTCCTTGTGGAGTGTGTCAATGAGTGCCTTCTGGACATCTGTCAAGTCAGCAGTCTTCCCCATGATTGTGTAGCCTACTGAACCAAACTATGGGACCATTTTAAATGCTTAGGAAACCTTTGCAGGTTTTTTATGGTAGTTATTCTAATTTTCTGCGATAATGATGTGTTTTCGTTGGCTGTAAGCCATAATCATCATCATTAACAGAAATAAACACTTGAAATAAATCACTGTTTGTAATGACTCTATATAATGTATGTGTTTCCCTATTTGTATTGAAATACTGAAATAAATTAACTTTTTGATGATATTCTAATGTATTGAGATGCACCTGTATTTGTTAGAATGTATCTGTGTCTAGATCGATGCTGTTTATAATACTAATACAAAACACTATGGTTTGGTTTAATTAATATCCCAAACCAGAATGAAGCTATAGAAATCAATATCTCATTAAAATAATTTTTATTTCAAATATCAAAATTTAATACATACAATAATAAAATTTCCAAAAGGAGTTCCACTTAAATACAGCAAGGGACATGAGGGGTTAATGAGGAATATATATTAATTATACATATACATAGATTTTAATAGATTGTTTAATAATACATATCCCTGGTGAGTGATCAGTCTGTTCTATAAATATAATTAAATATGCATATAGTTAGTATATATATAGATACGCATAAATACCTCTGGTTAAATTCATTTCAACCACGTGAACCATCAATTCAAACAATTAATAAATAGCCATATAATAAGGTGTGTAAAATAAATAATAAACTTCACTATTTATAAAGTGCTTATTTTTGTATAATTATTCACCAAATTCTATGAAACAAGTGCTTATAATTTATTTAATATGGTTCACATTGCTGAAGTTTCCCCAGAGATACTCAGGCTCCACAATTCCCTGTAGTCACTCATCATGCATATATTCAAACAGACTAGTAACCTATAGTGTTTAGATCACCCAAGGTTGACAGCTTTATTGCTACTTAAGTTCAAAGTGCAGGATACACGCTACTTCCTGATATAAGTGACGGACCAGCCGTATTCACCGTGAACACATGGAAGGCATAAAAACCTGCACAGTACTTACTTAAATCCCTCCACGTCCCGTCACCCCAACATGTTTCGCCTTTTCTTCTTCGGGGGGCGTGTGTGTTTGGGTGAGACTATGGTCTTTTTATAGTGTGTCTCCTATATGTCGGCATTGCCTACAGCTGTGCATTGCGGCGCATAGTTCAGGTCACGGGGCTAGATGGATAAATCACCTCCAGTCAGTGAAGTGAGACGCACGCTGCGTTCCATTAGTCAGCAGACAACGGAGGCCCCGTAGTGTCATGTTATATCACTGATCAAAGGTAATAGCACCGCAGCCAAAAACACGCGCTCAGCACAGGAGGCAATGTCGGCATCATGAGACTAAGTGTGGATATTCAAACATTTAGAAAAAAGTGCTCCCATCTGGATTTCGTACAATCTACATATGATTACCCTATCCACGCAAATTTATTTACATAATAGGATACATATTAATAGAGAGTCTGTCATTTATATCCGTACTAGATCATAGGCATATTAGGGCATCATTATAGAAAGTGTATACAATAAAGTATATATCCCATCATCGGCACGAATACAATATGAAGCATATAAAATCCACATAAGAAACTTCATATATAATTATAGAATTATACAACCAATATATTATATACATTGGCAATCCAAAGCTACAAATATTTTCAGTAGGAGTTCTACTTATACAACTACTAACCCGTCTCTCTCATCAAAGGAGCTTACAAAGAAATACAGGAATTTAATGTTCAAACAAACCAAAATATGGTGGACAAAAACATCCATGGAAAATTATTGGGACCAAAAAATTGTACCACGAGGCTTGAGGATACAGATTTATCCCACATTCAATTTAGAGGATGACGTATTGATTAAACGATGGATGGAAGCAGCAAATACGTGTTCACTAGAATTTATTAAGATCATAATTGACAAAAACTCTGCTACTCTCCAAAAGCTTGAGGAGGAAATAAAGAATCTGCAGGAGAGCATTAAAGGAGAAATGGATGAGGATGCTTTTAAGGAATTTTCAGTCTCTATGACTAAGGATTCTGAAAAATGGGAGAAAAACATCAGTGCTAGTAAAGCATCTAAATACCAGAGAGATATCTCGGATTTTGAGAAAAATAATATTTTTCATTGGCAAACTCGTAAAAATAAAGAAGGAACTAAGAGAGGTTCTGTTACATCCGCATCCTCCATCTCTGACAATGAAACAGCATCCCTTACCTCTGAGATCCCTAAAAAACGGAAAATGCAAGGAAAACAACCAATGAACAAGAGGCAATACAACATTTTTGACAGAGAGGTTGGAATGAATTTGAGAGATCGACCTAAGGTAATTAACCTTTCTTCATATGTGCTTTCTCAAACACATATTACATTGCTAGAAAAAGGTTTTTCATTCTCTCCTTCTTCCTCACCAGACCTCTTTACAACAATAAAAGATCTGCACCTCTTTGGACGAAAGCTTTTATTCAAAAGAATCTTTGCAAAATCTGATGATACGATACCATTTGACACCAAAGAGGAAATTGAAGCAGTAGAAATACTACAACAACTCGCTGATGAAAGCGTAGAACCCTCAGTAAGTAAATTTCCAATGTCCCTGATTAATAAATCTAAAAAATTTCCATCTCTTAGTTCAGTACCTGCTATAGATGTATTTATTAAAGTTGTTTCAGGGGAATTGGAAAAACAATTTGAAAATAGAGGAGTGTCTAATCTCAGCAAAAAAGAGAGGACTGCTCTTTTAGAACTTCAGACATGGCATGATATACAATTCAAGCCCGCTGATAAAGGGGGAAATGTCGTTTTATGGCCTAATGAATTATATATGAAGCAGGCACATAAACAACTAAATGATAGAAAATGTTATACCAAATTGAGATACAACCCCCTGGCTGAATTCAAAAATGAACTCCTCCACATTTTAACTCAGGCATATGAAGAGGGGACAATTCCTAAGAAAATGGTGGATGTCATTACGGAATTACATCCAAGATTACCCACCCTGTACCTGATACCTAAAATACATAAAAACATCAATGACCCTCCAGGGAGACCAATTGTATCAGGCAAGGGTGGACTTTGTGAAATTATCTGTTCCGTAATTGACTTCTTCTTAAAACCATTGGTAGTTGAATTACCATCGTATATCAGAGACACCACATCGGTCCTTTGTCAGTTAGATGATCTACAACTAGATAAGAATATGATATTAGTGACGGCCGATGTGGAGTCTCTATATACTTCTATCAGACATCAGGATGGCATCAAAGCAGCGGAACTCTTTCTCAATCATAGTACGTTAGAGAAACCAATGGTTGGATTAATTTTGACCCTGTTGGAATTCATATTGACACATAATGTTTTCACTTTTGATCAAAATATCTACAAACAAATTCAAGGGACAGCTATGGGGGCATCATGTGCCCCATCCTATGCAAATTTGTTTATGGGAGCATGGGAAAGAGGAATATTTTTCAACAATGACATCCCGGGTATTAAGAATATACATCATTGGATGCGTTTTATAGACGACATCCTGTTTATCTGGGATGGATCTGTTGTTGAATTGCATGATTTAATGGACAGTCTCAATGATAACGATCAGAATATCAGACTTACTTATAAGTTTGGACCAAGAATTGAATTTTTAGATATTTTGATTGATACATTACCGAATGGGAGACTGTCCACTCAAGTATATAGGAAAGACACAGCAACTAATACTTTGTTGCATGCGGATTCTTCTCATCCTCAGAATACTATAAAAGGGATACCAATAGGACAATTCCTGAGAGTCAAAAGGATATGTTCGGATGAAACTCAATTCTTTCAATAATCTCAAGAATTGTCACATCGTTTATTGGAACGTGGTTATAGCAAGAGATGGATCAAAAGAGGATACAAAAGAGCTGCACAGACATCCAGAAATCAAGTGCTATATAATGTCACCCGTAAAAATAAGGACAAAGAGAATAACCAGGTACGCTTTATAACTAGTTTCCATAATCAATGGCAGCCTATGAGAAAAGTCCTCATAAAACATTGGAATATTTTGCGATCTGATGCTCTCCTGAAGAAAATATTACCTGAAATGCCAAGCATAGTGGCTAGAAGATGCCCAAATTTGGGAGACACTTTGACACACAGTCATTTTCAGAATCCAAAGAACGACTCAAAAACAATACAAAGTCAAGGGTTTTTTCCCTGTGGCCTATGTAAGGCTTGTGCCAATACAGTTAAGGCCAAAACCTTCTCTAACTTTGATGGTTCCAGGATCTTTGAAATCCGTAAACATATTACATGTTCAACCAAGGGAACTATCTATCATGCCCAATGCCCATGTGATAAGATCTACGTGGGCCTAACTACACGAGAATTAAAAATAAGGATCCGGGAACATTGCCGAGACATTGAGAGAGCTAAAACATGTGAAGATGATTCCCAACTAAAAACACTACCTAGACATTTCAAGAAGGAACATAACAGCAATCCATATCTGTTGAAATTCAGGGGAATTGATGTAGTTGATCTCGGCTTCAGAGGTGGAGATTTGGCCAAAGCCTTGGCCAGAGTTGAGAGTCGGTGGATTTTTAGACTAGGTGCATTAAGTCCTCAGGGATTAAATGAGAGTATGGGGTTTGGAGCTTTCCTGTAAATAAGATGAGAGAAATTCTAGGGGTGGGGTATGGTTTTTTAAGTAATTTTATTTTATTCTGATTTTAATTCTGTTTTTTGTAATTTTAGTATATCGTGTCTCTCTGTTGGAATTAATCATGAGATGAGAGGTGTCTGCATATCCATCCACATGAACATCGTGAACAAGCCAAGAGGAATTGATTGTTTAGTTAAATAATGGGAGTTTTTGTTACAGATTTAATCATGCGCATTGCCCCTTGTGACAGTCCTAGGATTGTCATAACGGACAATTCGCATGAATTACATATACACGTTATGCACAGTAATAATTTTATAATATTTTTATAAGTATTATATTAATTTTTATCAATATTCACGTCACAATAATATACTGTGATTTTTACATATATATTTATTGGTTTTTGAATGATTCATCTGTAACTTGGTATCCATATGTGCCATAATTTATTTTATGTGGCATGTATGGATGATGTATACGGATATTTATTCATATATATATTTTTCTCACAATAGATTATAATAATGAAGGATTATTTTTATATGTATATGGTGATTCATCTGTAACTTGGTATCCATATGCGCCATAATTTACATAATGTGGCATGTATGGATGATGTATGCGGATATTTATTCATATATATATTTTTTCTCACAATAGATTATAATAATGAATGATTTTTTATATGTATATCTTCAGTGAAAGAATTTATTTTACTGTCACTTTAATACACAATTTTTCACTAATAATATTCACTATCTGTGACTGACTCCCAACAATCACTGTTTTAACATGTATATAATATATTGGTTGTATAATTCTATAATTATATATGAAGTTTCTTATGTGGATTTTATATGCTTCATATTGTATTCGTGCCGATGATGGGATATATACTTTATTGTATACACTTTCTATAATGATGCCCTAATATGCCTATGATCTAGTACGGATATAAATGACAGACTCTCTATTAACATGTATCCTATTATGTAAATAAATTTGCGTGGATAGGGTAATCATATGTAGATTGTACGAAATCCAGATGGGAGCACTTTTTTCTAAATGTTTGAATATCCACACTTAGTCTCATGATGCCGACATTGCCTCCTGTGCTGAGCGCGTGTTTTTGGCTGCGGTGCTATTACCTTTGATCAGTGATATAACATGACACTACGGGGCCTCCGTTGTCTGCTGACTAATGGAACGCAGCGTGCGTCTCACTTCACTGACTGGAGGTGATTTATCCATCTAGCCCCGTGACCTGAACTATGCGCCGCAATGCACAGCTGTAGGCAATGCCGACATATAGGAGACACACTATAAAAAGACCATAGTCTCACCCAAACACACACGCCCCCCGAAGAAGAAAAGGCGAAACATGTTGGGGTGACGGGACGTGGAGGGATTTAAGTAAGTACTGTGCAGGTTTTTATGCCTTCCATGTGTTCACGGTGAATACGGCTGGTCCGTCACTTATATCAGGAAGTAGCGTGTATCCTGCACTTTGAACTTAAGTAGCAATAAAGCTGTCAACCTTGGGTGATCTAAACACTATAGGTTACTAGTCTGTTTGAATATATGCATGATGAGTGACTACAGGGAATTGTGGAGCCTGAGTATCTCTGGGGAAACTTCAGCAATGTGAACCATATTAAATAAATTATAAGCACTTGTTTCATAGAATTTGGTGAATAATTATACAAATATAAGCACTTTATAAATAGTGAAGTTTATTATTTATTTTACACACCTTATTATATGGCTATTTATTAATTGTTTGAATTGATGGTTCACGTGGTTGAAATGAATTTAACCAGAGGTATTTATGCGTATCTATATATATACTAACTATATGCATATTTAATTATATTTATAGAACAGACTGATCACTCACCAGGGATATGTATTATTAAACAATCTATTAAAATCTATGTATATGTATAATTAATATATATTCCTCATTAACCCCTCATGTCCCTTGCTGTATTTAAGTGGAACTCCTTTTGGAAATTTTATTATTGTATGTATTAAATTTTGATATTTGAAATAAAAATTATTTTAATGAGATATTGATTTCTATAGCTTCATTCTGGTTTGGGATATTAATTAAACCAAACCATAGTGTTTTGTATTGATGTTTTGAAGCTGAACCACTTTGTGGGGAAATAAAATTTATATGGGCACATGGTAAATGAAATAAATGTTTATAATACTGTACATGCAGCATGAATCAGAGCCTGACGGCATGATTGTGACCAGGTATTATGTTTCTCTGAAATGTTCTAGGCAATCATAACACAACATAGTTTGAATAGCCAGGTGGGGACCATATGGAGACAATTGATTTTTCTGCCACCACCTTTGGCTGGCATCTACAAATACTGTTCAAGCCAATTGACAGGCATTTACAAAGGCATTGATAGGGAAAGCTCTCCTGACTATAACATTGAAGAGAAAAAAAAATACCTGGCTTCAGTCATGCCCAAACCACAGGCAGCATTAATCGAGTGACAGATTCAATCCAACATAAAGTGGCCAACCCCTTTAATAAAATAAACCTAAACGTAAAAATTATTTTGGTCTCAAAATTGTTTAGATGGTCCAATGTGTTTCATATGATTCTGGCACAATGTTCAGATGATGAGACTTGTAAGGGGTGTTTATATTATACACAAGCACTACGCAGTGTTGCTGTGAATCCAGCTGTTATGTGTAACTATTGTTAAAAAGTTCTCCTAGTTTTCATCTCCATCAACTATCCATAAGCTTCAAAAATCAGCTGTAATCTGATAGCTGAGAGAGATAGCAGTCTGTATTTTTTTACCTATATGGATTTTAGCTGGGTTTTTTTAGCATGAATGATAATTTCAGGAGGCAGTGGAGCAAAATTAATAGTTTGGAAATGGAGAAAGAACCATATTTCTATGATAGCATATGTTACTTAATTTCTTGAAAAGCATTGCTGGTGCTGATTTACACAGCATTTGAAATGATAGTGGCCATTTAAGCATCTTATCTAACCAAGGGTTATCTCCACCATGGCAGAGCTGATAACAACCTATGACAACAAAAAACCAATACAATTAGGTCCAGAAATATTTGGACAGTGACACGAGTTTTGTTATTTATATGTTTACAAAAACATGTTCAGAAATACAATTATATATATAATATGGGCTGAAAGTGCACACTCCCAGCTGCAATATGAGAGTTTTCACATCCAAATCGGAGAAAGGGTTTAGGAATCATAGCTCTGTAATGCATAGCCTCCTCTTTTTAAAGGGACCAAAAGTAATTGGACAAGGGACTCTAAGGGCTGCAATTAACTCTGAAGGTGTCTCCCTCGTTAACCTGTAATCAGTGAAGTAGTTAAAAGGTCTGGGGTTGATTACAGGTGTGTGGTTTTGCATTTGGAAGCTGTTGCTGTGACCAGACAACATGCGGTCTAAGGAACTCTCAATTGAGGTGAAGCAGAACATCCTGAGGCTGAAAAAAAAGAAAAAATCCATCAGAGAGATAGCAGACATGCTTGGAGTAACAAAATCAACAGTCGGGTACATTCTGAGAAAAAAGGAATTGACTGGTGAGCTTGGGAACTCAAAAAGGCCTGGGCGTCCACAGATGACAACAGTGGTGGATGATCGCCGCATACTTTCTTTGGTGAAGAAGAACCCGTTCACAACATCAACTGAAGTCCAGAACACTCTCAGTGAAGTAGGTGTATCTGTCTCTAAGTCAACAGTAAAGAGAAGGCTCCATGAAAGTAAATACAAAGGGTTCACATCTAGATGCAAACCATTCATCAATTCCAAAAATAGACAGGCCAGAGTTAAATTTGCTGAAAAACACCTCATGAAGCCAGCTCAGTTCTGGAAAAGTATTCTATGGACAGATGAGACAAAGATCAACCTGTACCAGAATGATGGGAAGAAAAAAGTTTGGAGAAGAAAGGGAACGGCACATGATCCAAGGCACACCACATCCTCTGTAAAACATGGTGGAGGCAACGTGATGGCATGGGCATGCATGGCTTTCAATGGCACTGGGTCACTTGTGTTTATTGATGACATAACAGCAGACAAGAGTAGCCGGATGAATTCTGAAGTGTACCGGGATATACTTTCAGCCCAGATTCAGCCAAATGCCGCAAAGTTGATCGGACGGCGCTTCATAGTACAGATGGACAATGACCCCAAGCATACAGCCAAAGCTACCCAGGAGTTCATGAGTGCAAAAAAGTGGAACATTCTGCAATGGCCAAGTCAATCACCAGATCTTAACCCAATTGAGCATGCATTTCACTTGCTCAAATCCAGACTTAAGACGGAAAGACCCACAAACAAGAAAGACCTGAAGGCTGAGGCTGTAAAGGTCTGGCAAAGCATTACGAAGGAGGAAACCCAGCGTTTGGTGATGTCCATGGGTTCCAGACTTAAGGCAGTGATTGCCTCCAAAGGATTCGCAACAAAATATTGAAAATAAAAATATTTTGTTTGGGTTTGGTTTATTTGTCCAATTACTTTTGACCTCCTAAAATGTGGAGTGTTTGTAAAGAAATGTGTACAATTCCTACAATTTCTATCAGATATTTTTGTTCAAACCTTCAAATTAAACGTTACAATCTGCACTTGAATTCTTTTGTAGAGGTTTCATTTCAAATCCAATGTGGTGGCATGCAGAGCCCAACTCGCGAAAATTGTGTCACTGTCCAAATATTTCTGGACCTAACTGTATGTGACTCCTTCATAGCCAATAATATAACCATTAGGTTCCAGCAGAACAAGACTTTCATTTTTGTTAGATGGTCATGTACCCATTTTCATCCCTTTTATATACCACTTCACTTTTTGTCTCCACAACAAAGGATTTACTTTCATCTAAGAATTTTACTAATACATTGTGGAGGTTTTTTTAGAAGTAAACTTGTTAAACAACAGTTTCTGCTCATTTATCACCAGAAAACATTTATCCAATCTGTTCATTTTTCTATCTAGGACTAATGTATTAGGCAAGTTACACACATTAAAACACAAGGAAGTGTGCCCAAGGTATGGATCAATGCACATAGATTCTTCTTTTATATGTGATGGGTTCAGATTGATGGTAAATCAATGATCATCACCACATACAGTGGATGAACCTCTCTTTATATGCAGTTTAATCTCATATGTCTAAAAACAATGGATATGAAGCATGCACTTATCCCCATCCAACCACAGATTCATCTGACTAT
Organism: Anomaloglossus baeobatrachus; assembly: GCF_048569485.1. Lineage (NCBI taxonomy): Eukaryota > Metazoa > Chordata > Amphibia > Anura > Aromobatidae > Anomaloglossus > Anomaloglossus baeobatrachus. The sequence goes on along the minus strand of NC_134354.1, from coordinate 617,544,143 downwards.
ATTTCAGGATAGGGATGAAACAGACACTAACTAATAGTCTCTTAACTCAGCAAAGCCAGTTGTGGCGTTAATCACTTGCCATTTTATACATGTTGTATTTCTCAGGGGAAGGCTTGAATATTTGAAAGCAATATTAGTTATATTTTTTTTACTATATTTTTCACATGCAGAGGCAGCAAAATTTGTTAACGAAAATGTTATGCTTTAATATCTAGTCATATGGCCATAAATGTAAAGAACTATATTGATAGTATGTACATAAATACTTTATAGCATAGGAAGCTGTGGTGATCTATATGGGGCTGCTGATAAGTCTTTGGCTTTACCCAGAAAGAAACAAGATATGATGATGAAACTTTACATTTATTCCACATACTCTCCACTGATGTCAACACACTTCTTACATCGGTATTCCGAGTTCTGTAAGCCTAACAAAAAAAAAGGATTTTGGTTGTGTCTCAAACCAGGCATCCATAGCAGCCATGGCATCAAAAATGGTGTGAAATTTGGTTTTCTTGACTTGTTTCTTCAGGTTTGGAAACAGATGATAGTTGGAGGGAGCTGGATCTGGTGAATAAAGTGGGTGGTCAACCAGCTGGAAGCCCAGCTCTACCAGTTTTGCCACAGTCACTTGTGCAGTGTGAGTGAAGGAGTCCATTTGCAGGAGCAAGATTCCTTTGGACAGCTTGTCACGCCTTTTGGCCTTCAGAGCTACCTTCAAATGGTCCAAAAGTTCAATGTAATACCTTGCATTGATAGTGAACCCTTTTGAAGGTAGTCCACTAGCAGCATGACTCATTATCCAAGAACACAGACACCATCACTTTAGGGGCTGATCTTTGCACCGTGAACTTCTTTGGAGGAGGAGAACCACTGTGCCTCCACTCTTTTGACTGCTTCTTGTTTTCAGGGTCATACAAATATATCCAGGTCTCATCCATAGTGACCAGTCCATCCAGGAAGTTCTTATCAGTCCAGAAACGCTGATGTACCACCCCAGTGCCAGCAGCCGGGTTGCTGTTCAGATCTGCATCCACGGTTGGGGAGATAAGGGTCACTGCGTACTAACTCAGTCCAATAATGCTGACACCGACAACTTGTAAACCAGAATTCTTAGCAGGGAGGGAGCACGCTGGGATCCTATGCCCGATGATGTTACTTCTTAGCCTGTGACCTTTTCCTTGGCACTTTCTTTACTGGTTGGCCCTTTAGTGTAAAACTAGTCGGGTCCCACTCGCTCGAATGGCTAACAGAGTGAGCTTCCTCTCAGGCTTCACGCTTGGGATTTTTTGGACTGTTTATTGGGAAAGTCTTATCCCCCTCTTTGCGCTAGTATCCCGATTTTGGAGCGAGTGGAGGACGAATCATGAAGTCTTCGCCCTCGTCGGGTAAATTACCAGGACACTTGAAGCTACTTCCCAGCCCAGGGTCCACGTACCTCGCCGTGCCCAGGCCCCTGCCCGGAGATGGCTCAAGGCTGCCGGCTGCCCTGCTTGGCAGTTCTGTGCCCCTTGACACGATCCCCTGTGACTGGGGTTCCAGCTCCTACCAGGCCCAGACCAACATCTGCCACCTAGTAACTGAGGAGCCCAGCTCCTAACCTCCTCCAACCAACTTGTGACCTCTCCTCTCGAGAGTCACCACTCAACTGACTACTCCTGACACTCCTGACCCTCCCTAACCAACCCCCCAAGTGGGCGGCCCTATTCCCTTCAGGTTACCCATTGTGTGTCTGGTGGGTGTGGTGCAGAGTGTTTCTAGGATTTTTGATTGGCTTGATCGTAGCAACACCAAAGGCCAGGGACCGGTAACCAAGGAGGAGATGGACACCATGCAGAAGGGCAGATTGCACAATGTCCTGTGACGACCTGATAGGCCAGGGCGTCACACTGACAAATAGACCAGGATGTTTTCACTCGCATGATTCTCTGATCTGTTGTCAAACATTTGGGGACCCACTTTGCAGATAGCTTCATCATGTCCAAATGTTCATGCATAATGACACAAACACATTCACGGGAACTCCGCATGGTGTCTGCTATTGCTTTAGCTGAAATTTGACGATTCTCCAGTATGAGGTTGTGCCCAGCATCGACGATCTCCGGAACAACAACCACTCTCGGTCATCCAGGATGATCCTCATCATTAATGCTGAAGTGGCCCGTTTTAAATTTGGCAACCCAGTTCTTAACTGTGGTATATGAAGGACATTGATCCCCCAATGTCTGCGACATATCACCATGAATATCCTTTGCGGACTTTCTTTGCAGAAACAAGAATTTTATCACTCCTCTGCTCTCAGTTGCTGTGAATATCGCATTAGACTCTGCCATTTTGTTTTCCCACGTGCGTAAAACACTATTCCCATAAGCAACAAACACAAAATTTTAAAAACATATATTTAACACAAAAGATTTTCATATGATGTAACATTTGTTACCATACAGTGGAAATAAAAAAAAATCACAAAGCCAAAGACTTATCAGCAACTCCTCAAATAATTATAGTGTAATATGATGTCTGGCTATATAAGATAGCTACATTTGTATATCTAACTGTTTAGTTGAAAAATTAAAAATAGCCTTTTCTCTTTATGATGGTAGACCTACTAATTTTTGTAGGTCTCAGAGCCAGCCAATTACCTACCAGCACTAGAGATTAGCAAATTTGTTAAAATTTGAATTTGCCTGTTTGTGCGGATTTTACCAGGATATTGGATTTGCATAGAAGCTATTTTCTTCAATCCCCAAAGCATAATAAATGAGGACCGAACAGGAAGCATGGAGCAGAAGGGACAGTGGTATAGGTAAGTAGCCTGCAAAAGTTAAAAAATAAAAATACTCCCATTTCTGTCCATCCCTAGTGTGTACTGTCCATTTCTCCATGTTGCATCTCCTGATTGGTGTTCACATGGGTGTACCAGACCAAGCAGAAGGAGACAATATAAAGTAAGTGCACAAAAGATATGTATAGATTTAGAATTGTATAGTATTAAACTACTGTAATGCTACCAAAGTACAAACAGCAAGTTACTTAAAAAATAAGCCCACAAAAATTAGAAGTAAATTTCATGTTTCCCGGAAAATAATACCTACCCCAAAAATAAGCCCTAGCATGATTTTACAGGATTTTTGGAGTATGCTTGAAATATAAGCCCTGTTAAAAAAAAATAAGCCCTAGATACGGTCTGGCCTAGCATTAGGGGGAGTCAATCTGCACAATTTTCTGGGCCTTCACTCTTCGAGACCCCAAGATATGTATTTTGAGGATGAGATTGTTTAAGAACCTTTGATGACTTCACAGTCATGTGACTCAAGGTCTCTTAATTGCAGGAATCTAAAATAACTGATCAAGAGTAGAGATGAGCGATGTTCGAGGTTCGAGGTTCACCAATTTCATGTTCGAGTGATTTTGGGGGGTGCTCGAGATCGAACTCGAACTCGAGCTTTTTGCTAAAAGCTTGACAATTTGAGTAACGTTCGAGAATGGTTCGATCACCAAAAGCGTGGCTTTTTACAGCTATGTGTGCAGGGAGCCATCGCTGGCAGCCTGCGGTAAGCTGGTAACCAAGGTAAATATCGGGTATCCAAGCAAAGCGCTTTGGTTAGTAACCCGATGTTTACCCTGGCTACGTGTGCAGGGAGCCGACACTTCCCCGCTTGGCTCTGCCCCCTCCTGCACTCGGCATGTACACACACGTCCCCAGCCATGCAGTCCCTGACACTGACGTCCTCAGTGCCACATGGCCCCACTCGGCTCCACCCACCTCGCACTCCACTGCCCGCACACATGGCCCCACTCGGCTCCACCCACCTCACACTCTGCTGCCCGCACACAATACCCCGCTCGGCTCCACCCACCTCGCACTCCACTGCCCACACATATGGCCTCACTCGGCTCCACCCACCTCGCACTCCGCTGCCCGCACACAATACCCCGCTCAGCTCCACCCACCTCGCACTCCACTGCCCGCACACATGACCCCGCTTGGCTCCACCCACCTCGCACTCCACTGCCCGTACACATGGCCTCACTCGGCTCCACCCACCTCGCACTCCGCTGCCCGCACACAATACCCCGCTCAGCTCCACCCACCTCGCACTCTGCTGCCCGCACACATTCTTCGCGGCCGGCTATTGTGAATGATCAGCTGATCGCTCTCATTAGCCGGCCGCCGGGAGATCATCTGTTCGTTCTTACCTGCGGTGATGAAGTCCTACCCTCCTGACGTCAGCGCTGTCACTGTCCTCCATGACCGCTGCTTGTCACATCTCCTCTCGCAGCCGACCCGAGACTGTCACTAGCGGTGACGTCACAGGCTCCCGCGATACTTAGTTGTAAAGGCGGCGGTCATTGAACTTAGTGACAGCTCTGCTATCAGGAGTGCAGCGATCACCGCAGGTAATGTACCTCGCTAAGCTCCTGACAGCAGAACTTGTCATGCCCTGCAGTGACCTGGGCTGACCTATTGATGTTAGCTCAGGTCACTGCATTGCTCTCCCAGCCAATATGAAACATTCTGTTTTTCATTGACTGGGACATTGACTATGGTATGGATCGTCATGGGAAGCCCTTGGATTACACCAGAGCTGGATTTGTTTTTATTTCTAATAAATTGGTGAAAGAGGGAATGTTTTGGGGAGTGTTTTTTCAAATAAAAATGTGTTTGTCGTCTATTTTTTTTATTACTGACTGGGTTGGTGAAGTCGGGTATCTGATAGACGCGTGACATCACTTACCCCGGGCTTGATGCCAGGTGACATTACACATTTGGTATTAACCCCATATATTACCCCGTTTGCCACCGCACCAGAGCAACGGGATGAGTTGGGAAAAAGCACCAGGATTGGTGCATTTAATGGATGCGCCACTTCTGGGGCGGCTGCAGCTTGCTATTTTTAGGCTGGGGAGAGTCCAATACCAAGGACCTCCCTAGTCTGAGAATATCAGACCCCAGCTATACACTTTACCTTGGCTGGTGATCCAATTTTGGGGGGACCTCCACGGGTTTTTTTTGTAATTATTTATATAATTTAAAATAACAGCGTGGGGTGCCCTCAGTTTTGGATTACCAGCCAAGGTGAAGCTGCCAAATGTTGTCTGCAGGCTGCAGCCATCTGCTTTACCCTAGCTGGCTACAAAAATAGGGGGAACCCCACATCATTTTTTTTTTTAATTTATTTATTTTTTTGGCTAAATACAAGGCTAAGCACCCCTTAGTGCCACATGAAAGGCAACAAAGGGTGCAAACTTACAAAATGCAGGAGAGTGAGACATGATGTGTCTTTCTGCCGTTATTATGAAAGAAAAGACTGATATGAAGTGTACAAGCACAGGAAAATCACCAGAGTGCTGTACGCTGTGAAAAGCAGTAGAAAATAGCACTGGAGTGAACATGTGACCACCTCATGTAGGTTGAAGCTGTGGATCCTGGGTAAATTTATGTATTTTCCCTCCTTCAGTTTTTTTGCAGTACGCAAAAAAACCAGAAGGCACATGGATGACAAACAGATGACATACGGACCGTATACGGAACGAAATGGAAACGGACGCCACACGGATACATCCGTGAAAAAAACGGACCATATTTTGTGGACCACAAAAACGGATTGGTCATGTGAATGTAGCCTTATTCTGATCTGCCGTTTATAAACAGCAGGCAGAAATAAGTGAATAGCGCCCCACAGCGTCAGAAAATCTCCGGGGTTTCAGGGTGTAGCTGAGACCCTGGAGATCATGATTCAGGCCGGTTTTTCCGGATCTCGCTCACGTGATCACCGGTATACACCGTATACCGATGATCACATTACAGTAAATGACAGCGACGGTAAAAAAATATATATCTCACATCTGGCATGAACAAACATGTCAGATGGGAGATAAATCTCCTCCCCGGTCCCCCGCTGTCGCCAAAGTGCCCTCCCTCAACCCCCTCCTGGAAATCCAAGATGGCCACGTGCACAGCAGTGCGCCGGCCGCATTCACCCTCCTCCTCTGATTTCTGTTGCATGTGCCATGACACATGCGACAGAAAACACCTTCCCAAGCCCTGCCAGGTCACCCTCTATAACCCCACCAGTGTTCCCCGGTGTCTCACTGTACCTGTGCAGCGTTGATCCCCCGCGGCCCCCTCCTTCACAATAGACGCTGCCGCACGCACAGAGTGGCTGTCAGGTCAGCTTTCTGTGTTCAGACAAAGTGAGTGGTGGTAACCCTGAATCAGTAAGCTACTGCAATGCCCTTTTCATGAGGTAAGGAACATAGTTGATCAGGAGAACTATACTACATTTCTAAATGGAGGTATTTGCTTTTATAGTTGCCCTGCTGAACGACTACCAAACATGAGAGTCCGTTATATGCCACAAGAAAACATGTCTAAATAGCAAGCTCTGTTGTTTAGTATTCATTCAGCTGGATAACTGGACTTAAAGGAGTATTCCATCTCCAAGATCCTAGCCCCAATATTTAGTAGGTGGAATAGCAATAATATCAGCAAATACCAATATTTGGAAATGTAGAATAGTTCTCCTGATTAGGCATGCCCTTACCTCATGAGCAGGGCATTGCAGCTTTGATGGCAACAGTTACGACATGGACTCTGCTGCTGTAAACCCGGGGAGAGTGGGTGCAGATTCATTGCACCCACACTCCTCACATGGAGGGTCTGCATTCCTAGAAAATGGGGGATACATTCCCTGAGCATGTCCTCCCATATTCTAGACGGTCCAGAGTCGTCGTGGGACCCCCTTATTTTTTTTCCTTACAATAAATTGGTGAAAGAGGGAATGTTTTGGGGAGTGTTTTTTCAAATAAATTTTTTTTTGTCTATTTTTTTGTTAGTACTGAGAGTTTGTGATGTCAGCTATGTGATAGATGCCATGACATCACAAACTGCTGGGCTTGATGTCAGGTGACCTTACAGCTAATATCAACCCCATTTATTACCCCGTTTGCCACTGCACCAGGGCATGGGATGAGCTGGGGTGAAGCGCCAGGATTGGCGCATCTAGTGGATGCGCCACTTCAGGGATGCCTGCGGCCTGTTATTTTTAGGCTGTGAAGGGCCAAGAACTATGGACCTTCCCACCCTGAGAATACCAGACCACAGCTGTCCGCTTTACCTTGGCTGGTGATCCAATTTGGGGGTAGCCTACTTTTTTTTGTAATTATTATTATTTATAAAATAATTATAAAAAAGAGCCTGGGGTGACCTCTACATTGGATCACCAACCACAGTAAAGCTGCCAGCTGTGGTTTTCAGGCTACAGCCGTCTGCTTTACCCTAGCTGGCTATCAAAAATGGGTGGACCCAACGTCATTTTTTTTTAAACTATTTTTTTAAATAAAAAAAATTAATGTCCCTGTATTTTGATTACCAGCCAAGGTAATGCCAGGCAGATGGGAGTGCCAACATGCAGCTGTCTGCTTTATCTGCGCTGAGAATCAAAAATACCGCGGAGCGCTACGTCATTTTTTATACTGATTTATTTTTACAGTACTGTGATTTCAGGCAATCAAAATACAGGGAGGCCCATTTTTTTTTTTAGTTATTTAAATAAATAATTAAAAAAAATATATATGGACTCCTGCTGCCATTTTTGTATTGCTAGCTAAGGGTAATCTAAGCAGCTACTGGCTGCTAACCTCCACTGCTTGGTGTTACCTTCACTGGCAATGGAAAATCCTGGGAAGCATTTTTTATTTTTTTTGCCAAAAAACTAAGAAAAAAAATGACGTGGGCTTCGTCATATTTTTGTATGCTAGCCAGGTACAACAGGCAGTTACTGGCTGCCCCCAATTCCCAGCTGCCTATTTGTACCCGGCTGGGAACTTAAAATATAGGGAAGCCCTTTTTTTAATTATTTCATGAATTGCATAAAAATAATTTAAAAAAAAACAACTTGGGCTTTGTCCCCTTTTTGTGTCCAGCCGGGTACAACTAGGCAGCTGGGGATTGGGCACCCCCTCTGCTGTGAGTTGCAGTCCGCAGCTGCCCCAGAGAATGGCGCTTTCATAGAAGCGCCATCATCTGGCGCTGTAACCAACTCTTCCAGCTGCCCTGGTGACGGTGGCTCGCTGGGTAATTATGAGTTAATACTAGCTTTGTTTTACTAGCTAGTATTAAGCCAAAGATTCTTAATGTCAGGCAAGTTTGACCCGGTCATTAAGAATCTCCAATAAAGAGTTAAAAAAAAACACCACATAGAGAAAAAATACTTTAATAGAAATAAATACACAGACACACTTAGAGACTCCATGTTTATTACTCCCTCTTATCCCTCCATGATCCATGGTCTTCTGTCTGCTTTGTCCTTCAACCCATGCAACTCTGCTACATCAGACAGCACTGCATGGGAGGAAGACGCTGTGCTCCATGCAGTAACCACTCAGTGAGAGTGACCACAGGCTGCCGGCTGAAAGCGGTGGCGTCACCGCTGAAAGACGGGTAACCATAGCAACAGTGCTCCGATCACGTGATTCCCGATGCCGGTGCGTGCTGTAAGCGGTGACGTCACTGCTGACAGATGGGCAAATAGCGGCATCGGGAATCAAGTGATCGGAGCACCATTGCTATAGTAATAGCAATGGTGCTCCGATCACGTGATTCCCGATGCCGCAATTTACCGCCTGTGACAGCTAGTCCCTGCATGTGGCTGACTCTGTAAAGAGCGTCCACATGCAGGAACGCGTAGTCGACCATGTACTAGAGCATTTCGCCGGTACACAGACATGCTCAAACGAGCACCGCGTACTGGAGATGCACTGACAGGACCTAGCATGACGTCACAGCCATGTGACCAGTCTGTAGCCAATGAGATACTAGACAAGTGACTGGTCACATGCTATTTTGACGTCATGATAGGTCCTATCATCAGTGCTGGTTACCGGGTGGACGCAGCGATTATCGGAAAGAATAGCGGCAGGAGACAGAGTTCAGGACAAGAGTTGAGCGCGGTTCGCGGCTCTCCAGTTCGCGGTTCGAGTGATTTTGGGGGGTGTTCTAGATCGAACTAGAACTCGAGCTTTTTGCTAAAGTTCGATAGTTCTAGTTACGTTCGAGAACGGTTCTAGCAGCAAAAAGCAGGGCTTTTTACAGCTACAGTGTGCAGGGAGCCATCGCTGGCAGCCTGCCAGAAGCTGGTAACCAAGATAAATATCGGGTATCCAAGCAAAGTGCTTTGGTTAGTAACCTGATATTTATCCTACTTACGTGTGCAGGAAGCCGACACTTCCCCGCTCAGCTCGCTCCGCCCCCTCCTGGACGCGGCATGTACACATACATACACACACACACACACTTACACCCACCTGTCCCCAGCCATGCAGTCCACGACAATGATGTCCTCAGCGCCACATGACCCCACTCGGCTCCACCCACTTTGCAATCCGCCGCCAGCACACATGGCTCCGCCCACCTTGCACTCTGCACACATGGTCCCGCTAGGCTCCGCCCACCTGACACTCTGCACACATTACCCCGCTAGGCTCCGCCCACCTGTCACTCTGCACCCATGGTTCCGCTAGGCTCCGCCCACCTGGCACTCTGCACACATTGTCCCGCTAGGCTCCACCCACCTGACACTCTGCACATGTTACCCGCTAAGCTCCGCCCACCTGTCACTCTGCACCCATGGTCCCGCTAGGCTCCGCCCACCTGGCGCTCTGCAGACATTGTCCCGCTAGGCTCCACCCACCTGACACTCTGCACACATTACCCGCTAGGCTCCGCTCACCTGTCACTCTGCACACATTACCCTACTAGGCTCCGCCCACCTGACACTCTACACATATTACCATGCTAGGCTCCGCCCACCTGGCACTCTGCACACATGGTCCCGCTAGGCTCCGCCCACCTGGCACTCTTCACACATTACCCCACCAGGCTCCACCCACCTGGCACTCTGCACACATTACCCCACTAAGCTCCGCCCACCTGGCACTCTGCACACATGGTCCCGCTCGGCTTACCTGCGGTGATGAAGTCACGACCTCAGCGCTGTCACTGTCCTCGATGGTCGCCGCTTGTCACATCACCTTCTCTCGCTTCCGACCCGAGACTGACTAGCGGTGACGTCACGGGCCTCTCGCGATACTTGGCTGTGAAGGTCATTGAACTCAGTGACAGGTGCTGTCAGTGTGCAGGAGATCAGCGCAGGTAATGTACCTCGCTGACAGCAGCACTTGTCATGCCCTGCAGTGACCTGGGCTGACCCATTGATGTTAGCTCAGGTCACTGCACTGCTCTCCCAGCCAATGGGGAACATCCTGCTCTTCATTGACTGGGACAGTGTGGATCGTCATGGGAACGCCTTGGATTACACCAGACCTGGATTTGTTTTTCTTTCTAATGAATTGGTTAAAGAGGGAATGTATTGGGGAGTGTTTTTTCAAATAAAAATGTGTTTGTCGTCTATTTTTTTTTATTACTGACTGGGTTGGTGATGTCGGGTATCTGATAGACGCCTGACCTCACCAACCCCAGGGCTTGATGCCAGGTGACATTACACATCTGGTATTAACCCCATATATTACCCCGTTTGCCACCGCACCAGGGCGCGGGATGAGCTGGGGCGAAGCACCAGGATTGGCGCATCTAATGGATGCGCCACTTCTGGGGCGGCTGCGGCCTGCTATTTTTAGGCTGGGGAGAGTCCAATAACCATGGACCTCCCTAGTCTGAGAATATCAGGCCCCAGCTGTCTGCTTTACCTTGGCTGGTGATCCAATTTTGGGGGACCCCTACGTGTTTTTTTTTAAAATTATTTATTTAATTTAAAATAACAGTGTGGGGTGCCTCGGTTTTGGATTACCATCCAAGGTGAAGCTGCCAGCTGTGGTCTGCAGGCTGCAGCCGTCTGCTTTACCCTAGCTGGCTACAAAAATAGGGGGAACCCTACGTCATTTTTTTCTTCATTTTTTTGGCTAAATACAAAGCTAAGCATCCCTTAGTGCCACATGAAAGGCACCAAAGGGTGCAAAATTACAAAATGCAGGAGAGTGGGATATTATGTGTCTTTCTGCCATTATAATGACAGAAAAGACTGATATGAAGTGTACAAGCACTGTAAAATCACCAGAGCGCTCTACGCTGTGAAAAGCAGTAGAAAATGGCACTGGAATGAACATGTGACCGCCTCATGTAGGTTGAAGCTATGGATCCTGGGTAAATTTATGAATTTTCCCTCCTTCAGTTTTTTTGCAGTACACAAAAAAACAGAAGGCACACAGATGACAAACAGATGACATACGGACCGTCTACGGAACGGAAACGGATGCCACACGGATGCACCCGTGAAAAAAACGGACTGATTTTTGCAGACCGCAAACATGGATCGGTCGTGTTAATGTAGTCTTATTCTGATCTGCCGTTTATAAACAGCAGGCAGAAATAAGTGAATAACGCCCCCCAGCGTCAGAAAATCTCCGGGGTTTCAGGCGTAGCTGAGACCCTGGAGATCCTGATTCAGGACGGTTTTTCCGGTCCCCGCTCACGTGATCACAGGTATACACCGTATACCGATGATCACGTTACAGTAAATGACAGTGTCGGTAAAAAATTATTTATCTCACATCTGGCATGAACAAACATGATAAATCTCCTCCCCGGTACCCTCCGGTCCCCCGGTGTCGCCAAAGTGCCCCCCCCTGATGCCCTCCCAGAAATCCAAGATGGCCGCGCGCACAGCAGCGCGCCGGCCGCATTCACCCTACTCCTCTGATTTCTGTCGCATGTGCCATGACACATGCGACAGAAAACTCCTCCCCAGGCCCTGCCAGGTCACCCCCTATAACCCCACCGGTGTTCCCTGGTGTCCCACGGTACCTGTGCAGCGTTAATCCCCCGCGGCCCTCTCCTTCACAATAGATGCTGCCGCATGCACTGAGCGGCTGTCAGCTCAAGTTCTTGTGTTCAGACACAGTGAGTGGTGGATATGCATGTGTAAGCTAAATGGGCGGCACGGTGGCTCAGTGGTTAGCACTGCAGTCTTGCAGCGCTGAAGTACTGGGTTCAATTCCCACCAAGGACACCATCTGCAAGGAGTTTGTATGTTCTCCCCGTGTTTGCGTGGGTTTACTCCCACACTCCAAAGACATACAGATATGGAATTTAGATTGTGAGCTCCAATGGGGACAGTGTTCCCAATGTATGCAAAGCGCTATGGAATTAAAAGCGCTAAATAAATGAATACATTATTATTATTACTGCAATGCCCTGCTCATGAGGTAAGGAACATAGTTGATCAGGAGAGCTATATACTACATTTCCAAATGAAGGCATTTGATTTATAGTTGCCCTGCTGAACGACTACCAAACATGAGAATCCGTTATACGCCACAAGAAAACACATCTAAATAGCGAGCTCTGTTGTTTAGTATTCATTCAGCTGGATAACTGGACTTAAAGGGGTATTCCATCTCCAAGATCCTATCCCCAATATATAGTAGGTGGAATAGCAATAATATCAGCAAATACCAATATTTGGAAATGTAGAATAGTTCTCCTTATTAGGCATGCCCTTACCTCATGAGCAGGGTATTGCAGCTTTGGTAGCAACCGTTACGACATGGACTCTGCTGCTGTGGACCCGGGGAGAGTGGGTGCAGATTCATTGCACCCACACTCATCACATGGAGGGTCTGCACTCCTAGAAAATGGGGGATACGTTCCCGTTTTTTCCTTACAATAAATTTGTGAAAGAGGGAATGTTTTGGGGAGTTTTCTTTCAAAATAATTGTTTTTGTCGATTTTTTTTGTTAGTACTAACAGTTTGTGATGTCGGGTATCTGATAGACACCATGACATCACAAACTGCTGGGCTTGATGTCAGGTGACTTTACAACTAGTATCAACCCCATTTATTATCCCTTTTGCCACTGCACCAGGGCACGGGATGAGCTGTGGTGAAGCGCCAGGATTGGCGCATCTAGTGGATGCGCCACGTCTGGGGTGCCTGTGGCCTGCTATTTTTAGGCTGTGAAGGCCCAATAACTATGGACCTTCCCACCCTGATAATACCAGACCGCAGCTGTCCGCTTTACCTTGGCTGGTGATCCAATTTGGGGGGGACCCTACTTTTTTTTTGTAATTATTATTATTTATAAAATAATTATAAAAAAAGAGCCTGGGGTGACCTCCACATTGGATCCTTAACCACGGTAAAGCTGCCAGCTGTGGTTTTCAGGCTACAACTGTCTGCTTTACCCTAGCTGGCTATCAAAAATGGGGGGACACAACATCATTTTGTTTTTAACTATTTTTTAAATAAAAAAAATTAATGGGCTTCCCTGTATTTTGATTGCCAGCCAAGGTAACGCCAGGCAGATGAGGGTGGCAACCCATAGCTGTCTGCTTTATCTGCACTGAGAATCAAAAATACCGCGGAGCGCTACGTCATTTTTTTTAAAGATTTATTTTTACAGCACTATCATGTTAGGCAATCAAAATACAGGGAAGCCCTTTTTGTTTTTGATTATTTAAATAAATAATTAAAAAAAATATATATGGGCTCCCGCTGCATTTTTTGTATTGCTAGCTAAGGGTAATCCAAGCAGCTACTGGCTGCTAACCCCCACTGCTTGGTATTACCTTCACTGGCAATGGAAAATCCTGGGAAGCATTTTTATTTTTTTTGCCAAAAAACTACAAAAAAAATGACGTGCGCTTCGCCATATTTTTGTATGCTAACCAGGTACAGCAGGCAGGTACAGGCTGCCCGTATCCCCCAGCTGCCTATTTGTACCCGGCTGGGAACTAAAAATATAGGGAAGCCCTTTTTTAATTAATTCATGAATTTTATGAAATAATTAAAAAAAAAAAAACGACGTAGGCTTCTCCCCACTTTTGTGTCCAGCCGGGTACAACTAGGCAGCTGGGGATTGGAATCCACAGCACAGGTTATTCCGAGGTTTCTGGGCCCCTCTGCTGCGAATTGCAGTCCGCAGCCGCCCCAGAAAATAGCGCTCTCATAGAAGCGCCATCTTCTGGCGCTGTATCCAACTCTTCCAACAGCCCTGGAGCCGGGTGGCTTGTTGGGTAATCATGAGTTAATACTGGCTTTGTTTTACTAGCCAGTATTAAGCCAGAGATTCATAATGTCAGGCACGTTTGACCCGGCCATTAAGAATCTCCAATAAAGGGTTAAAAAAAAACACCACGCAGAGAAAAAATACTTTAATAGAAATAAATACACAGACACATTAGAGACTCCATCTTTATTACCCCTTGTCAGCCCTCCACGATGCTGCTCTTCTGTCTTCTTTCCCCTTCAACACATGCAGCTCTGTCTGCTCCATCAGACAGCACAGCTGCATGGGGGAAGACGCTGTGCTCCGTGCAGAAATCACTCTGTGAGAGTGACCACAGGCTCCCGGCTGTAAGCGGTGGCACGGGTTGCCATAGCAACGCTGGTCCGATCACGTGCCGCTGCGTGCTGGTAGCGGGACGTCCCCGTCACCGCTACCAAGTGTGTTGCTATTGCAATGGTGATCTCCGTGATTGACCGGCTTCTGCGGACGCTGGTAACTACGGTAAACATCGGGTAACCCAGAAGCCCTTTCCTTGGTTACCCGATGTTTACCGTAGTTACCAGCGTCCGCCGCTCTCACGCTGCCAGTGCCAGCCCCCTGCACACATAGCCAGACTACACATCGGGTTAAATTAACCCGATGTGTACTCTGGCTAGGAGTGCAAGGAGCCAGCGCTAAGCGGTGTGCGCTGGTAACCAAGGTAAATATCGGGTTGGTTACCCGATATTTACCTTAGTTTCCAAGCGCAGCATTGCTTCCACGCGTGCTGCTGGCTGGGGGCTGTGGTCACTGGTTGCTGGTGAGATCTGCCTGTGTGACAGCTCACCAGCAACCTGTGTAGCGACGCTCCAGCGATCCCTGCCAGGTCAGATTGCTGGTGGGATCACTGGAGCGTCACTTAAGTGTTATGGCAATGTTTATTAACTGTATGTGTACATTTATAATGTGTTTTTATGTGTTTGTGATTGCCTCCTATTGTTTCCTATGCGGTTCGAGTGGTTCGCCGAACCGAACTCGAACGAGACCTCCGTTCAGCGAACCAAACTCGAGCCGAACCACGGCCGGTTCGCTCATCTCTATTCAGGACGCGACAGGTAAGTGTTATGGCAATGTTTATTAACTGTATGTGTACATTTATAATGTGTTTTTACGTGTTTGTGATTGCCTCCCATTGTTTTCAATGGGGTTATAATAATAATAATAATTTTATTCATTTATATAGCGCTATTAATTCCACAGCGCTTTACATACATTAGAAATGCTGTCCCCATTGGGGCTCACAATCTAGAGTCCCTATCTGTATGTCTTTGGAGTGTGGGAGGAAACCGGAGAACCCGGAGGAAACCCACGCAAACACGGGGAGAACATACAAACTCCTTGCAGATAGTGTCCTTGGTGGGATTTGAACCCAGGACCCCAGCGCTGCAAGGCTGCAGTGCTAACCACTGAGCCACCGTTCGTCGAACAGCTCACCGAACCGAACTCGAACGCGGCCTCCGTTCGACGAACCGAACTGAACTCAAGCCTCTAGAGGTTCGCTCATCTCTAATCAAGAGACAGGCTGGCATGCAGGACTGGAATTAGGGAGAAGGCAGATCAAACTTTCAGAACGTGATATGACTATATTTGAATAAATGCTGCTTTTTTTCAAGAATAATTGTGGATTGCTGTTCATGGAAAAAAAAGATATCCCCTTTAAATAAGCCCTAGCCCATCTTTTGAAGCAAAAAAATAATATAAGACCTTGTCTTATTTTTGGAGTAACATGGTCGTAATCTAGAAGTTACTTGGCCATAAATAAGGTACTATATATCATAGTAACAACCATACAATGGTCATACAGAAACAAGAAATACAGTATATGTCTAGACTAAAAGGGAGCCGTGCGTTGGCAAACTGGTAAATACATTAAGAAATAAGTGTATGACTACAAATAAAACTAGGTATTTATTGCAGTTGGAGTAACACCGAGCCACAATACGTGTTTCATTTTATCCTTTTTTAGGAGTGTTTAGTGCTATTTAATTCTATATAATGCTATGTAATTTCTCCACGGCATAATTTTCCACCATAAAATCTACTTGGTCAGCTTAAACGGATACATTTTCAGAAGCTCAGGCAATCCACTTGTCAATAAAACTTTTCTATCATTATTTATTGGGTCCGTGCTCAGGTACATCATTATTAAAATCCCTGTCACAGATAAGGTAATAAATTCCACTGTTTCTAACAAATATGCCCTGTCTTTAAAAGAACTGATAGTTCAGTCTACAGATATAGCAGTGGGATCTCTTGAGCTTAACATTTAACTATGAAGATTTGTCTATTTCAAGTGCTGGATTTGAGTGCCAGATTTTTGGAAAGTCATTAACCATCATGGATGATTGATGGCCCTCTGCTGAGAGTTGGAATACTCTTATAAATGATAATGGTACTTTGAGGTCAAGCGATAATAATTTGTTTGTGACTGCTTGAAGTTGTAAGCAGACAAAGTAAAGTTCAAGCAAAACTTCTGCTGGTTTAACCATAGTGTTCTGTTCTATAGATGCTTTTATTTCATGTAGTAAGAAAAAAGTAAATATAAAGTTTATTTCTTTTTCTTTTTAAAATGTGTATCTTTCACATGTTGGCTTAAAGAACAGGTTTGTTTGATCTTTAATAAGTAATTATTCATAGTTTTTTATTTATACCTTCAAAGTCCAATATATATTTTTCTATTTCTGGGTCAATATTTATTGTGTTGTGTTGGATAATTTGTGCTTATAATTGGCACCAATTTAGGATATAGACATTTTATTTATTACCTTTGACTCCTTTATTGGTTCTTTGCACTTTTTATGCTTTTTCTCAATATCTATACCTTTATGTAGAAATTATCATTTTTTTAATTCAAATTCAAGATTACATGAATTTTATACAAATATTTAATTTGAAGCTATTATTTTTTTTAACTTCAAAGCTTTCAATTGCCCTTACAAGATGTGTGTAATATTTTGAGGTCTCTTAGAACTATATCCAACCCCTTTCAAGATCATTCACAGACTATACAAGTTTAAGAAAAATAATTATTCATATTAATCATTCCTTATTAGGAAGACATTAACTCAAACTGATGTTGTTGCTGTCAGAGACCAAGGAGACATCATCTTACTGAGACTCAGGAGAATGCTGTGCCATATCTTCCATAATGCTCTCTGCTTCCTCCCTATTAATAGGGAGCCAATTGTGATTGTGTTTAGGCTTTAAATATGCCAGACCTATTGTTATTTTGTTCATTGAGTAAAGGGACATTGGCCATTGTTTCATGTGAGACAGTTAAGGTACTGTCACACATAACGAGATCGCTAGCGAGATCGCAGATGAGTCACCATTTTGGTGACGCAGTAGCGATCCCGTTAGCGATCTCGTTATGTGTGACACCTACCAGCGATCAGGCCCCTGCTGTGAGATCGCTAGTCGTTGCCGAATGGTCCAGGTCATTTTCTTCAAAGGCGATGTCCTGCTGGGCAGGACACATCGCTGTGTTTGACACTGTGTGACAGGGTCACAGTGACTGCTAAGATCATTATACAGGTCGCTACTGCGACCTGTATTGTTCCTGAATCGCTGGTAAGATCTGACTGTGTGACATCTCACCTGCGACCTCCCAGCGACTTACCTGCGATCCCTATCAGGTCGCATCGTTTTCGGGATCGCTGGTAAGTCGTTGTGTGTGACTGGGCCTTTACTTGCCCTTTTTGTATACTAACTTTTGGAATGCCTGCTGATTTCAGATTGCATCAGCCCCCTGCAGTGGACTAGTCTGTGTAATCTGGTTAATTTAAGTGGTAACTGAGGGATATAAAAAGGGGCCTACACTTCTCACCTGTGAATCTACAGGACTTCAACCAAGGGTGCATGGTTCTAGCTCGTGGATTACTGAACTGCAACACAACCAAACACTGTTCTCAAATTTGTCTGTTGGAACCAGATTGGCACTATCCAGTTACCTGACCACATACCTCACTGTGCTCAGTCAGATTCTTAACCTTACTGCTATCTCTTCTCAGTGGGTGCCTGTAAAAGAGGGATGCTGCTGGCTTGGGTAATAGCCCTAGATGCCCAAAATTCACAGAGGTTCTAACATCTGGCTGGTCAGCAGAATGTTGCACCCTCTCTTGTCTTAGCTGGGAATATGCTTTATACTGTTCTATGTTGGGAACCCAATAAAGTCTTACCATAGTGTGGTAACCTCACACCATGTGTTGTCTGAGTAGTGGTTTTCCTACAGGGAAGGAGTACGGGTGTTCACTAGGATGAGCCCTGGTACGTGCAGACATTCTAAAGACATCCTGCCAGCAGACATTAGCATCCCTGACCCTTGTGTTTTCACAATTAATAGCAAACAATGGCTCTCTGACCACCCTTTTCTGGAGGCCTTTATAACCATGAAACATTTCAACTACATGGTGAAGGGGGAAATCTGCAGAAAGAGCGAGCCCATGATGATCCCTTTCTGATTTAGATTCAAAGAAAATAACTGCAAGAAACTGTGGTAGTATTTTTCCAAAAACACTGTTTAAAACTAAAGCATAAAGGTAATTTTATTCAATATTTATTTTCAGAAAGAAAGAACAGAAATTTACAATACTTTCTTATTGTTTTTCTTTCCTGTTTTAAAATGTTGAGTTGCTGGTGATTCTACAATCGCATAATATAATATATTTCTAGAGTGAGCAGGAGCAGGAAGGTTAAGCAGCCACGGGAGCGGGATGCCAGCAGTTAAGTGATTGCTTGCTGTGAGGGAGCAAGCGGTGTAGTACAAGCAGCAGGATGAGTTTGCCCTACAATTCTAGGTAAAATATAAATTTTTATGGGAATTCTGCAATATAAAAAAAATATTTTAATGTTGTGTTTGTATTATCTCACCTAGTGAGATGGATTCTCCAATTCCGAGGTTCAAGTTGGTACAAGGTCAGCGGGGTTTGGTGCAACCAGCAGGTGAGGCATGCAGGAAGCCCTGTGAAGAAGCTCTAGAAAACAGGCAAATTGGAAACTGGGAAGCAGACAGTAGCAGCACTGGAGGCCACAGGTATACCATAATAATGTCATGATCTTACTGCAGGAGAGCAAGGGACAGAGGGCTCCTATACTTTTCCTCAAGCTAGGGGACCCTAGGCTATCCTTGACCTCCAGATTACCCCTGAAGATGGAGGTGCTGGAGTCCTGTGTCTTGCTATTCTCCTGACCAGATGCAGGAAGGAAGGAGCAGTAGTGTGAGATAGCACAGATTAAGACAGCAGAAAACCAAAACTCAGACACACTGCAAACTCAAAGGAATAAACACTAGGATACTAAGGAGAAAACCAAAAGCAGGAAGGCAGTAACAAAAAGACAAGAAGGGTTAATACCACAATCGGTCACAGCAAGAATGGACAGCAACCACCAGTCAGTCTTAATCATAACACCTCACCAGACCAGAATAAGTAAGCTTTGGTTTACATTAATTGAATACTCCAGCCAGCATATATAGGAGGGGAGTGAACATAACTGGCTCTCCCACAACATATGATCAAAGAGAGTAACAAGCAGCACTGATCACAGAAATTAGAGAAGTTAGCAGGTAAAGAGTCAGAATCTGCAGTTTCCACAGATCCTGATGCTACCACGACAGTTGGCTATGAGAAAACAAATAGGATCCTTTATTAATGTCATGTAAATATAAGCCAAAGGGGCCAGAAAAGAAGGGGACCAAAGGATAAAACACAACAATTTTTTCCAATTATACATTCAACAGTACATACAAAAAGGGTGAGAATAGAGCATAAGAATAGTGTGAGTGCCTGTAGGCAGCCATTCAGAGGTAGTATGACTATATAAAGAAGTATCCCAAGTTGCTAGATTATAATAAGCTGACACCCAGGTGGGGAAACAGAATAATTACATGTCGCAAAAATGAAGGCCTGATACAGAGGAGATAATTCTTCTGCTTGTGGCAGAAAACATACTATCAAACAGAAAAAATAGCTTAAACTATATCAAACCCCCCACACACATGAAGAGTTCAACAAGCTGACCAATGAATAAGAAAAAAATGATAAGGATAGTTTTACCTAACCAATGAATACAAAAAAATTATAAGGGTAATGTTACCTGTCAACATGATCAGAGAGTGGCCAAGGGGGAACCACCTAGGAGTTGCAACATCAAAGCACATTTCACCACTCCAGAGAGCCACACTTCCTGATGAAGCTGCGGGAGCGGTGAAACATACGTTGAGGTTGCAGCTCCCTGGTTGTTCCCCTTTGGGCACTCTCTGATCATGTCAACAGGTAACATTTCCCATATCATTTTTTCTTATTCATTAATCAGCTTGTGCCCCCTGATCCCCATTGACCACGCTCCTTGACAAAGTTGACAGGTCGCAATGCACATCAGGAACTGGTGTTGACACAGTAGGTGAAAACAATGACTACAGTTAATAGTTCCTCACCCAAACATTGTTTTTGTAATCTTCTCTTGAGTGAATGTCCTTGATTTGGCTAATAGCAAGTGCCATTCTACTTACAATGGGTATGGAAAATATTCAGACCCCTTTACATTTTTCACTCTTTCTTTCATTGCAGCCATTTGATAAATTCAAAAAAGTTCATTTTTTTCTCATTAATGTACACTCTGCACCCCCATCTTCACAGAAAAAAAAGAAATGTAGAAATGTTTACAAATTTATTAAGCAAGAAAAACTAAAATATCACATGGTCATATTTAGAGATGAGCGGTGTTCGAAGCGAACCGTTCGTCAATTTCAAATTTGAGTTGTTTTGGGCGGTGTTTGAGTCGTTTGACGAACTCGAACGATTTGCTTCATGTTCGACAGGTCGAGTTAACGTTCGATAACAGTTTGATCACCAAAAGTGTGGCTTTTCACAGTAAGGCTATGTGCGCATGTTGTGCATTTGCATGCGTCCTGCATCCCCAGCACAATCCCTCTCTCTTTCCTTCTCACCGATCAGCTGCACGGCACAAAGCTCCGGTGGCTTTTCCTCTTTTGAAAATGGCTGCCGCTCATTATTCAATCTGGTATTCCCTTCTTTCCCCGCCCACTGGCGTCTATGATTGGTTGCAGTCAGACACGCCCCCACGCTGAGTGACAGCTGTCTCACTGCAACCAATCACAGCCGCCGGTGGGTGGGTCTATATCATGCAGTAAAATAAATAAAAAGATAATTTTAAAAAAAAAAAAACCTGCGGTCCCCCCCAATTTTAATACCAGCCAAGATAAAGCCACACGGCTGGAGGCTGGTATTGTCAGGATGGGGAGCGCCACGTTATGGGGAGCCCACCACCCTAACAATATCACCCAGCAGCCGCCCGGAATTGACGCATCCATTAGATGCGACAGTCACGGGACACTACCCGGCTCATCCCGAATTGCCCTGGTGCGGTGGCAATTGGGGTAATAAGGAGTTAAATGGCAGCTTACAGCTGCCACCAAGTCCTATGTTAATCATGGCAGGCGTCTCCCTGAGATACCTTCCATGATTAACATGTAAGTGAAAGTAAAAAAACACACACAACGAAAAATCCTTTATTTGGAATAAAAGACAAAAAAAACCCCTCATTTACCACTTTATTTATCCCCAAACATCCATCCAGGTCCGAAGTAATCCACACGATGCTTTCAGCTCTGCTACATGAAGCTGACAGGGAGCGCCGTAGAACACGACCACTCTTTCTCAGTTCCCCGCAGCAACTGAAATGAGCTACGCTGTCACCGGAGACTTTACTCAGGTAGTGCCGGTGTTTGCGGGGATGATGATGAGTGTGGTAGTGTTTGCGTCTGTGCGGGGATGATGATGGGGGCAGTAGTGCCGGGGTGTGTGCGGGAATAATGATGGGGCGGTAGTGCCGGGGTGTGTGCGGGGACGATGATGTGTACGGTAGTGCCTGCGTGTATGCAGGGATGATGATGAGTGCAGTAGTGTTTGTGTGTGTGCGGGGATGATAATGGGGGCGGTAGTGCCTGCATGTCTCTCTCTCTCTCTCTCTCTCCCTCTCTCTCTTTCTCTCTTTCTCTCTTTCTCTCTTTCTCTCTCTCTTTCTCTCACTCTCTCTCTGTTTCTCTCTCTCTTTCTCTCTCTTTCTCTCTCTCTCTCTTTCTCCCTCTCTTTCTCTCTTTCTCTCTTTCTTTCTCACTTTCTTCCTCTTTCTCTATCTTTCTCTCTTTTTCTCTCTCTCTCTCTTTCTCGCTCTCTTTCTCTCTCTCTCTTTCTAACTCTCTCTTTCTTTCTCTCGCTTTCTCTGTCTTTCTCTCTCTCTTTCTCTATCCCTTTCTCTCTCTCTATCCCTTTCTCTCTCTCTTTCTATTTCTCTCATTCTCTCTCATTCTCTCTTATTCTCTCTCTCTTTTTTTTTTGCACTAATTCTTCAGCTGATTGTATAAAAGCCGTTTATACAATCAGCTGATTTGTCATGTGAATAAGGTGCTTGAACACCTGACACATCATCTGATTGCTTTGCCTTTCAGCAAACCGATCAGATGATATTGGATCCGGATTGGACACTGAGGGACCCTAAACCCAGGACTACAGCGGAGTGGGAGGTTCTTTGGTTCAATAAAGATGGAGTCACTAATTGTGTTGTGTTATATTTCTAATAAAAATATTTTTGTGTGTTTTTTTTATCTTTACTAGAAATTCATGGTGGCCATGTCTATTTTGGCGTGACACCATAAATTTCGGGTTTAGTACCATCTGAAAATACAAAGCTGGTATTAACCCCTTTATTACCCAGCGAGCCACCACCATCACGGCTACTAGATGAGCTGGATAAAGTGCCTGGAAATGGCCCTAAGAAACAATGCGTCATTTCCAGGGGTGGCAGTGTGCAGCCGAGAATTCCAGCCCCCAGCTGCCTGGCTTTACCTGACTGGTGATCAAAATACAAAGGGAGCCCATGCTTTTTTTTTTTAAACTATTTTTTTTAAATAAAAAAACTTAATGGGCTTCCCTGTATTTTGATTGCCAGCCAAGGTAACGCAAGGCAGATGGGGATGCCAACCCGTTAGAGTCTGCTTTATCTGCGCTGAGACTCAAAAATACCGTGGAGCGCTACGTCATTTTTTAAATGATTTTTACAGTTGTGTGATTTCAGGCAATCAAAATACAGGGAAGCCCATTTTTTGTTATTTAAATAAATAATTAAAAAAAATATGTGGGCTCCCGCTGCATTTTTTGCATTGGTAGCTCACGGTAATCCAAGCAGCTACTGGCTGCTAACCCCCACTGCTTGGTGTTACCTTCACTGACAATGGAAAATCCAGGAAAGCGTTTTTTATTTATCTTTATTTTTTTGCCAAAAAAAATAAAAAAAAATAAAAAAATGCCGTGTGCTTCACCATATTTTTGCATGCTAGCCAGGTACAGCAGGCAGGTACGGCTGCCCCAAAACCCCAGCTGCCTATTTGTACCCGGCTGGGAAGTAAAAATATGGGGAAGCCCTTTGTTTTAATTATTTCATGAATTTCATGAAATAATTAAAAAAAAACAAACAAAAAAACGACATGGGCTTCACTCCATATTTGTGTCCAGCCAGGTACAACTAGGCAGCTGGGCATTGGAATCCGCAGCACAGGTTGGCTCATTTTTCTGGGCCCCTCCGCTGTGAATTGCAGTCTGCAGCCATCCCAGAAAATGGCGCTTTCATAGAAGCGCCATCATCTGGTGCTGTATCCAACTCTTTCAGCAGCCCTGATGCCGGGTGGCTCCCTGAGTAATAAAGGGTTAATACTAGCTTTGTTTTACTAGCTAGTATTAAGCCAGAGATTCTTACTGTCAGGCAAGTTTGACCTGACCATTAAGAATCTCCAATAAAGGGTTAAAAAAAAGACACCACACAGAGAAAAAATACTTTAATAGAAATAAATACGCAAACACACTTAGAGACTCCGTGTCTCTAAGTTTATTACTCCCTCTCTCACCCCTCCATGATCCTGGTCTTCTGTCTTCTTTCTCCTTCAACCCATGCAGCTCTGCTACATCAGACAGCACTGCATGGGAGGAAGACGCTGCTGCTACCGTGCAGTCTAATCACTCAGTGAGTGAGCAGAGGCTGCGGGTTGTAAGCGTTGACATCACTGCTGCCATCGTTGCAGTAGTAACCTGACAGGCGGGTTACTATAGCAACGGTGATCTCCGATCACCTGATTCCCGGCGCCGCTATTCACCGGCTGTGGCATCCAGTCCCTGCATGTGGGCTGACTCTGTAAAGAGCGCTGACATGCAGGAACGGGGAACCAAGCATGTGCCCAAGCATCTCGCTGGTACACGGAGATGCTCGAACAAGCACCAAGTACCGGAGAGATGCACTGACAGGACCTAGCATGATGTCATAGTTATGTGACCAGTCTGTAGCCAATGAGATGATACACACGTGACTGGTCACATGCTATGATGTCACGGAAGGTCCTATCATCAGTGCTGGTTACCGGAAGGGCACAGCGATGATCGGAAGGAGAAGCGGCGGGAGACAGAGTCTGCAGGATGCGTCACGAGACCTGTAAGTATAATGACAATGTTTATTAACTGTATGTGTATATGTATAATGTGTTTGTATGTGTTTGTGTGTGCCTGCCATAGTTTTCAATGGGGTTTGAAGGTGTTCGTCAAATGTTCTTCGAACGTTCGACGAACACACCCGCTGTTCGATGAACCGAACCAAACTCGAACACTAGGGGGTGGCTCATCTCTAGTCATAAGTATTCAGACCCTTTGCTCAGTGTTGAGTAGAATCACCCTTTTGAGCTAGTACAGCCATGAGTCTTCATCAACAAGTTTTTCACACCTGGATTTGGTGATCATCTGCCCTTCTTCCTTGCAGACCCTCTCCAGTTCCATCAGGTTGGATGGTGAACGTTGGTGGACAGCCATTTTCAGGTCTCTCCAGAGATGCTCAATTTGGTTTAGGTCAAGGCTCTGACTGAGACAGTCAACAATGGTCACAGAGTTGTTCTGAAGCCACTCCTTTGATATTTTAGCTGTGTGCTTAGGGTCATTGTCTTGTTGGAAGGTGAACCTTTGGTCAAGTCTGAGGTCCAAAGCACTCTGGAAGAGGTTGTTTTCCAGGATATCTCTGTACTTGGCCGCATTCATCCTTCCTTCAATTGCAACCAGTCATCCTGTCCCTGCAGCTGAAAAACACCCCCATAGCATGATGCTGTCACCACCATGTTTAACTGTTGGGATTGTATTGGGCAGGTGATGAGCAGTGCCTGGTTTTCTCCACACATACCGCTTAGAATTATCACCAAACAGTTCTATCTCTGTCTCAGCAGACCAGAGAATCTTATTTCTCATAGTCTGGGAGTCCTTCATGTGTTTTTTTGCAAACTCTATTTGGGGTTTCATATGTCTTGCACTAAGGAGAGTCTTCTGTCACGTCACTTTGCCATAAAGGCCTGACTGGGGGAGGGCTGCAGTGATAGTTGACTTTGTGGATCTTTCTCTTATCTCCCTACTGCATCTTTGGAGCTCAGGCACAGTGATCTTGGGGTTCTTCTTAACCTCTCTCACCAAAGCTCTTCTCCCATAATTGCTTTGTTTGGCTGGACGGCCAGGTCAAGGAAGCGCTCTGGTGGTCCCAAACATCTTCCATTTCTGGATTATAATGGTCACTGAGCTTTTAGGAATCTTGAGTACTGCAGAAATTATTTTGTAACCTTGGCCAGATCTGTGCCTTGCCACAAATCTGTCTCTGAGCTTCTTCGGCAGTTCCTTTGACCTCATGGATCTCAATTGATCTGATATGCACTGTGAGCTCTGAGGTCTTATATGGACAGGTTTGTGCCTTTCCAAATCAAGTCCTATGAGTTGAATAAAACACAGCTGGACTCCAATGAAGGAATAGAACCTGCTCAAGGAGGATCACAAGGAAATGAAAAGCATGTGACTTAACTATGAGTGTCTGATCAAAGGGTATGAATGCTTATGACCATGTGATATTTCAGTTTTCTTGTTTAATACATTTTTAAAAATGTCTACATTTCTGCTTTTTTTCTATCAAGATGGGGTGCAGAGTGTACATTAATGAAGAAAAAAACTTTTTTGAATTTACCAAATGGCTGAAGCAAAGAGTGACAAATTTAAGGGGTCTGAATACTTTCTGTACCCATTGTATATTCTATGCACTTACACTTATGATCTTTTGCGGTACTGAAGCTGTAGTGCAGAACTCAAAGGTAGATGGCTTTTTCTACTTATGTACCGTATTGACACGTTATGAAAAATTATTTACTAGCACTGGATTTTTAATTGAAAATGCACTTTATGATTATTGTTTAGAATGTTTGGACCCTTAGTGCAAAATAAAGTCATTGTGCACTTATGCACCATATTTATTGTTCTACATGCTATTAGCCCCATATACTTCCATCCCCCGCTGTGCTGTGCCCCTTTGTTATTTTCTCACTGTTTATTTACTTTGCCTTGTAATATTTTAATTTATGAAGAAATAAAGCTTATTTTACTGTACTTTTGAGGTTGGCTATTTCTTGTGAATAGGTTTTTGTTTTTTTCTGTCTCATGAGAGGATGTTCCCTTGAGGAAAGATTTTGTAGGTTTATATGTATGACAGTTGGCTGCAAAAATCTCCTTGTGACAAGTAATGAGTAAACATTGAAAAGTTCGTTATTAAAATCGAGGTTGAACACTCAGACACCAGCATTTTTCCAGAAGACCCTAACATGATGGCTCGGGGGCTGGAAAATAGCTGAAATGGATGGATGCTAATATCAGCTCCCAATAAAAAGCTGGGGGCTGATATTATCAGTCTGGGAAGGGCGATGGATGCTGGATCCTTCTCAGCCTGATATTAACCTCAAGCTGATTGCTTTACCTTGACTAGTTAGCAAAAATATGGAGGATCCCATGTAATTTTTTTAATTATTTATTTATTTTTACACTACACTTGCAGCAGTCACGCTGGGCTTAGGAGAGCAGACAGCCAGAGTGAGGATTACAGGAATACAGCAGACTGACTGAAACCAATCACAGATACTGACACAGAGGGTGGGTGGGAAAAGAAGTGAACATGCATTTTGTTTAAACAAAAGGCTGGGGAGGCACATGATTGGCCCCTCTTGTAGCCTAAAAATAGCAGCCCACAGCCTTCCCGAATTGTCGCATCCATTAGACACCCAGGTCTAATGAAATCCACATGAGGTCCAAGACCAATCCTAGTTCTCCTACATTACTGAAGTCACTGCACGTGGGCACATTAGAAAACATGTCCGCACGCAGTGGCTGCAGGCAGAAACTATCTGAACCACAGCTGTCCAATTCCCACGGCTGTTCTCATGTCAAGTATCATGAGAGCCCTCTTGCAATACTTGGCGTAAGAACAGCCACAGGCATTGAACTGAGTTGAACTCATGAGTTTGCTAAAGTTCATTGCCGAGGGCTCTTGCTATACTTGATGCGAGAGCCACGGGCAATGACCTGAAAGGGACTTATGCTGTCACTGCTCCTCACTGCTTGTGGCCCTCATAATCTACTACATGACTTACTACAGTGACCTCAGCTGATCTCATGAGGTCATCTCAGTTCACTGCAGTGATTTTCACACAGAACAGTGTGTAAGCTGCGGTGACTTTAAAAATTGATCGAAAAAAATTCTGCCATGCTCCATAGCGATGTCCGATGATGTTCCCAAAAAGTGAATCTGAAAGACATTAAAAAAGAAAATGATTAAAGAAATAAAGACAAAAGGAATGCTCATTCACAAATTTATTTCCCTGCAAAAACCCTAATCCAAGATCCGGCGTAATCTAAAAGAAGTCCCACGGTGTTCCAAGACACAGTCCAAGTTAATCAAGAACAGATTGTTCCTCACTGGCTGGGAGAGCAGTCACTGCAACTCACACACTGCTGTGTTAGAAGCACTGTAGTTAACTGTGATGACCTCACGAGATAACCCCAGGTCACTGCAGTGGGTCACACAGTAGTGTGTGAGTGGCCGCAAGCAGTAACAGCATGAGTTTCCTTCAGATCATTGCCTGCGGCCATTCTCACAACAAGTATTGTGAGAGGGATCTCTCTGTACTTAGCGTCAGAACAGCAGAAAGCATTGAACAGCTCCAGTTCAGATAATATCCGCCTACATCCGCAGTGTGCAGGCATGTTTTCTATTGTCAATACCAAATATTCAAAACCATCAATACGTAATCAGATTAACTCAAAGATAAGTACCAAACAGATAGAAAAATTGTATTTTCCAGATGAGTACAAAGGCTCAAAATGTATTAGTATATTTCAATATTAGACAAAAAGCAATAATGAATAATAGTACAAAATTCATCAATATTAACTAAACAAGGAATGCTAGTTACACAGTGTGTCTGCGCCAGTGCTTAGCGACGGCGGGACGCTTGCGTTTCTGGGTCCATGAGCTTAAGATCAATTCGATGAGGAGGCTTGGATGCCGAGCATGTGCCGCAAAGTACTCGGACATACCATACACACCCCAGAATCCCCACTACTGATTGGTTCTCCTGCACTTAAATACCGGCCACTTACTTTCCAATGCGTGCCTCCTGATGAAGTGGGTACAAAACACGTATTGGGGCGGTGGAGACCTGGCAGATACCATTGCACTCAAGTAGGTTTTTGTTTTTTCATATGGAAGGTTTTCCTTGTCATATCCTTACTATAACACAGCTTGTGGCAATACAGTCTTTGACCATTAGGTGGCAATAATTATCCATAATGTTTTTCTAAGACAGAAAGGATTTTGCTAACTATTGTTTTACTGAGTGGCTAGTATAAGTGGAAACAGTGAACACTAGTTGTAGTGCTCCCATGTTTTAATTGACATATTGAGCATAGGCTCCTATTGAACTAGAATTCTTTGTTTAGTGAATATTGATGAATTTTGTATTACTTTTCATTATTGCTGTTTGTCTAATATTGAAATATACTAATAAATTTTGAGCTTTTATACTCGTTTGGAAAATACAATTTTTCTATCTGTTTGGTATGTTTGGTATGTTTTCTATTGTGCCCACTCGCTGTGACTTCAGTAGTATTGCAGAGCCAGGATTGTCATGGGACCTTGTATGAATTACGTTGGACCTGGGTGTTTTGAGGGTTAATAAAGGGGTGAAAGAGAATGTTTTCTTTGTATTTTTTTTTTTTAAATAAAAGATTTTTTCATTGTTTGTGTTTATTTCTTTTCACTTACAGAATAGTAAAGGGGGTCTCATAGACACCTTCCATTATTAATCTAGGGCTAGTAGCAGCTGTGAGCTGTGATTAACCCCTTATTACCCCAATTGGCACTGCACTAGGGCAATCAGGATGAGCCGGTATTGTTATAGCTAATGGATACAACAACTTTGGATGACTGCAGGCTGCTACTTATTTGCTGGGGAGCCCTATAACAATGGGCCACCCCAGCCTGAGAATACCAGCCTCAAACTGTCAGCATAATCATGGCTGGGTATCAAAATTAGGGAGGGGGGACTGGATGCAATTTTTTAAATTATTTATTTAAATAATTAAAAAAAAAGCCACATGGGGTCCCACTTATTTTGATACACAGCCAGCCAAGATATTGCACACAGCTGCAAGCTGCAGCCTGTCCTGTAGCTGTATGCATTGTCTGTGCTGCTATCAATATACGGGGGACCCTACGCCAATTTTTTTTTTCACATTTCACTCAGGCAGAGAGACTGCTACTGGGAGGGCAACCAATCAGAGACCCCGGCAATCTGACGGCCTAAATCACAGATGCCATCACAGATGGTGAGTGGGGTAAGCAGTGTATATGCATGATGGATAATGAGCAACCCCGGAATTAGTCTTTCAGCTACACAAACAACTCGATAAGTATAATGCGCCTGCTATAATTTGTATCTTCTCTCTATTGCAGTCCCCCAACCCTTACTAACACTAGCCGCTACAAACACCAGCCTCCCCTGCCCTTAGTAACATATAAGTTTAGCCTCCCATTGAATATTTTCCATATATATTTTTATAATTGTGTGAGTCTAATCAACATTACTATTCTGTCTCCACATCCTCCATGCACCCAATAGCACCTAGAAACTGCACTTAGACTGATTTTAGCTGACGGACTATGCAGCTTTACATGAAAATCCCTATTTATTATAATGATGGCTGAACCATACATGACAATAACTTTCTAACTTTTGTGTCCCCTTCATTTCCCTATAGATTGCACCTTGCAAGAAGGACCCTCACTCTTCTTGTAACAGTTGAACTGTATCCAAACAAGAAGCCTCATGGTCACAGCTTAAGGTCTCATATGGGTCACACTGGTGCTGGGTATAATTTAACCCTCCAGTGTGGCCACGAGACAGCACACTCCAAAAGCATACGATCAAACAAGAGCACAAGGAGTATTGGTGCAAATATAGAAAATTTATTTTCAATCACAATAAATAACAGCAAAGTAGAAAGAGGACGTATCAAGCACAAAATTGAGGGAATAAATACCTGGGTAAAAAGCACACACAGTAAGGAGTCAGTGTGATAGGGCTTGGGCTAGAGGTACCCACAGTTAATATGGGTGTAGGAAATCAGACAGAGCGCAAAGACTACTCATTAGAAAAGGTGCAAATGGGCTATATGCATTGACTGATATCATGGCAAGTCAGGAGGTCACTGCACAAGCCCATGTCCACAGGGCTGGTTAAAGATAATGAAGCGCTTACCCGATCACAGTGGTGGTGCAGGGGAGCCAGGTCAGACCAGAGGGGAACCTCCGACGGCCGTTTCGCGGTATGATACCCCTTCTTCCGGGAGGAATGAGTGCGGTGTGTGGGAGCCGCGCTGCCCTTTTGAATGCCGTCACCCGGTCACGTGATATTAACCACGTGACCGGATGCCAGAGGAGTCAGAGGTGCAGCCACACAGTGATGTCCCGTGCAGTGTACTGAGTGCACATGCTCAGGATACACCAGAGGGAGTGCAGCGTCACGACTCCCTGGCAACAGGAGGGACGCAGGAAGTGCAGATCGCTCGGGTGAACACACAGGCACACATATAAAAACCTCAGTGCCCGGTGTGCACCGGACACTACACACCCCGCGCCCCCCCTGGTGACAGAGCAAGGGAAGCAAAGAGAATTAGCAAGGAGATTAGTAAGGACAAAATAGTCCAGATAAGACGCCACAAGTGAGACACGTCACCAAGTAGGCCTGTCACTCAGCTCAGAAGGGGGACACGTCACCGCCGACGAGCATGACAGGTACTCAAAGTGGAAAGTGACACTCATGAAAGTCTTAAAAATCAAAAGTACACAATACTCCTTAAATTTGCTTTCCCAAAATTCAAGAGGGGGGCAAGGTAAAAAAGAGGGGAATTTCTAGACTCTGCAGAGGGTCAAAGGGGCTAAAAATCAATATGTCGGAGTCAAGGGAAAGTGACATTATAATAGGATGGGAAGAGGTCACCATAGAGCGTAACACAAACAGCATGTACATTGTGGCGTCTTATCTGGACTATTTTGTCCTTACTAATCTCCTTGCTAATTCTCTTTGCTTCCCTTGCTCTGTCACCAAGGGGGGTGGAGGGTGTGTAGTGTCTGGTGCACACCGGGCACTGACGTTTTCATACGTGTGCCTGTGTGTTCACCCGGGTGATCTGCACGTCCTGCGTCCCACCTGTTGCCAGGGAGTCGTGACGCTGCACTCCTTCCAGCGTGTCCTGAGCATGCGCACTCAGTCCGCTGCATGAGACATCTACACCCATATTAACTGTGGGTACCTCTGGCTTAAGCCCTATCTCATTGACTCCTTACTGTGTGTGCTTTTTATTGTGGTCCACGGGACCCAGGTATTTATTCCCTCAATTTTGTGCTTGATACATCCTCTTTCTACTTTGCTGTTATTTATTGTGATTGAAAATAACTGTTGAACTGTGTTAAGGGGGCTTTATACGCAAAAACATCGCTAACGAGATGTTGTTGGAGTCACGGAATTCGTGACACACATCCTGCCTCGTTAGCGACATTGTTGCGTGTGACACGTACGAGTGACCGCTAACGATGCAAAATACTCACCAAATCGTTGATTGTTGACACGTCGTCCATTTCCCAAATGTCATTGCTGATTTTGGACCCAAGTTGTTTGTTTTTCCCGAGGCATCACACATCGCTACGTGTGACACCTCAGGAACGACGAACAACAGCTTACCTGGGTCCTCCGGCAACGAGGTGGCGGGACTTTCATGTGGCTGCTCTCCGCCCCTCCACTTCTATTGGACGCCTGCCACGTGACGTCGCTGTGACGCTGCACGAACCGCCCCCCTTAGAAATGAGGCTGTTTGTCAGCCACAGTGGCGTCGCTAGGAAGGTAAGTATGTGTGATGGGTACTAGCGATTTTGTACGCCACGGGCAGCGATTTGCCCGTGATGCACAAACGACGGGGGCGGGTGCTTTCATGAGCATCATCGCTAGCGATGTCGCTGCGTGTAAAGCAGCCTTTACTTTTCATTGTCTTTATTGTCTCTACTTGTCCCTGTCAATTGTAAAGTGCTGTAAAATATGTTGGCGCTATAGAAATTAAATTTATATTATTATTATTAGTATTATTATTTACTTGATAGTGGATGGAGGGTTGGGTGTGCAGTGTCATTCCTTTCAAAAGAAAAGATATTCTGGAGACTGCTGCAATTAGGTTAGCAAAAAAGCTAAAAAGTAGTAGCTGAGATCACCTTTTGACCATTCTCAGAGATTGCTAAGAACCAAAAGGGTTAACATTGTTGTTGCAATCCTGGCTTAGAAAAAAGAACTAAAAGAGATAGGTACCTCTGTAGGTCATTAGCAATTTGGCATACAACATACATGTTCTGGGGATATTCCTAAATAACTCAAATGTAGAAATATTGAGTTCACTAAATTGTATGACAATAACAATCGGTGTCAACTGCTACTTTTATACTCTGGAAGGGTTTTATTAAAATATTGCAAAAATCATGACACATACTGTGTAGCTAAAGATGTGGGGGCAGAATCACTGATGATGATACAGTATAAAGAATGAACAAATCCATCGCTTATTGGATTTTTAGACCCTCGGGGCCAAAAGGTATTATTGACTACAACTTCAAATTGCAAAGCCAGCTGTTTTAGAAATATCATTTACTCTCTAAGGTTATGTAGTAAGACAGATGCAGCTTATTAATACATAAACACAGGTTGCCAGAGTCATTTGAAGCCACAGTAGCAGATGCTTTTGTTGCTGTGCTCCTTCAACATTGCAGACCTTTACCAGCATCAACACCTGTTACGTGATGACAGTATATAAAGATAATAAGATATTTACAATACACATAGACTCATGGTAATTTGTCATGCAGCTGACATGACTGCCGTAGAATGAAAGAAAAACAGCACACAAACACATATGCACACACCACGCAAAGAGACACCAACAAGAAAAAACAGCCCAGGCACATAGACCGCCACCAGCCCACATACAATGTTGGACACAACAATTACAGTATGTTTTCTAGCAAATAGAGAAAACATAATTGCTGAAGATTCCTGTTGCCAAGCACTGGTGGCTGCTGCAGTGTACTGGACTATACATGAAGGACCCAAGCGGCCCAATGTCTCAACAGCCCTGCGGGCATCTGTCCAGTTAAGCTCACCACCAGGCCGGGCCTGACACACACATGCACACTGAACTGTCACCTTATAGGAGACATCTGCCTTTCCGTTATTAGTTATTTTCTGTATGGCCTAAAACACACTTCCGCAAAAAAAACGTACGTGTCTCACGGTCCGTTTTTCGGGTCTGTGTTCCGTTTTTTAGGGGCGTTTCTCCGGTACGTATGACATCCGTGTGATGGCGTATGCGAGCCGTGTGTGCGTGTGGAATGTCCGTATTGACATAAAATACGTACGTGTGCAGTCCGTGTGCCGTCCGTTTTTCCGGATCCGTATTTTCACACAAATAACCTTGTTAGTAGAGATGAGCGAACCGGTCCCGGTTCGGCTCGAGGCGGTTCGCCGAACGGGGGGTCTGGCTCGAGTTCGGCTCGTCGAACGTTCGACGAACCGAACTCGAGCCCATAGGAAACAATGGCAGGCAATCACAAACACAGTAAAACACCTAGAAAACACCCTCAAAGGTGTCCAAAAGGTGACAAACAACTCACAACACAACACAAACACATGGGAAAGTGACAAGGACATGTACTCATGCGAAAACAAAACAGCTGGACAAGGAAAAAGAGGAGGACACACAGATATAGGCATGGCACGCCCTTCTAAAGTCATGTAAAACACCGCAAGGTGACTCCAAGCGGAGTCTCCCTTTTTTCCAAAAATTGGGCCCCACACACCCACCCATTCAGTGGCAGCAGTTGTGCCCCAGTTGTACACTTCACAGCTAGATTTGCATCAAGCACATTCAAAAATACGCCATTCTTATCCGTCCCCAGGATGACACCGGGGTAGGTAGCAAAGTCTTTCCTGATCCCAGCTCTGTTCATCTTGGCTTCTTTTAAAAACACAGCAAGCAAGGGTTACTCCAAGCGGAGTCTCCCTTTTTTCCAAAAATTGGGCCACACAGACACCCACCCCATCAGTGGCAGCACTTGGGCCCTAGTTGCAAACAGGATGTTTTGATTTGCATCAAGCACATTCAAAAATACGCTATTCTTAGCCGTCCCCAGGATGACACTGGGGTAGGTAGCAAAGTCTTTGCTGACCCATGACTTGTTCATCTTGGCTTCTTTTAAAAACAATGTAAGCAAGGGTTACTCCAAGCGGAGTCTCCCCTTTTTTCCAAAAATTGGGCCCCACACACACCCACCCATTCAGTGGCAGCAGTTGTGCCCCAGTTGTACACTTCACAGCTAGATTTGCATCAAGCACATTCAAAAATACGCCATTCTTATCCGTCCCCAGGATGACACCGGGGTAGGTAGCAAAGTCTTTCCTGATCCCAGCTCTGTTCATCTTGGCTTCTTTTAAAAACACAGCAAGCAAGGGTTACTCCAAGCGGAGTCTCCCTTTTTTCCAAAAATTGGGCCACACAGACACCCACCCCATCAGTGGCAGCACTTGGGCCCTAGTTGCAAACAGGATGTTTTGATTTGCATCAAGCACATTCAAAAATACGCTATTCTTAGCCGTCCCCAGGATGACACTGGGGTAGGTAGCAAAGTCTTTGCTGACCCATGACTTGTTCATCTTGGCTTCTTTTAAAAACAATGTAAGCAAGGGTTACTCCAAGCGGAGTCTCCCCTTTTTTCCAAAAATTGGGCCCCACACACACCCACCCATTCAGTGGCAGCAGTTGTGCCCCAGTTGTACACTTCACAGCTAGATTTGCATCAAGCACATTCAAAAATACGCCATTCTTATCCGTCCCCAGGATGACACCGGGGTAGGTAGCAAAGTCTTTCCTGATCCCAGCTCTGTTCATCTTGGCTTCTTTTAAAAACACAGCAAGCAAGGGTTACTCCAAGCGGAGTCTCCCTTTTTTCCAAAAATTGGGCCACACAGACACCCACCACATCAGTGGCAGCACTTGGGCCCTAGTTGCAAACAGGATGTTTTGATTTGCATCAAGCACATTCAAAAATACGCTATTCTTAGCCGTCCCCAGGATGACACTGGGGTAGGTAGCAAAGTCTTTGCTGACCCATGACTTGTTCATCTTGGCTTCTTTTAAAAACAATGTAAGCAAGGGTTACTCCAAGCGGAGTCTCCCCTTTTTTCCAAAAATTGGGCCCCACACACACCCACCCATTCAGTGGCAGCAGTTGTGCCCCAGTTGTACACTTCACAGCTAGATTTGCATCAAGCACATTCAAAAATACGCCATTCTTATCCGTCCCCAGGATGACACCGGGGTAGGTAGCAAAGTCTTTCCTGATCCCAGCTCTGTTCATCTTGGCTTCTTTTAAAAACACAGCAAGCAAGGGTTACTCCAAGCGGAGTCTCCCTTTTTTCCAAAAATTGGGCCACACAGACACCCACCCCATCAGTGGCAGCACTTGGGCCCTAGTTGCAAACAGGATGTTTTGATTTGCATCAAGCACATTCAAAAATACGCTATTCTTAGCCGTCCCCAGGATGACACTGGGGTAGGTAGCAAAGTCTTTGCTGACCCATGACTTGTTCATCTTGGCTTCTTTTAAAAACAATGTAAGCAAGGGTTACTCCAAGCGGAGTCTCCCCTTTTTTCCAAAAATTGGGCCCCACACACACCCACCCATTCAGTGGCAGCAGTTGTGCCCCAGTTGTACACTTCACAGCTAGATTTGCATCAAGCACATTCAAAAATACGCCATTCTTATCCGTCCCCAGGATGACACCGGGGTAGGTAGCAAAGTCTTTCCTGATCCCAGCTCTGTTCATCTTGGCTTCTTTTAAAAACACAGCAAGCAAGGGTTACTCCAAGCGGAGTCTCCCTTTTTTCCAAAAATTGGGCCACACAGACACCCACCCCATCAGTGGCAGCACTTGGGCCCTAGTTGCAAACAGGATGTTTTGATTTGCATCAAGCACATTCAAAAATACGCTATTCTTAGCCGTCCCCAGGATGACACTGGGGTAGGTAGCAAAGTCTTTGCTGACCCATGACTTGTTCATCTTGGCTTCTTTTAAAAACAATGTAAGCAAGGGTTACTCCAAGCGGAGTCTCCCCTTTTTTCCAAAAATTGGGCCCCACACACACCCACCCATTCAGTGGCAGCAGTTGTGCCCCAGTTGTACACTTCACAGCTAGATTTGCATCAAGCACATTCAAAAATACGCCATTCTTATCCGTCCCCAGGATGACACCGGGGTAGGTAGCAAAGTCTTTCCTGATCCCAGCTCTGTTCATCTTGGCTTCTTTTAAAAACACAGCAAGCAAGGGTTACTCCAAGCGGAGTCTCCCTTTTTTCCAAAAATTGGGCCACACAGACACCCACCCCATCAGTGGCAGCACTTGGGCCCTAGTTGCAAACAGGATGTTTTGATTTGCATCAAGCACATTCAAAAATACGCTATTCTTAGCCGTCCCCAGGATGACACTGGGGTAGGTAGCAAAGTCTTTGCTGACCCATGACTTGTTCATCTTGGCTTCTTTTAAAAACAATGTAAGCAAGGGTTACTCCAAGCGGAGTCTCCCCTTTTTTCCAAAAATTGGGCCCCACACACACCCACCCATTCAGTGGCAGCAGTTGTGCCCCAGTTGTACACTTCACAGCTAGATTTGCATCAAGCACATTCAAAAATACGCCATTCTTATCCGTCCCCAGGATGACACCGGGGTAGGTAGCAAAGTCTTTCCTGATCCCAGCTCTGTTCATCTTGGCTTCTTTTAAAAACACAGCAAGCAAGGGTTACTCCAAGCGGAGTCTCCCTTTTTTCCAAAAATTGGGCCACACAGACACCCACCCCATCAGTGGCAGCACTTGGGCCCTAGTTGCAAACAGGATGTTTTGATTTGCATCAAGCACATTCAAAAATACGCTATTCTTAGCCGTCCCCAGGATGACACTGGGGTAGGTAGCAAAGTCTTTGCTGACCCATGACTTGTTCATCTTGGCTTCTTTTAAAAACAATGTAAGCAAGGGTTACTCCAAGCGGAGTCTCCCCTTTTTTCCAAAAATTGGGCCCCACACACACCCACCCATTCAGTGGCAGCAGTTGTGCCCCAGTTGTACACTTCACAGCTAGATTTGCATCAAGCACATTCAAAAATACGCCATTCTTATCCGTCCCCAGGATGACACCGGGGTAGGTAGCAAAGTCTTTCCTGATCCCAGCTCTGTTCATCTTGGCTTCTTTTAAAAACACAGCAAGCAAGGGTTACTCCAAGCGGAGTCTCCCTTTTTTCCAAAAATTGGGCCACACAGACACCCACCCCATCAGTGGCAGCACTTGGGCCCTAGTTGCAAACAGGATGTTTTGATTTGCATCAAGCACATTCAAAAATACGCTATTCTTAGCCGTCCCCAGGATGACACTGGGGTAGGTAGCAAAGTCTTTGCTGACCCATGACTTGTTCATCTTGGCTTCTTTTAAAAACAATGTAAGCAAGGGTTACTCCAAGCGGAGTCTCCCCTTTTTTCCAAAAATTGGGCCCCACACACACCCACCCATTCAGTGGCAGCAGTTGTGCCCCAGTTGTACACTTCACAGCTAGATTTGCATCAAGCACATTCAAAAATACGCCATTCTTATCCGTCCCCAGGATGACACCGGGGTAGGTAGCAAAGTCTTTCCTGATCCCAGCTCTGTTCATCTTGGCTTCTTTTAAAAACACAGCAAGCAAGGGTTACTCCAAGCGGAGTCTCCCTTTTTTCCAAAAATTGGGCCACACAGACACCCACCACATCAGTGGCAGCACTTGGGCCCTAGTTGCAAACAGGATGTTTTGATTTGCATCAAGCACATTCAAAAATACGCTATTCTTAGCCGTCCCCAGGATGACACTGGGGTAGGTAGCAAAGTCTTTGCTGACCCATGACTTGTTCATCTTGGCTTCTTTTAAAAACAATGTAAGCAAGGGTTACTCCAAGCGGAGTCTCCCCTTTTTTCCAAAAATTGGGCCCCACACACACCCACCCATTCAGTGGCAGCAGTTGTGCCCCAGTTGTACACTTCACAGCTAGATTTGCATCAAGCACATTCAAAAATACGCCATTCTTATCCGTCCCCAGGATGACACCGGGGTAGGTAGCAAAGTCTTTCCTGATCCCAGCTCTGTTCATCTTGGCTTCTTTTAAAAACACAGCAAGCAAGGGGTTACTCCAAGCGGAGTCTCCCTTTTTTCCAAAAATTGGGCCACACAGACACCCACCACATCAGTGGCAGCACTTGGGCCCTAGTTGCAAACAGGATGTTTTGATTTGCATCAAGCACATTCAAAAATACGCTATTCTTAGCCGTCCCCAGGATGACACTGGGGTAGGTAGCAAAGTCTTTGCTGACCCATGACTTGTTCATCTTGGCTTCTTTTAAAAACAATGTAAGCAAGGGTTACTCCAAGCGGAGTCTCCCCTTTTTTCCAAAAATTGGGCCCCACACACACCCACCCATTCAGTGGCAGCAGTTGTGCCCCAGTTGTACACTTCACAGCTAGATTTGCATCAAGCACATTCAAAAATACGCCATTCTTATCCGTCCCCAGGATGACACCGGGGTAGGTAGCAAAGTCTTTCCTGATCCCAGCTCTGTTCATCTTGGCTTCTTTTAAAAACACAGCAAGCAAGGGTTACTCCAAGCGGAGTCTCCCTTTTTTCCAAAAATTGGGCCACACAGACACCCACCCCATCAGTGGCAGCACTTGGGCCCTAGTTGCAAACAGGATGTTTTGATTTGCATCAAGCACATTCAAAAATACGCTATTCTTAGCCGTCCCCAGGATGACACTGGGGTAGGTAGCAAAGTCTTTGCTGACCCATGACTTGTTCATCTTGGCTTCTTTTAAAAACAATGTAAGCAAGGGTTACTCCAAGCGGAGTCTCCCCTTTTTTCCAAAAATTGGGCCCCACACACACCCACCCATTCAGTGGCAGCAGTTGTGCCCCAGTTGTACACTTCACAGCTAGATTTGCATCAAGCACATTCAAAAATACGCCATTCTTATCCGTCCCCAGGATGACACCGGGGTAGGTAGCAAAGTCTTTCCTGATCCCAGCTCTGTTCATCTTGGCTTCTTTTAAAAACACAGCAAGCAAGGGTTACTCCAAGCGGAGTCTCCCTTTTTTCCAAAAATTGGGCCACACAGACACCCACCACATCAGTGGCAGCACTTGGGCCCTAGTTGCAAACAGGATGTTTTGATTTGCATCAAGCACATTCAAAAATACGCTATTCTTAGCCGTCCCCAGGATGACACCGGGGTAGGTAGCAAAGTCTTTCCTGATCCCAGCTCTGTTCATCTTGGCTTCTTTTAAAAACACAGCAAGCAAGGGTTACTCCAAGCGGAGTCTCCCTTTTTTCCAAAAATTGGGCCACACAGACACCCACCCCATCAGTGGCAGCACTTGGGCCCTAGTTGCAAACAGGATGTTTTGATTTGCATCAAGCACATTCAAAAATACGCTATTCTTAGCCGTCCCCAGGATGACACCGGGGTAGGTAGCAAAGTCTTTCCTGATCCCAGCTCTGTTCATCTTGGCTTCTTTTAAAAACACAGCAAGCAAGGGTTACTCCAAGCGGAGTCTCCCTTTTTTCCAAAAATTGGGCCACACAGACACCCACCCCATCAGTGGCAGCACTTGGGCCCTAGTTGCAAACAGGATGTTTTGATTTGCATCAAGCACATTCCAAATCCACAAGCATTTACTCTCCCCAGGATGACACAGGGGTAGTAAATTCCTTCTGGATCCATGACTTGTTCATTTTGATGAACGTCAGTCTGTCCACATTGTCACTGGACAGACGCGTGCGCTTATCTGTCAGCACACACCCAGCAGCACTGAATACACGTTCAGAGACAACGCTGGCAGCTGGACACGACAAAATCTCCAAGGCGTAACTGGAGAGCTCTGGCCATTTTTCTATGTTTGAAGCCCAAAAGGAGCAAGGCTCCAGTTGCACAGTCATGGCATCGATGTTCATTTGGAGATACTCCTGTATCATCCTCTCCAGCCGTTGAGTATGTGTCAGACTTGTTGTCTCTGGTGGCCTTGCAAAAGAGGGTCTAAAAAATTATGAAAAGATTCCATAAAATTGCTGTTACCGGCACCAGAAAAGGTCCTACTGGTACGGGTAGACTGTTGAAGATGACGAGACCGTCCCATGTTTGTCAAGTTACAACTGGGAGATTCACTCCCTGCACCTGCACGGTTGTTTGGTGGAAAAGCCGAGCTAAGATCTAGTAACAGCTTCTGCTGATACTCCTGCATACGTGCGTCCCTTTCTATGGCTGGAATTATGTCACAAAATTTGGACTTGTACCGGGGATCTAATAGTGTGGCAATCCAGTAGTCATCATCACTTCTAATTTTGACAATACGACTGTCATGTTGGAGGTAGTGCAACAAAAAGGCACTCATGTGTCTTGCGCAGCCATGCGGACCAAGTCCATGCTGTGTTTGTGGCATAGAGGTGCTACCCGTTCTTTCTTCCTCTGACATCTGACCCCAACCTCTTTCAACTGAAATTTGACCAAGGTCTCCCTCATCCGCTGAGTCTTCCATGTCCATGGACAGTTCGTCCTCCATTTCTTCATGTTCTCCTGCACCTTGCTCAACATTTCGCCTGCTACTATGCGCCCTTGTCGATCCCTGTCCCCCATGGTCCCATGCCTGCTGCGTTGGTGATGATGAACGTCTGGACCTTCGTGATGTTGTTGTCCCTTGCGCATATGAATCCTCCTGTAGTTCCTCCCCTTCATGTTGTCCCACCCCCTGACTCCGAATAGTGTTTAGCGTGTGCTCCAGCATGTAAATGACTGGAATCGTCATGCTGATAATGGCATTGTCAGAGCTAAACATATTCGTCGCCATGTCCGAAACTGTGCAGAAGGGTGCATAGGTCCTTGATCTGAGACCACTCCATCAGGGTGATCTGCCCCACCTCTGCATCTCGTTGGCCCAGGCTATACGTCATGACGTATTGCACCAGGGCTCTGCGGTGCTGCCACAGTCGCTGTAACATGTGGAGAGTTGAATTCCAGCGTGTCGCCACATCGCATTTCAGGCGATGAACCGGCAGGCCGAAAGACTTCTGGAGCGATGCAAGTCGCTCTGCTGCGGCGCTTGAACGGCGGAAGTGAGCTGACAGTTTTCGTGCCCTGTTCAGAAGGCCATCTAGGCCGGGATAGTGTGTTAAAAATTGCTGCACGACAAGGTTCAACACGTGAGCCATACAAGGTACGTGTGTCACCTTGCCCAGGCGAAGTGCCGCACCCAGGTTTGCAGCATTGTCGCACACGGCCTTACCAGGCTGCAGTTTGAGTGGAGACAACCATTTATTAAACTCGGACCGCAAAGCTGACCACAACTCCTCAGCTGTGTGACTCTTATTACCAAGACATGTCAAGCTAAAGACCGCCTGATGCCGTTGCGCTCTGCTGCCAGCATAGTAATGAGGGGTGCGTGATTCCTTCTGCGCAGTGAGAACGCTGGTGGCCTGACCAGGCAGGCTTGGGGCGGAGGTGGAGGACCCAGATGAGGTGGAGGATGCAGAAGCAGTGGCGGAACTTGGACAGACAGAGGATTGACACACAAGTCGTGGGGACGGCAAGACTTGTGCAGCAGACCCTTCACCATCTATCACCATAGTTACCCAGTGCCCAGTCAGCGACATGTAACGTCCCTGTCCATGCTTACTGGTCCAAGTATCGGTGGTGAAATGCACCCGTTCACACACAGAGTTTCTCAAGGAAGCGGTGATGTTGTGTGCGACATGCTGGTGTAGCGCGGGCACACCTTTCTTAGAGAAGTAGTGGCGACTAGGCATCTGGTACTGGGGCACAGCGACAGACATAAGGTCTCTAAAATCCTGTGTGTCCACTAGGCGGAAAGGCAGCATTTCGGTAGCCAACAGCTTACAGAGGGATAGAGTCAACCTCTTAGCTTTGTCATGGGTCGGAGGAAGTGGCCTTTTATTTGACCACATCTGAGGGACAGAGATCTGGCTGCTGTGTGTAGACGGTGTTGAGTAGGGTGTCCCTTGAAAAATGCAGGTTTGTGAGGAAAGTGCAGGCGGAGACATGATGTTGCCTTCATCCAACGTTGGTGCTATCGATGTCTGAGAGAGCTGTACACACTCACTTGTTTCCCCTTCCAAACCAACTGACGACCTTACAAGCAAACTGCCTGTTGCGGTTACAGTGGTGGAAGTTTTGCGTGGAAAAACAGGTGTGGCAGCTGTCCCCACAGTCCTAGAAGATGAAGAGCGCGCGGATGCAGTGGAAGGGGCGGGCGGTGGATGGTTCGCTCCACTAGGCCGCATTGCAGCACGGTGAGCTTCCCACCGGGACTTATGATATTTAGTCATGTGACGATTCATGGAAGAAGTTGTCAAACTGCTGAGGTTTTGACCTCTACTAACAGAATCATGACAAATGTTACATATCACATGAGTTGGGCGATCTTTTTCGATGTGAAAAAAGGACCAGGCTAGGCAAGGCTTAGAGGCCATGCGACCTGTTGATCCACCCCGAATAATGCTCATAGGCAGAGTGGTGGCTGAGGATGCAGTTGTAGACGTGCTACCAGTGCTCCGACTCTGTCCAGGAAGGCGCAAGGTAACTTCGTCGTCGGTTGCATCCTCCTCCACCGCCTCTGTTGACCTCCTCGAGTGCCTGACTGGGGGTTGACAGTAGGTGGGATCTAGAACGTCATCATCAATTGTTGTGTTTGCACTCCCCTCCCCCTCAGACCGAGCCTCTTCTTGCCCTGACCGAATATTTAAGTTGTCATCCCAATCGGGTATCTGCGTCTCATCTTCATCAGTATGTTCCTCATTGTCTATAACCACAGGTGTTACAGTTTGTGACAAAGGGTCAACATTATGCTCAGAAACTTGGTCCTCACGGCCTGAATCTGAGTCACAAAGGTTCTGGGCATCACTGCAGACCATTTCCTGTTCTGTACTCACTGTAGCTTGGGAGCAGACCTCTGATTCCCAGGCTATAGTGTGACTGAACAGCTCTGCAGACTCAGCCATCTCAGTTCCACCATACTGTGCAGGGCTGATGGAGACTTCAGAGCTGGGAGAAAGCAAGTTTGATTGGGATGACAACTCAGAGGACTGGTGTTTTTTGGATGCGGTACTTGAAGTGGCAGAGAGGGCACTTGTTGGACCACTTGAGATCCATTCAAGCATTTTCCTTTTTTGCCCATCATCTACCTTTGTTCCTGTTGTTCGTGTCCGTAACAAAGGGAGCACATCGGATTGTCCACGGTAAGTAGTAGACATCTTACTTTTGCTGGTAGATGGTCTATCTTCAGCAGATGATAATGGAGCTTTGCCACCTTCCCCACGGACAAAACCTTTTTTGCCTTTTCCAC
Source organism: Anomaloglossus baeobatrachus (assembly GCF_048569485.1). NCBI lineage: Eukaryota > Metazoa > Chordata > Amphibia > Anura > Aromobatidae > Anomaloglossus > Anomaloglossus baeobatrachus. The sequence continues at coordinate 617,500,142 of NC_134354.1, read as the reverse complement.
CACGCCTCTTCCCCTTTCCACCAGCATCTGTCATTTTGCCACTCATGTTGATTGCGACAAGATTGTGGACTGAAAATGTGGTAGTAAAAATTGAGAGGTGGTGAAGATTGCAGTGGTGGTCTAGCTTTATTAACAGCAGAATAATAAAGAATAAATATCCCTGACAATGCAACTTAGTTATAATTAGTTGGAGTGTGCAACGCAGGCAGACGTGCTGCAAATGTCTTTGCACTAGTGGGACTATAGCAAAGTCCAATAGCCACGTATAGGATGCCACTAGGTACACTGAGTGTTTGCTAGTATAATGGCTTGGTTAGAATGAGTTGTAGTGTGCAACGCAGGCAGACGCGCTCTGCAAATGTCTTTGCACTAGTGGGACTATAGCAAAGTCCAATAGCCACGTATAGGATGCCACTAGGTACACTGAGTGTTTGCTAGTATAATGGCTTGGTTAGAATGAGTTGTAGTGTGCAACGCAGGCAGACGCGCTCTGCAAATGTCTTTGCACTAGTGGGACTATAGCAAAGTCCAATAGCCACGTATAGGATGCCACTAGGTACACTGAGTGTTTGCTAGTATAATGGCTTGGTTAGAATGAGTTGTAGTGTGCAACGCAGGCAGACGCGCTCTGCAAATGTCTTTGCACTAGTGGGACTATAGCAAAGTCCAATAGCCACGTATAGGATGCCACTAGGTACACTGAGTGTTTGCTAGTATAATGGCTTGGTTAGAATGAGTTGTAGTGTGCAACGCAGGCAGACGCGCTCTGCAAATGTCTTTGCACTAGTGGGACTATAGCAAAGTCCAATAGCCACGTATAGGATGCCACTAGGTACACTGAGTGTTTGCTAGTATAATGGCTTGGTTAGAATGAGTTGTAGTGTGCAACGCAGGCAGACGCGCTCTGCAAATGTCTTTGCACTAGTGGGACTATAGCAAAGTCCAATAGCCACGTATAGGATGCCACTAGGTACACTGAGTGTTTGCTAGTATAATGGCTTGGTTAGAATGAGTTGTAGTGTGCAACGCAGGCAGACGCGCTCTGCAAATGTCTTTGCACTAGTGGGACTATAGCAAAGTCCAATAGCCACGTATAGGATGCCACTAGGTACACTGAGTGTTTGCTAGTATAATGGCTTGGTTAGAATGAGTTGTAGTGTGCAACGCAGGCAGACGCGCTCTGCAAATGTCTTTGCACTAGTGGGACTATAGCAAAGTCCAATAGCCACGTATAGGATGCCACTAGGTACACTGAGTGTTTGCTAGTATAATGGCTTGGTTAGAATGAGTTGTAGTGTGCAACGCAGGCAGACGCGCTCTGCAAATGTCTTTGCACTAGTGGGACTATAGCAAAGTCCAATAGCCACGTATAGGATGCCACTAGGTACACTGAGTGTTTGCTAGTATAATGGCTTGGTTAGAATGAGTTGTAGTGTGCAACGCAGGCAGACGCGCTCTGCAAATGTCTTTGCACTAGTGGGACTATAGCAAAGTCCAATAGCCACGTATAGGATGCCACTAGGTACACTGAGTGTTTGCTAGTATAATGGCTTGGTTAGAATGAGTTGTAGTGTGCAACGCAGGCAGACGCGCTCTGCAAATGTCTTTGCACTAGTGGGACTATAGCAAAGTCCAATAGCCACGTATAGGATGCCACTAGGTACACTGAGTGTTTGCTAGTATAATGGCTTGGTTAGAATGAGTTGTAGTGTGCAACGCAGGCAGACGCGCTCTGCAAATGTCTTTGCACTAGTGGGACTATAGCAAAGTCCAATAGCCACGTATAGGATGCCACTAGGTACACTGAGTGTTTGCTAGTATAATGGCTTGGTTAGAATGAGTTGTAGTGTGCAACGCAGGCAGACGCGCTCAGCAAATGTCTTTGCACTAGTGGGACTATAGCAAAGTCCAATAGCCACGTATAGGATGCCACTAGGTACACTGAGTGTTTGCTAGTATAATGGCTTGGTTAGAATGAGTTGTAGTGTGCAACGCAGGCAGACGCGCTCTGCAAATGTCTTTGCACTAGTGGGACTATAGCAAAGTCCAATAGCCACGTATAGGATGCCACTAGGTACACTGAGTGTTTGCTAGTATAATGGCTTGGTTAGAATGAGTTGTAGTGTGCAACGCAGGCAGACGCGCTCTGCAAATGTCTTTGCACTAGTGGGACTATAGCAAAGTCCAATAGCCACGTATAGGATGCCACTAGGTACACTGAGTGTTTGCTAGTATAATGGCTTGGTTAGAATGAGTTGTAGTGTGCAACGCAGGCAGACGCGCTCTGCAAATGTCTTTGCACTAGTGGGACTATAGCAAAGTCCAATAGCCACGTATAGGATGCCACTAGGTACACTGAGTGTTTGCTAGTATAATGGCTTGGTTAGAATGAGTTGTAGTGTGCAACGCAGGCAGACGCGCTCTGCAAATGTCTTTGCACTAGTGGGACTATAGCAAAGTCCAATAGCCACGTATAGGATGCCACTAGGTACACTGAGTGTTTGCTAGTATAATGGCTTGGTTAGAATGAGTTGTAGTGTGCAACGCAGGCAGACGCGCTCTGCAAATGTCTTTGCACTAGTGGGACTATAGCAAAGTCCAATAGCCACGTATAGGATGCCACTAGGTACACTGAGTGTTTGCTAGTATAATGGCTTGGTTAGAATGAGTTGTAGTGTGCAACGCAGGCAGACGCGCTCTGCAAATGTCTTTGCACTAGTGGGACTATAGCAAAGTCCAATAGCCACGTATAGGATGCCACTAGGTACACTGAGTGTTTGCTAGTATAATGGCTTGGTTAGAATGAGTTGTAGTGTGCAACGCAGGCAGACGCGCTCTGCAAATGTCTTTGCACTAGTGGGACTATAGCAAAGTCCAATAGCCACGTATAGGATGCCACTAGGTACACTGAGTGTTTGCTAGTATAATGGCTTGGTTAGAATGAGTTGTAGTGTGCAACGCAGGCAGACGCGCTCTGCAAATGTCTTTGCACTAGTGGGACTATAGCAAAGTCCAATAGCCACGTATAGGATGCCACTAGGTACACTGAGTGTTTGCTAGTATAATGGCTTGGTTAGAATGAGTTGTAGTGTGCAACGCAGGCAGACGCGCTCTGCAAATGTCTTTGCACTAGTGGGACTATAGCAAAGTCCAATAGCCACGTATAGGATGCCACTAGGTACACTGAGTGTTTGCTAGTATAATGGCTTGGTTAGAATGAGTTGTAGTGTGCAATGCAGGCAGACGCGCTCTGCAAATGTCTTTGCACTAGTGGGACTATAGCAAAGTCCAATAGCCACGTATAGGATGCCACTAGGTACACTGAGTGTTTGCTAGTATAATGGCTTAGTTATCAGTTGGAGTGTGCAGAGGACAAGAGGGTACAGTGGCAGGATTGTGGTGCTCTGGGTAGAGGAATGGAAGACTGCCTTTCTATTCCCTCCTAATGGTGAAATGCAGGTAGGAAATCCCTGACCTGGGCTACACAGACGCTGTTGCTGTTTGCAGGACCTGTCACCTATGGCTCTCTGACCCTGCCGGTTGGAGCCCTTAAAAGGACTGCTATAAAGTGCTCTCCCTAAGCTGTCTAACGCTGTGTATGCAGCGCATACAGCTGTATCGGCTATAGGACTCAGGAAGACGGAGCTGCGACAGTGATGTCTGACACCAAAGACGCAGAAGGCAGATAATGGCGTCCGTGAAGAAAATGTCCGGTTTTATAATGCAGGGACATGTGACATGCAGATCCTATCACACATGCCGTTGCTTCTCTGGCTCAAAGTCCACTTAGCTGTGTGTGTGTCTGGGATTGGCTGACATGCTGGCCCGCCCCACAAGACGCGCGCGCTTAGGGAAGGAAGACAAGAAAAAAAAAAAAAAAAAATGGCGATCGCCATTATAGAAACAGCAGTGATCTGAAGGCGCTGTTCACGCACACTATACACTGAAATGTGATAATAGTTTGATTCACAGAGTGACTTACACTATTACAGCAGAAACCAAGCTATGATTTAGCTGTTTTTTGGCTGCTAGAACCGTTCTCGAACGTTTCTAGAACTACCGAGCTTTTGCAAAAAGCTCGAGTTCTAGTTCGATCTAGAACATGCCCCAAAATCACTCGAGCCGCGAACTGGAGAACCACGAACCACGAACCGCGCTCAACTCTACTTGTTAGCCCATCATAATATGCTCCTGGTGTGTTAAATTGGTCAATTAACTACCCAATTTGGTTAGTTTGTTTAAAAAACCTTTAAAAACATGGCTTCTGAGCTCATTCTCACATTATACACACTCCAAAATGTCTCTCTCCAATGAAGCAACCATGTATTTGCTCTGGTTGAAATCTAGGAGATTTGGGGTTAGGCGACATATGATTGAAGAAGAGCCACCACTGGAGAGAAGGATGTGGATTCACCCCCTTGTGAAGCTCAGGAAAACACATGGGCATTTTAATATTCTCTATGGCGAAATGCGGAAATTTCCACCAAAATTCCAAGCCTACTGCCATCTCACCATGAATTCCTTTGACAACATCCTTGGCCTTGTGTACCATCGTTTGAAGCATCAGGACACCTTTATTCACCTCAGCATCTCCCCTGAGGAACGACTGTTGGCGACTTTACGGTAGGTGTTGTCATGTATACTCATGCTTTATCTGTTATTTTGAAATACATGTTAAATCTCAAAGGCATCATTTTGTAGAAATTATGTAATTTTAAATGTAGGTATTTGTTGAAAACTTATAAAGATCACATAACCTCATTGTAATCTTAAAATATAATCTGAGTGCTCACATCTACCATTCTATCTCTACCAAAATTAAAGAAACAAGAGTCATAAATCAAACAATCTTGTTTATTAAACAGAAAAGTAATTATTTTCCCAATATGGAAAGTAAATATCAACACATATGTTTTTCCAACAAAAGCAATAAAATAATAGTCATACACAGCATCTCGCCAGTCATTGGATGACACAAATATTTGTTTTGAAAAACAACTTTCATGAATAGTCAAAGTAAGGTCATGTTTTTTTTCTATTTCAGTTACCTTGCAACTGGGCAATCCATCAGTCTACATTTCGAATTCTTATTGGGAAGGTCTACAATTGGCAAGATTATCCTGCATACCTGCACTCTGCTATGGGAGACCCTTAGGCATCATGTCATGCAGCTGCCTTCAACACAGGAATGGATGCACATTTCTGATGAATTTTTGGAGAAAACAGCTTTCCCTAATTGTATTGGCGCCATTGACGGAAAGCACATTAGAGTGAAGAAACCACCTAACTCTACATCAAGATATTTTAATTATCATAAGTTTTTTTCTGTAGTTATTTTGGCCATGGTAGATACAAACTACTGCTTTTTATTTGCTTATATTGGGGCCTATGGCAGTGCCTCAGATGCACGCATTTTCAGAAGCTCACGTTTAGCAAGATGATAAATGTCTGATAGTTTAAGTTTGCCTGCACCAAGACCATTGCCTGGTAATAATGGCCCTATTGTTCCTTTTGTCATGGTTGCGGATCAGCGGTTTGCATTGTCTAGGCATTTGATGCGTCCATATCCCAGAAGGGGGCTGGACAGATCAAAAGCCCTATTTAATAGCAAATTGGCTATGTTGAACGTGCCTTTGGCATTTTGGCCTCAAGATGGCGCATTTTTCAAACCACCATCCAACTCCAACCAACCACCGTCAAGGCTGTCATTAAAGCTACAGTAGTGTTACATAATTACTGTAGATTACATGAAAGCAATGACGAAGACATTGAGGAGTTGCCAGCTTTAAATGCACCATTTGTAGAGAATGGTAGTGTTAGAACCAATGTGTCCACTTCTGGTCTACAAGTGAGGAATCAGTTTAATGATTATTTTAGTTTAAATCACCATAGTCATGTATAAATTTGACATTGTTATAGTTTTTATCACTTGGTTACATAAGCACAAACACATATGTAATACAAAAGAGAAAATGACCATACATAGGTATACTTTGTTGTTTTTTTGGTTGGTTGGTTGTGTTTGTGGTCCCAATAAGCTATTGTGATTTAACTTTATTGCTATAAAATCAGGAATTTTTGTTTTGCAAGTAACAGTACTACTGAATATACATGACTAATAAAAATATGGCAAATTGGATGTGAAAAAATTAGTCCAGATTTTTTATTGAACCTATGTATGTCTGTTATCTTTTGCAAAACACCCTGTATTCTTTTTTTTTTTTTTTATAGAATTTTGTCAGGGACATTAGCCCATACAAAACACCATACTTTATTATGCAATAATGTCACGCAAACATAATTTGTTTGACACTATTGGAATACAATTATGGGACCAGACCATATGCAGATACTGCATAGTGGCTGGATTTTTAATAATAAAGGTGTCTGAATGTTAGTGTAGTAGTTTATGTGCATGCATTTTTTCCCTAAACACAGTTTTTTCTAATGGATGGTCCAAAGAACATGTCCAGAGCAAGGCAACATTCTAAAAGGCAGGTAATGTTTTTGAAGTGATAGAGTAATTTCTATTGAATCTTTGGAAAGGAAAACACAAATATGACCCCATGCATATAGAGTATGTAATGTGTTACATTTTGAAATGTTTTCTAACCAGCAATACCATAGAAAACATACCAAAATGTAAAATAATACATACAATATCACATTATGATTCAACTAACTCCTCTAGGCTAGTGATGCTTTCCTGTGTAGTCTCCATTGCATTGACATCTACAGAATATGTTTGCTGCACAACACTAGATGTTGTAGTGAGTGACTGATCAGTGTTTGCACTAGTAACAGTTGTTGTACTTGGAACAAATAATGATGCAGTTGTTTGAGCAGATGGAAGACCAAGTGTAGGTGGTACATATTGATGTGTTGGAAGAGGCTGAGTATGTGTGTATGTGAAGTTAGTTGGGTAAGTCTGATGTTGAAAGTACTGTTGTTGTGAATTATTAGGAACCTGGTAGGATGTTGGTTGTTGAAACATTTGAGGTAGTCTACGAACATTACTAACAATACTAGGATAGTTAAAAGAGGTTTTCATTGGTGTCTGTTGGGGTACTTGTGGGACAAATGATGGCTGTTGAGATGGCCTTTGTGTCATTAATGTACCTGTTTGGTGTGGGACAATTGTTGGCCTAATTTGTACATAACTTCCCATAGAAGAAGATGGAAACTGTATATGTGTTTGTTGCACTACAGGATTTAGTTGAAAATTAGAGTAATATTCATCAGTTTGGGTTTCCACAGTTTGTTGGGTTGTGTTTGTGTGTGGACCACGTGGATTAGCTCTCCATTGCTCTATCACTTCAAAACAATATATGGGTTCTGGCTCACGTTGGGTAGCAGATATTAGTGTTATTAAGGACGCCCTCAATCTGTCCTGCCTATCAGGTGCAACCAATGCAAGAGAGGGAGAAAGGGAGCGGCAAAATATCTCTCCATCACTCTCTGGTATCAGTGAATTCATCATGTGTATAATTCTGGTATCAATGATATCTGGCAGGGAACGTAAATCTTCATAACGCCTATGTCTGCGACCACAGATAGATTGGGCTACTGTGCGAATGGTATTAGTTGTTATTCTTGGCTGTGTGCCTGCATGTTGCTGTGGACTACTCTCTGCAAGAACTGGTGAAGGGCCACTTTGTTGCCCTGTAGACTGGACTGCAATTACATTAGTGGATTTACTTGTTCCCAAACCCAAATCAGAGGACATTTCTTCTGCGTCTGGCTGGCTGGTGTTGGGGATTGTTGGTTGTTGATATGAGGTAGGCTCCATCTCGGAAGCAGAGGTCGCTGTTAATACTGCTGACTGGGCTTCCTCACTATCTTCTAGATTATCCTCTGTACTTTGAAGAAAAAAAAAAAAAAACAATTAATGTGTGCATTTAAAAAAAAAACCCGCCATGGGATGTAATGGTTTAAACTTACTTTGGTACTTCCATAATGGACATGAGGAAGCTGAGTCTTTCATAATGGACATATTTTTCTTTTTGGCTGCGGCAGCTGTGGTTGCCACTGGGTTATATTCTCTTCTGAACTGGTCACATGCTGAGCGCCATCGCCGTTTAACAAGATCCACTGTTAAAAAACAAAAATTTGTAAAATAAGGTCCAAATTATAACAATTGAACAATAAAAAAAAACATTATTCTTGTATTGCAGCAATTTAAATAAATTGGAACAAACATCCATGTGTATGAAAACAACAACCCATGACACTCATATAGTGACATAATAACACAATAAGCATGACAAAGTAAACAAGATCTCCAGTAAAAAGATTAAACTACTCTATAATCATTTATCTCCTTTTTTACTTACAAAAATAAAAAAAAAACCTTCAGTAAGCCATGAGAAGCAAAATGTCTATAAACCCATGAAGTGCCATATGTTCCTCAAAGATTTTCCATTATACACTACACATTACTGTTACCATTCCAGACATAGTGACACCAAGAGACATGCATAATAAACCAAACATGTAAATACAACTCAAAATGTATAGACATTTCACAGCACATTTACAATAGAAATAGCACAAAATTGAAAACAAAAATATATTTCAATTATGTTTAATTGTTGCTTGACCACCCTGAAATGCCTTTTGTACATGCATAAAATGCTTTGCAGGCCACATATACACATGCTGACATTACTAGAAAACTGCAATGAATAGTTCAAAAGGCCAAAAAACTACACTCTCCTGTTTGTGAGTCTCCAGTGTAGCTCAAAATGAGTCAGGCCCATTAATACATGCCAAACAAACTATACAAATATGGATATAATCTGCCTACAGAATGAGCACATGTAGGTAAAGACAGAAGCAATGCAAATATGTGTACTCACCATATTTATTTTTCTTTCCAGGGGTACATTGAGACCATCCATTCCTAGGGTAGACTAGCTCTGCCACAGACATCCATGCTCGTTCCACCATTAACCTGTCATGGTAGCCATCAACACGTGTGCCCCACAGCTCTGGATGCCTCTCTACTTCTCCAATCAGCCTCTCTGTATCGATTCTGGGCGCCATGCTCAGTACCTGTGTTGTTCTCTGTGCTCAAAGTTCCCCTGCAGTGAGAGGACAGGTGCCCAGCTGCTATCTGGCGTGCAAATGAGACAGGAAATATAAGTTTATATAGAGAAAAGAACAAAAACCGCTCACCACTGCAGAGACAAGCCTGAATATATCCTCCTGTTAATGTCCTTTAGTCCGGCACTTATTACAGCAGCAAGCTGAGAAGGTAATGGAACAGAACAATGGAAATGATCCAGCTGGACTCCAAGGAGATGAATAAAAATGCTTCTTTATTTGTAACTTGGTTAAAAATAAATATCCATATTGCAAATGAAAACACCGGCTTGTGCACACTGATGAATGGCAGATGTATACCACTAGCTCAGTACCTGTGTTGTTCTCTGCGCTCAAAGTTCCCCTGCAGTGAGAGGACAGGTGCCCAGCTGCTGTTTGGCGTGCAAATGAGACAGGAAATATATGTTTGGCGCCAAAATTAATGACCATCAATTGACCTGATAGATTGGTAACAAGTGTTTCAGATTTTGTGATGAAAAACGGACACGGACAATACGTGCTGAACACGGACATACTTCGTGTGTGGTCCGTGCAGGCATGGACCCATAGACTAAAGCAGGTCCGTGCCTGCGTGCTGCCGGCCAAAAATGGACATGTCGTCCGTGTAGAAAAGCGCACACACGTACTTACCACATGGACACACGTTCCGTGTGATTTTACGTGTGTGTGCCATCCACCATTGAATAACATGGGTCTCTGTGTCTCCGTGTCTCCGGTACGTGCAAATACGTACCGCACACATACAAAAAAAATGGATGTGTGTTGCGGGTCTATGACAATTAGATGTATGCCCCAGTAGCATAGGGTTGAATACCAGTGGTTTAGGCAAAGCAAATATTTTACTTTTTAACGTAATAATGTACACTCAAAGCAATGCCTCTGTATCTCTCCTCTTAGATAGTTTTAATGCCCACTAAATGATCCCTTAAAAATAATTATGATATTGAGTACCCTTTTAAAAAGTAAGAATGGTTTCCTTTTGCCACCCAAACAAAAAATAAAGTTTATACTCTCTCAATCCAAGTTACCAGGTCCTTATCCTTCATACTCACTGACTGAGCTGTCACAGGCGGTGCAACACAATTAGTATATTGAGCAACCTGCCATCTTGTAGGCCATAAGCCTAAAGGCTACTTTACACACTGCGATATCGGTCCCGATATCGCTAGTGTGGGTACCCGCCCCCATCTGTTGTGCGACACGGGCAAAACGCTGCCCGTGCCGCACAACATTGCCCAGACCCATCACACATACTTACCTGCCCGGCGACGTCGCTGTGACCGGCGAACCGCCTCCTTTCTAAGGGGGCGGTTCGTTCAGCGTCACCGCGACGTCACAGCAGCGTCACTGAACCGCGGCAAAATAGAAGCGGAGGGGCGGAGATGAGCAGGACAAACATCCCGCCCACCTCCTTCCTTCCGCATAGCGGCCGGGAGGCAGGTAAGGAGAGCTTCCTCGTTCCTGCGGCGTCACGCACAGCGATGTGTGCTGCCGCAGGAGCGACGAACTACAGTTAGGTCCAGAAGTATTTGGACAGTGACACAAGTTTTGTTATTTTAGCTGTTTACAAAAACATGTTCAGAAATACAATTATATATAATATGGGCTGAAAGTGCACACTCCCAGCTGCAATATGAGAGTTTTCACATCCAAATCGGAGAAAGGGTTTAGGAATCATAGCTCTGTAATGCATAGCCTCCTCTTTTTCAAGGGACCAAAAGTAATTGGACAAGGGACTCTAAGGGCTGCAATTAACTCTGAAGGCGTCTCCCTCGTTAACCTGTAAACAATGAAGTAGTTAAAAGGTCTGGGGTTGACTACAGGTGTGTGGTTTTGCATTTGGAAGCTGTTGCTGTGACCAGACAACATGCGGTCTAAGGAACTTTCAATTGAGGTGAAGCAGAACATCCTGAGGCTGAAAAAAAAGAAAAAATCCATCAGAGAGATAGCAGACATGCTTGGAGTAGCAAAATCAACAGTCGGGTACATTCTGAGAAAAAAGGAATTGACTGGTGAGCTTGGGAACTCAAAAAGGCCTGGGCGTCCACGGATGACAACAGTGGTGGATGATCGCCGCATACTTTCTTTGGTGAAGAAGAACCCGTTCACAACATAAACTGAAGTCCAGAACACTCTCAGTGAAGTAGGTGTATCTGTCTCTAAGTCAACAGTAAAGAGAAGACTCCATGAAAGTAAATACAATGGGTTCACATCTAGATGCAAACCATTCATCAATTCCAAAAATAGACAGGCCAGAGTTAAATTTGCTGAAAAACACCTCATGAAGCCAGCTCAGTTCTGGAAAAGTATTCTATGGACAGATGAGACAAAGATCAACCTGTACCAGAATGATGGGAAGAAAAAAGTTTGGAGAAGGAAGGGAACGGCACATGATCCAAGGCACACCACATCCTCTGTAAAACATGGTGGAGGCAACGTGATGGCATGGGCATGCATGGCTTTCAATGGCACTGGGTCTCTTGTGTTTATTGATGACATAACAGCAGACAAGAGAAGCCGGATGAATTCTGAAGTGTACCGGGATATACTTTCAGCCCAGATTCAGCCAAATGCCGCAAAGTTGATCGGACGGCGCTTCATAGTGCAGATGGACAATGACCCCAAGCATACAGCCAAAGCTACCCAGGAGTTCATGAGTGCAAAAAAGTGGAACCTTCTGCAATGGCCAAGTCAATCACCAGATCTTAACCCAATTGAGCATGCATTTCACTTGCTAAAATCCAGACTTAAGACGGAAAGACCCACAAACAAGCAAGACCTGAAGGCTGCGGCTGTAAATGCCTGGCAAAGCATTAAGAAGGAGGAAACCCAGCGTTTGGTGATGTCCATGGGTTCCAGACTTAAGGCAGTGATTGCCTCCAAAGGATTCGCAACAAAATATTGAAAATAAAAATATTTTGTTTGGGTTTGGTTTATTTGTCCAATTACTTTTGACCTCCTAAAATGTGGAGTGTTTGTAAAGAAATGTGTACAATTCCTACAATTTCTATCAGATATTTTTGTTCAAACCTTCAAATTAAACGTTACAATCTGCACTTGAATTCTGTTGTCGAGATTTCATTTCAAATCCAATGTGGTGGCATGCAGAGCCCAACTCGCGAAAATTGTGTCACTGTCCAAATATTTCTGGACCTAACTGTACATCGTTACTGCTGAAGTAACGATAATCGAGAATGGACCCCCATGTCACCGATGAGCGATTTTGCACGATGCAAAATCGCTCATCGGTGTCACACGCAGCAACATCGCTAATGCGGCCGGATGTGCGTCACAAATTCCGTGACCCAAACGACTCCGCATTAGCGATGTCGCAGCGTGTAAAGCCCCCTTTAGGCTATGTGCGCACTAAAAAGTGACTTTTTCTCAAGGAAAATCTGGACCCTCTTAAAGAATCCCGCACCTGTGGTAAAAAAAAATGCACCAAAACCGCAACAAAATCCGCATGTTGTTTTGCCGCGGTTTGGTGCGGATTTGCTGTGGATTTGCCGCATTTTTTCTGCAGGTTGATCCCTGCGTATTTTTACTGTTATCTATGGCAAAAACCGCAGGTACCTGATGAAAAAAGTGACATGCAAATTAATTCCGCAGCGGTAAATCAGCTAGTATAAAAAAACGCAGTGTGTGCACAGCATTTTTTTATACCCACAGGTTTTGCTGGGGATTGACTGCAGAAATGTTGGATACTTTTTCTGCAGCAAATCCGGAATGCTTTAAAAAATAGATGTGTTAATAGATTATTTTAGCAATTAACAACATATAAAGTGAATGAAAAAAAAATATCCAAATTAAATCAATATTTCATGTGTCCTCTCTTTATTAGAGATGAGCGATCCTGTCAAGGATCCTGATCAGATCGGCGATCCTAGCTAATCCGATCGGCGATCCTAGCCAATCTCATTAAATTCAATCGAAGGCAAAAGTGATGTGTTGTAAATTGGTGTAAGGGTTCTGTTAAAAAAAGAAAATAAAAAAGGCTTAAAGCAGTACATAATTACTGAGCCCCCGCAGCTGCAGCCCTACTTCCAGGTCCAATAATTGTCTCTCATTCATACTCACTGCTTTCCCCTTCCACCAGCATGGATGATTGGCTGCCGTTGGACCATGCACCCAACCTCTGAGACAGAGTCTGCGATTGTTGGAATCACAAGCGCTGTCTGTGTCCTTATACTGGTGATCAATAAAAGAAATTAAAAAAATGTTGTAGGGTCCCTCCTGAATTGATGCCAGCACAGGTTGCAGCCTACAGCTGCTCTCTGGCTGTGCATCAAAATAAAAGGAACCACTTTCTTTTTTTTTATTTTTAATATTTAAATAAATAATTAATTTTAAAAACCGCTATGCGGTCCCTCTCAATTTTGATATCCAACCATTTGATAAACCCCGGGGAGACCGATGCTTATTTCAAGCCCCCCAGCTTAAAAATAACAGCCGGCAGCTGCCAAAAATTGCCACATCCATTAAATGCGAAAATCAAAAGAACTTTACCCAGCTCTTTTTGATTGCCTTGTGCTGATGGAATTGGGGTAATAAGGGGTTAATGGTAGCTCACAGCTGCCACTAAGCCCTTGATTTGTGATGGGAGGCATCTACGGGCACCACCCCAATAATCTTATAAGTAAAATGAAATAAACACACAAAGAACACCCTCTTTCACCAATTTATTAACCCCCAAAACAGCCAGGCCCGACATAATCCATACTACGAGTTCTTACAAAGCTTCCAGCTCTGCTACACCTTAGTCACAGGGAGCACCATAGAATATGAATGCCTGCTGGAAGCTTCAGGTTGAGAATGAATGAGCTGCATAATCAGTGGTGACATCACTCAGGTAAGTTACGGTCACAGTTGGAGCTTCCCACTGTCTTCCACCTTTGACTACAGGTAATCTGACCTCAAGGGACCTCAATGAAATCCCTAACCCCACCTCAGAAGGTCCCCTGAGTCACCTAAGGTCAGGTTACCTGTGGTCACAGGTAGCGGACTATGGGAACCTTCAGCTGTGACCACAACTTACCTGAGTGACATCACCGCTGATCACATTGCTCATTCAATCTCTGCCTGAAGCTCACAGTGAGCAGTCATGTGCTATGGCGCTCGCTGTGAATTCAGATGTAGCAAAGCTGGAAGCATCGTGGGACCTCATGTGGATTACTTCGGACCTTCAGGAGTATTTTTGGATTTATAAAGTGGTGAAAAAGGGTGCTTTTTGTCTTTTCTATGAAATAAAGGATTTTTTCGGTGTTTGTGCTTATTTCTTATCACTTACAGATTAGTAATAAGGGGATCTCAAATCTCAAAGATGACTCCCATCACTAATCTAGCTAAAGATGGGAGAGAGAAGGCGCAATAGGGTATTACCCGATTTACTGGGTAAGGGGTATAAGGAAATGGTGCACTCACCTGGTCGGGTTGTGCCAGTCACAACCCCTTTAAAGGCATAGGCAAGTGCTAAGGTGGTCCAGCAGCAGCCCTGTTGTACAAGCAAGACATCAAATCCGGGACTGGAGAAAAACAGGTTTAACACCGCGCTTGAAGACCACGGACATCAGTGTTGAACACACAATTCTTTAATTTTCTTCGTTCCTACGCGTTTCGGAGACCACAACTGCCTCCTTCTTCAGGGAAGAAGGAGGCAGTTGTGGTCTCCGAAACGCGTAGGAACGAAGAAAATTAAAGAATTGTGTGTTCAACACTGATGTCCGTGGTCTTCAAGCGCGGTGTTAAACCTGTTTTTCTCCAGTCCCGGATTTGATCACTAATCTAGGGCATAAGTGCAGATGTGAGCTGACATTAACCCCTTATACTACTGTGATTGCCACCACACTAGGGCAATGAGAAAGATCTGGGTAAAATGCCAGGACTGTCACATCTAATGAATGCAACAATCTTGAGTGGCTGCAGGCTGCTATTTTTAGGCTAGGGGGCCCCCAATAAGCATTGGTCTCCCCAGTCTGAGAATACCAGCCCACAGCTGTTGGGCTTTATCTTGACTGGGTATAAAAATTGGGGGACCTCACAACTGTTTTTTTTAATTATTTATATAAATAATTAAAAAAAAGCTGCATGTGGTTCCTTTTATTTTGATACATAGCCAAGATAAGTGCACCTGATGCCCATAAAATCCTGAAACCGGCACGGTTTTGGTTGATTCTTCAAAGTTTTGTAGAACTTCACAGATGTCAGATATACATTCCCACTTGTTGGTTGTTATATGTTCAGGTTAAGCAGCGTAATAACCGGCATGTTGTAGCTAGTGTTCAACTACTGCCTTCTGCTGCTTGCAAAGCCTTGCCAATATACATAATGTTGCATTCCAGCATTTTGTCATGCCACACACTTGGTGCAGCACACATGCCACACAGTCGGTGAGGTGGCACTTGCAAGGGCTGCTGCAACATTGCCAGACAAGTGGCATTTGTAGCTGACTTACAGAAATAGGCGCACACGCTGCATACCTTCACAATTAGCTGACATAAATCTGTTTAGGTTGTCAGAAACTGCAGAACCGCTGAAGTTGAGAATGTGGGCAAGGCATAGTACTTGTGTGATCTGCCACCAAGTTATGGCTGTTATCACATACGACCGGGCCTGGCTAAAAGTTCAGTGGTGGGATCCAGAGATTTCTCTGGTCTGTTATAGATTTCAAAACCTTTGCAGAAGGGTGCTGTTTTTCACTTAAACAATTTACTTTCAGAAGAGCCTGTTGCTGCTTCATCGAGGCAGTGCTTTCAGCTTTCCCAGATATGGATGACAATTTGGAGATGGAGCAGGAGTGGGTGCTTGCTAGCCTTGTCACAAAACCATGAAACATATACCCGTTTGTGGGTGGGAAGGGGTGCATGGAACTACATCAGAGAAAAAAGAAACAGTTGAATTTGCTTTATATTCCACTGCTGTTATCTGCTGCGGTTGAGAAGCCAGGGCAAATCCAAGCCTTGTTCATTTTGATAACAGTCAGGCTGTAAGCATTTTCAGTTGACAGAAGAATGCAGTTAGTATGCTCCCAGTAGTGATAAAAACTGTCTCTAACAAAATGCTAGAAGCTGGGCATGTGTCTAGCTTGGGTACCCAATAGTTGTATGGCTCAGAAGAATCACTGAGGATGCTGGTACGGTCGGCTAGGTACTATTTCACCACCTTCCAAAACTTTTTCCTCCTTGTCAGACTACCCCACACATCAGGGTGTGAGCACTGGGAGGATCTAATGAAACTGTCCCAGACCTTTGATTGTCTTTCCCTGCCTTTGTTGGACCTGGTGTGCATCTCCCTCATCACTCCTTCTTGGTTGTAAGTATCTAAGACTTCTTTCACCAGTGCTGTCAGATGGGAAACTTTTGCAATAGTTGTTCATCTAGGGTCTTTTGGTATAGCCCCATATTTACTAGTCCTCTCTACTTCAGGAAAGAGAGATAGAAAATTCTCATTGTAGCGTGGTTTAAAAAGCGTGAACAACCAGTAATCAGTGTTGGCTAAAATGCTTATATGGTTTTGTTTGGTAGGCTTCCCAGACTGATGGCCTAGAAAATCAGGATTTTCCCAATCAGCTTTTCCTTCAACCAAATCAGCATCTGAATTTTCTTTCAGATCTGAGGTTCAAGATGTTGGTGGCAGCTTTGAGCTATGTGAGTCCGGCCTAATTGCTGATTGTTTGGATTTTTCTCTGAATTCCTTGTTTGACTTGTTATTCCCGCAATCTTTTTCATACAGAAATGGCAATATGTAGAATGGTCTGTTGGCTCCCACCATACCACTGGAACAGCAAATGCTATGTGTCGGGGTTTACCATTGAGCCAATTTGTGAGAAGTGCGAAACAAGATGAGAAACTAATATGGGGGCCGAAAGTTTGTCTTGATCTCCAATTTTGCACTGAAAATACAGGAAATATCTTTTCTTCAACAATAGCGTTATGCTTCTCTGTGATTTTTAAATTGTTTTGCCACAAATATAGCAAATGTCATTGGGGTGTTTTAACAAACTGTGCCACATGGTTAACAGAACAAACACATAAAAAAACCAATACATAATGGATGCGCACACCAAACAATGATAAGCAATGAGAATTTATAATAATATACAACCTTTACTTAGCCCCAAAAAGCATATTTAAAACATTCAAAAACAATAACAATTCATAAACTGACACTACCTGCAATCTGCAATAGGTTCCGTAGAGACACGGAACTACTGTGCCCTAATATGGCTAAACAAAACAGTGCACTATAAGATGTACCATAGAGACATAATAGAGCACATTAGGGCAAGAAAGCACCAGAGAAACCCTATAGGTGTATGTAAAGAGAGGAGTACCCTGTGAAGACCAAATAGATAAGTACAATTATTGCCTATTGGTATCAATGGAGACCAAACAACATTTAAAGATACTAGACTGAAAAATATTCAAAAACTGCCATAGCCTGCGTGCTGAGGTGAGAAAATTCTCTAAGTAGTTAAAGTACTGTCTATAGAAGGCCAAAACATGGCCAAAATTACCTTCTATGTATAATGCATAGATGATTGGGATAATAATTAGCATACAAAGCAAGTCCATACGTTAGTGGAGGAGCATAGAGCAATCAGGAGTGTCAGAGTAAAATCCCATGCGTATCGTTGATAGCAGCTTCTTTAGGTGAGTGTACTGTAATGGCAATATATAGGTATATATACATTGTATAATAAAGTATATATAGTATAGTATAGTATAACATATATAGTATAGTATAGTAGATATAACATATCAGTGGTGCAGGGTCCATGTGGTTACCCTGAAGTGAAACCCGGGATCATCATAAGATTCTGCGCATGCGCATCCAGTCAGAATGACTAATGAAGGGTAATCATTTTGACAACATTTTGTAGTGAGGATCCCCAAAGTATGTCAGCATCTAGTCGAGTGCTTACAGCAAAGCTCATGAGATAGAGGCTGGGGAAAACACCCAGGGGTGCGGTGACTACAAAAGTAGATATGACTAAGTATTATGATATTGGTGTAAGTGAGTGAATCTAAAAGACAAATAGACCCTAGGTACTATGCCTGTTTGGTGTTTAACACCATATGCTGATGTAATACAGAAGTCGCATAGAAAGTGGTTGGCGACTATACCTGTTGATATATGCGTACAAGGAAAAAATGGCGCAGTAAACAGATCAGGTATACGGATAATAGATTATCAAGAAATCACATTTTGTTTATCTGAAACCACAAAAATCAAGTCACTGAAATTAAGCTAGTCTTCTACTGAGTATATATCTTATGATAGATGGATCCCTGTAGAGCCGATTGCCAAATAAATGTTTGAGTCATACATATGCATTTACTTTGACCCCAAATGTACTACCTCAGACATAGGCAGCAAAAGAACATAGCAAAATGTCCAAAAGGGTACTTTAGGCACAGAAGAGTATACGCAAATATAAATGATAATAATGGACATGGATAGCACTTCTCATGAGCAATTCCAGGCTTCCAAGCTGCTACTGATCGTCAGTAACATATGAAGCCTCGTTCGGAGAATGAGTTCAGAACAAATAGGCGTTGTGGGACATTAATCTTTGGATTATATTGGAACATCCAGGATTTATTTTTATTAAATTGGTGAACAGGGGAGTGAGGGGCAATGTTTAATCTGCAGTTGGATTACATTGGCGTGTGAACCTTGTTCGGAGAATGAGCTAAGAACAAAGCTGTACAGGCGTTACTGTCGGTCAGCAGTAGGTACGGAATTTCTCATGAGTAGTAAATTCCTTACCTGCTGCTGACTGGCAGTGACCAATAGAGCTGCAGTCTGAGAAAGTTCTCACAATGCAGCTCCATAGGAATCGATTGGCGTTGTGAGACATTATTCTTTGGATTACATTAGAACTTCCAGGATGTTTTTTTATTAAATTAGTGAATTGGAGTTTTTTTATGTGTGGGTGTGTGTGTTTGTTTGTGTGTTTTTTTAAACTCTATGCTTGCTGGATTAGTAATGGGGATGACTGATAGACACCTTTCCAATACTAAACCCTGAGCTTGATGCCAGCTGTAATTTCACAGATGACATCAACCCCAAAAGTATTACCCTAGTTGCCCAATCATCAGTTCAATTGGGAAGAGCAAGTCAAAGAACCAGATTGTGTGTATCTAATTGTTGCGCCACTTCTGGGGTGGCTGTGGACTGCTATTTTCAGGTTGGGAGGGGCCCAATTTCTATGGACCTTCATACACTGATAATACTAGTCCCAAGCTGTCTGCTTTATCTTGGCTGGTTATCAAAAATAGGGCGAAGCCTTCATCGACATGTGGCCAACACGGGGCTACCGCCTCTTTGACAGTAACGTACAAACCCAGCTAGGACCTCAATCTTCGTTTATCATGCTAGGGCATAAAGGAGAAGCTCTTCACCCACAACTAATGTTATGCATGGGATCCCTTCTATTTTTGATAACCAGAGTAGGTAAAGCTGACAGCTGAGAGTTGCAGCACGCAGCTGCTGCTTTACCTGTCTTGATTTTCAAAAATAGGAGAAGTCGCAGGTCTTTTTTTTTTTATTTATTCTCTATCCACATTTGTTTGCAGGTCAATCACTATACTACATCCATTTTACAGCCGTTTTATAGCACACATGTTTGGGTCTACATTGACTTATATGGGATTAAGGATCCAGGGTCACGTTTTGATAAAGTCCAGGTCCTAAGCCGAACTCATAGGTATTGATCAATGATTTTGTACAGATTATGGGTGATATTTAATGTGGGAACTTCGGAAATTATTCTTCTTGGTACAATTTTTAATATGTTAACAACCTGGCATTTTAACAGGGGTGTGTAGACTTTTTATATTAATTGTGCATGTATTTTAATACATATTTATTAGAGAAAAGCAAATCTTTCAAAATGTAAATTTGACAGCTTGATAGAATTATCTCTAAAAATTTGATTTGCGATGCATAAAGTGATGTAGATTTAATTACTGATCAGGTAAGGGGAGAGGAGTGGAGTGGGTGACAGAAAGAAGTGAGAGAGACATTTTGTTTCAGTATGATCTGTATACTATGCTTACTCACTGAATCTGGAGATGGAATGTAACTGTATCATACATAGTACCTGTCCTGCCTATGGCTGTCATCCCTGGAGCTACTGAACTCTGATGATTCACTGGTTTACTGATCACTACCTTATAAGATATAAAAGTCTTATTTATACAGTGATGTGATTTCATAGCTGCAAGCCCCCATTAGATGTCTCACTGATGCTTCATCTTTATGGTATATGTTTTTGGTTAATGTTTTTGTGAATCACAGATCGAGCCTCAAAGTGTTCAAATTTGGAACCCCGAATTTCAGGAAATTTGACCAGTTCTCGATCCTTTATAGATCGACTCACTTTTCTCTAATATATACAGTACAGACCAAAAGTTTGGACACAGCTTCTCATTCAAAGAGTTTTCTTTATTTTCATGACTCTGAAAATTGTAGATTCTCATTGAAGGCATCAAAACTGTGAAATAACATATATGGAATGAAATGCGTAACAAAAAAGAGTGAAACAACTGAAAATATGTCTTATATTCTAGGTTCTTAAAAGTAGCCACCTTTTGCTTTGATTACTGCTTTGCACACTCTTGGCATTCTCTTGATGAGCTTCAAGAGGTAGTAACTGGAAATGGTTTTCACTTCACAGGTGTTCCCTGTCAGGTTTAATAAGTGGGATTTCTTGCCTTATAAATGGGGTTGGGACAATCAGTTGTTTTGTGCAAAAGTCTTATGGATACACAGCTGATAGTCCTACTGAATAGACTGTTAGAATTTGTATTATGGCAAGAAAAGTGCAGATAAGTAAATAAAAACGAATGGCCATCATCACTTTAAGAAATAAAGGTCAGTCAGTCCGAAAAATTGTCCCCAAGTGCTGTGGCAAAAACCATCAAATGCTACAAAGAAACTGGCTCGCGAGAGGACCGCCCCAGGAAAGGAAGACCAAAAGTCATCTCTGCTGCAGAGGATAAGTTTATCCGAGTCACCAGCTTCAGAAATCGCAGGTTAACAGCAGCTCAGATTAGAGACCAGGTCAATGCCACACAGAGTTCTAGCAGCAGACACATCTCTAGAACAACTGTTAAGAGGAGACTTTGTGCAGCAGGCCTTCATGGTAAAATAGCTGTTAGGAAACCACTGCTATGGACAGGCAACAAGCAGAAGAGACTTGTTTGGGCTAAATAACACAAGGAATCGACATTAGACAAGTGGAAATCTGTGCTTTGGTCTGATGAGTCCAAATTTGAGATCTTTGGATCCAACCACCGAGTCTTTGTGTGATGCAGAAAAGGTGAACGGATGGACTCTACATGCCTGGTTCCCACCGTGAAGCATGGAGGAGGAGGTGTGATGGTGTTGGGGTGCTTTGCTGGTGACTAGAGATGAGCGAACCGGTCCCGGTTCGGCTCGAGGCGGTTCGCCGAACGGGGGGTCTGGCTCGAGTTCGGCTCGTCGAACGTTCGACGAACCGAACTCGAGCCCATAGGAAACAATGGCAGGCAATCACAAACACAGTAAAACACCTAGAAAACACCCTCAAAGGTGTCCAAAAGGTGACAAACAACTCACAACACAACACAAACACATGGGAAAGTGACAAGGACATGTACTCATGCGAAAACAAAACAGCTGGACAAGGAAAAAGAGGAGGACACACAGATATAGGCATGGCACGCCCTTCTAAAGTCATGTAAAACACCGCAAGGTGACTCCAAGCGGAGTCTCCCTTTTTTCCAAAAATTGGGCCCCACACACCCACCCCTTCAGTGGCAGCAGTTGTGCCCCAGTTGTACACTTCACAGCTAGATTTGCATCAAGCACATTCAAAAATACGCCATTCTTATCCGTCCCCAGGATGACACCGGGGTAGGTAGCAAAGTCTTTCCTGATCCCAGCTCTGTTCATCTTGGCTTCTTTTAAAAACACAGCAAGCAAGGGTTACTCCAAGCGGAGTCTCCCTTTTTTCCAAAAATTGGGCCACACAGACACCCACCCCATCAGTGGCAGCACTTGGGCCCTAGTTGCAAACAGGATGTTTTGATTTGCATCAAGCACATTCAAAAATACGCTATTCTTAGCCGTCCCCAGGATGACACTGGGGTAGGTAGCAAAGTCTTTGCTGACCCATGACTTGTTCATCTTGGCTTCTTTTAAAAACAATGTAAGCAAGGGTTACTCCAAGCGGAGTCTCCCCTTTTTTCCAAAAATTGGGCCCCACACACACCCACCCATTCAGTGGCAGCAGTTGTGCCCCAGTTGTACACTTCACAGCTAGATTTGCATCAAGCACATTCAAAAATACGCCATTCTTATCCGTCCCCAGGATGACACCGGGGTAGGTAGCAAAGTCTTTCCTGATCCCAGCTCTGTTCATCTTGGCTTCTTTTAAAAACACAGCAAGCAAGGGTTACTCCAAGCGGAGTCTCCCTTTTTTCCAAAAATTGGGCCACACAGACACCCACCACATCAGTGGCAGCACTTGGGCCCTAGTTGCAAACAGGATGTTTTGATTTGCATCAAGCACATTCAAAAATACGCTATTCTTAGCCGTCCCCAGGATGACACTGGGGTAGGTAGCAAAGTCTTTGCTGACCCATGACTTGTTCATCTTGGCTTCTTTTAAAAACAATGTAAGCAAGGGTTACTCCAAGCGGAGTCTCCCCTTTTTTCCAAAAATTGGGCCCCACACACACCCACCCATTCAGTGGCAGCAGTTGTGCCCCAGTTGTACACTTCACAGCTAGATTTGCATCAAGCACATTCAAAAATACGCCATTCTTATCCGTCCCCAGGATGACACCGGGGTAGGTAGCAAAGTCTTTCCTGATCCCAGCTCTGTTCATCTTGGCTTCTTTTAAAAACACAGCAAGCAAGGGTTACTCCAAGCGGAGTCTCCCTTTTTTCCAAAAATTGGGCCACACAGACACCCACCCCATCAGTGGCAGCACTTGGGCCCTAGTTGCAAACAGGATGTTTTGATTTGCATCAAGCACATTCAAAAATACGCTATTCTTAGCCGTCCCCAGGATGACACTGGGGTAGGTAGCAAAGTCTTTGCTGACCCATGACTTGTTCATCTTGGCTTCTTTTAAAAACAATGTAAGCAAGGGTTACTCCAAGCGGAGTCTCCCCTTTTTTCCAAAAATTGGGCCCCACACACACCCACCCATTCAGTGGCAGCAGTTGTGCCCCAGTTGTACACTTCACAGCTAGATTTGCATCAAGCACATTCAAAAATACGCCATTCTTATCCGTCCCCAGGATGACACCGGGGTAGGTAGCAAAGTCTTTCCTGATCCCAGCTCTGTTCATCTTGGCTTCTTTTAAAAACACAGCAAGCAAGGGTTACTCCAAGCGGAGTCTCCCTTTTTTCCAAAAATTGGGCCACACAGACACCCACCCCATCAGTGGCAGCACTTGGGCCCTAGTTGCAAACAGGATGTTTTGATTTGCATCAAGCACATTCAAAAATACGCTATTCTTAGCCGTCCCCAGGATGACACTGGGGTAGGTAGCAAAGTCTTTGCTGACCCATGACTTGTTCATCTTGGCTTCTTTTAAAAACAATGTAAGCAAGGGTTACTCCAAGCGGAGTCTCCCCTTTTTTCCAAAAATTGGGCCCCACACA
The DNA here is from genome assembly GCF_048569485.1 of Anomaloglossus baeobatrachus. Taxonomy (NCBI): domain Eukaryota; kingdom Metazoa; phylum Chordata; class Amphibia; order Anura; family Aromobatidae; genus Anomaloglossus; species Anomaloglossus baeobatrachus. The sequence goes on along the minus strand of NC_134354.1, from coordinate 617,476,375 downwards.
CACCCACCCATTCAGTGGCAGCAGTTGTGCCCCAGTTGTACACTTCACAGCTAGATTTGCATCAAGCACATTCAAAAATACGCCATTCTTATCCGTCCCCAGGATGACACCGGGGTAGGTAGCAAAGTCTTTCCTGATCCCAGCTCTGTTCATCTTGGCTTCTTTTAAAAACACAGCAAGCAAGGGTTACTCCAAGCGGAGTCTCCCTTTTTTCCAAAAATTGGGCCACACAGACACCCACCCCATCAGTGGCAGCACTTGGGCCCTAGTTGCAAACAGGATGTTTTGATTTGCATCAAGCACATTCAAAAATACGCTATTCTTAGCCGTCCCCAGGATGACACTGGGGTAGGTAGCAAAGTCTTTGCTGACCCATGACTTGTTCATCTTGGCTTCTTTTAAAAACAATGTAAGCAAGGGTTACTCCAAGCGGAGTCTCCCCTTTTTTCCAAAAATTGGGCCCCACACACACCCACCCATTCAGTGGCAGCAGTTGTGCCCCAGTTGTACACTTCACAGCTAGATTTGCATCAAGCACATTCAAAAATACGCCATTCTTATCCGTCCCCAGGATGACACCGGGGTAGGTAGCAAAGTCTTTCCTGATCCCAGCTCTGTTCATCTTGGCTTCTTTTAAAAACACAGCAAGCAAGGGTTACTCCAAGCGGAGTCTCCCTTTTTTCCAAAAATTGGGCCACACAGACACCCACCCCATCAGTGGCAGCACTTGGGCCCTAGTTGCAAACAGGATGTTTTGATTTGCATCAAGCACATTCAAAAATACGCTATTCTTAGCCGTCCCCAGGATGACACTGGGGTAGGTAGCAAAGTCTTTGCTGACCCATGACTTGTTCATCTTGGCTTCTTTTAAAAACAATGTAAGCAAGGGTTACTCCAAGCGGAGTCTCCCCTTTTTTCCAAAAATTGGGCCCCACACACACCCACCCATTCAGTGGCAGCAGTTGTGCCCCAGTTGTACACTTCACAGCTAGATTTGCATCAAGCACATTCAAAAATACGCCATTCTTATCCGTCCCCAGGATGACACCGGGGTAGGTAGCAAAGTCTTTCCTGATCCCAGCTCTGTTCATCTTGGCTTCTTTTAAAAACACAGCAAGCAAGGGTTACTCCAAGCGGAGTCTCCCTTTTTTCCAAAAATTGGGCCACACAGACACCCACCACATCAGTGGCAGCACTTGGGCCCTAGTTGCAAACAGGATGTTTTGATTTGCATCAAGCACATTCAAAAATACGCTATTCTTAGCCGTCCCCAGGATGACACCGGGGTAGGTAGCAAAGTCTTTCCTGATCCCAGCTCTGTTCATCTTGGCTTCTTTTAAAAACACAGCAAGCAAGGGTTACTCCAAGCGGAGTCTCCCTTTTTTCCAAAAATTGGGCCACACAGACACCCACCCCATCAGTGGCAGCACTTGGGCCCTAGTTGCAAACAGGATGTTTTGATTTGCATCAAGCACATTCAAAAATACGCTATTCTTAGCCGTCCCCAGGATGACACCGGGGTAGGTAGCAAAGTCTTTCCTGATCCCAGCTCTGTTCATCTTGGCTTCTTTTAAAAACACAGCAAGCAAGGGTTACTCCAAGCGGAGTCTCCCTTTTTTCCAAAAATTGGGCCACACAGACACCCACCCCATCAGTGGCAGCACTTGGGCCCTAGTTGCAAACAGGATGTTTTGATTTGCATCAAGCACATTCCAAATCCACAAGCATTTACTCTCCCCAGGATGACACAGGGGTAGTAAATTCCTTCTGGATCCATGACTTGTTCATTTTGATGAACGTCAGTCTGTCCACATTGTCACTGGACAGACGCGTGCGCTTATCTGTCAGCACACACCCAGCAGCACTGAATACACGTTCAGAGACAACGCTGGCAGCTGGACACGACAAAATCTCCAAGGCGTAACTGGAGAGCTCTGGCCATTTTTCTATGTTTGAAGCCCAAAAGGAGCAAGGCTCCAGTTGCACAGTCATGGCATCGATGTTCATTTGGAGATACTCCTGTATCATCCTCTCCAGCCGTTGAGTATGTGTCAGACTTGTTGTCTCTGGTGGCCTTGCAAAAGAGGGTCTAAAAAAATTATGAAAAGATTCCATAAAATTGCTGTTACCGGCACCAGAAAAGGTCCTACTGGTACGGGTAGACTGTTGAAGATGACGAGACCGTCCCATGTTTGTCAAGTTACAACTGGGAGATTCACTCCCTGCACCTGCACGGTTGTTTGGTGGAAAAGCCGAGCTAAGATCTAGTAACAGCTTCTGCTGATACTCCTGCATACGTGCGTCCCTTTCTATGGCTGGAATTATGTCACAAAATTTGGACTTGTACCGGGGATCTAATAGTGTGGCAATCCAGTAGTCATCATCACTTCTAATTTTGACAATACGACTGTCATGTTGGAGGTAGTGCAACAAAAAGGCACTCATGTGTCTTGCGCAGCCATGCGGACCAAGTCCATGCTGTGTTTGTGGCATAGAGGTGCTACCCGTTCTTTCTTCCTCTGACATCTGACCCCAACCTCTTTCAACTGAAATTTGACCAAGGTCTCCCTCATCCGCTGAGTCTTCCATGTCCATGGACAGTTCGTCCTCCATTTCTTCATGTTCTCCTGCACCTTGCTCAACATTTCGCCTGCTACTATGCGCCCTTGTCGATCCCTGTCCCCCATGGTCCCATGCCTGCTGCGTTGGTGATGATGAACGTCTGGACCTTCGTGATGTTGTTGTCCCTTGCGCATATGAATCCTCCTGTAGTTCCTCCCCTTCATGTTGTCCCACCCCCTGACTCCGAATAGTGTTTAGCGTGTGCTCCAGCATGTAAATGACTGGAATCGTCATGCTGATAATGGCATTGTCAGAGCTAAACATATTCGTCGCCATGTCGAAACTGTGCAGAAGGGTGCATAGGTCCTTGATCTGAGACCACTCCATCAGGGTGATCTGCCCCACCTCTGCATCTCGTTGGCCCAGGCTATACGTCATGACGTATTGCACCAGGGCTCTGCGGTGCTGCCACAGTCGCTGTAACATGTGGAGAGTTGAATTCCAGCGTGTCGCCACATCGCATTTCAGGCGATGAACCGGCAGGCCGAAAGACTTCTGGAGCGATGCAAGTCGCTCTGCTGCGGCGCTTGAACGGCGGAAGTGAGCTGACAGTTTTCGTGCCCTGTTCAGAAGGCCATCTAGGCCGGGATAGTGTGTTAAAAATTGCTGCACGACAAGGTTCAACACGTGAGCCATACAAGGTACGTGTGTCACCTTGCCCAGGCGAAGTGCCGCACCCAGGTTTGCAGCATTGTCGCACACGGCCTTACCAGGCTGCAGTTTGAGTGGAGACAACCATTTATTAAACTCGGACCGCAAAGCTGACCACAACTCCTCAGCTGTGTGACTCTTATTACCAAGATATGTCAAGCTAAAGACCGCCTGATGCCGTTGCGCTCTGCTGCCAGCATAGTAATGAGGGGTGCGTGATTCCTTCTGCGCAGTGAGAACGCTGGTGGCCTGACCAGGCAGGCTTGGGGCGGAGGTGGAGGACCCAGATGAGGTGGAGGATGCAGAAGCAGTGGCGGAACTTGGACAGACAGAGGATTGACACACAAGTCGTGGGGACGGCAAGACTTGTGCAGCAGACCCTTCACCATCTATCACCATAGTTACCCAGTGCCCAGTCAGCGACATGTAACGTCCCTGTCCATGCTTACTGGTCCAAGTATCGGTGGTGAAATGCACCCGTTCACACACAGAGTTTCTCAAGGAAGCGGTGATGTTGTGTGCGACATGCTGGTGTAGCGCGGGCACACCTTTCTTAGAGAAGTAGTGGCGACTAGGCATCTGGTACTGGGGCACAGCGACAGACATAAGGTCTCTAAAATCCTGTGTGTCCACTAGGCGGAAAGGCAGCATTTCGGTAGCCAACAGCTTACAGAGGGATAGAGTCAACCTCTTAGCTTTGTCATGGGTCGGAGGAAGTGGCCTTTTATTTGACCACATCTGAGGGACAGAGATCTGGCTGCTGTGTGTAGACGGTGTTGAGTAGGGTGTCCCTTGAAAAATGCAGGTTTGTGAGGAAAGTGCAGGCGGAGACATGATGTTGCCTTCATCCAACGTTGGTGCTATCGATGTCTGAGAGAGCTGTACACACTCACTTGTTTCCCCTTCCAAACCAACTGACGACCTTACAAGCAAACTGCCTGTTGCGGTTACAGTGGTGGAAGTTTTGCGTGGAAAAACAGGTGTGGCAGCTGTCCCCACAGTCCTAGAAGATGAAGAGCGCGCGGATGCAGTGGAAGGGGCGGGCGGTGGATGGTTCGCTCCACTAGGCCGCATTGCAGCACGGTGAGCTTCCCACCGGGACTTATGATATTTAGTCATGTGACGATTCATGGAAGAAGTTGTCAAACTGCTGAGGTTTTGACCTCTACTAACAGAATCATGACAAATGTTACATATCACATGAGTTGGGCGATCTTTTTCGATGTGAAAAAAGGACCAGGCTAGGCAAGGCTTAGAGGCCATGCGACCTGTTGATCCACCCCGAATAATGCTCATAGGCAGAGTGGTGGCTGAGGATGCAGTTGTAGACGTGCTACCAGTGCTCCGACTCTGTCCAGGAAGGCGCAAGGTAACTTCGTCGTCGGTTGCATCCTCCTCCACCGCCTCTGTTGACCTCCTCGAGTGCCTGACTGGGGGTTGACAGTAGGTGGGATCTAGAACGTCATCATCAATTGTTGTGTTTGCACTCCCCTCCCCCTCAGACCGAGCCTCTTCTTGCCCTGACCGAATATTTAAGTTGTCATCCCAATCGGGTATCTGCGTCTCATCTTCATCAGTATGTTCCTCATTGTCTATAACCACAGGTGTTACAGTTTGTGACAAAGGGTCAACATTATGCTCAGAAACTTGGTCCTCACGGCCTGAATCTGAGTCACAAAGGTTCTGGGCATCACTGCAGACCATTTCCTGTTCTGTACTCACTGTAGCTTGGGAGCAGACCTCTGATTCCCAGGCTATAGTGTGACTGAACAGCTCTGCAGACTCAGCCATCTCAGTTCCACCATACTGTGCAGGGCTGATGGAGACTTCAGAGCTGGGAGAAAGCAAGTTTGATTGGGATGACAACTCAGAGGACTGGTGTTTTTTGGATGCGGTACTTGAAGTGGCAGAGAGGGCACTTGTTGGACCACTTGAGATCCATTCAAGCATTTTCCTTTTTTGCCCATCATCTACCTTTGTTCCTGTTGTTCGTGTCCGTAACAAAGGGAGCACATCGGATTGTCCACGGTAAGTAGTAGACATCTTACTTTTGCTGGTAGATGGTCTATCTTCAGCAGATGATAATGGAGCTTTGCCACCTTCCCCACGGACAAAACCTTTTTTGCCTTTTCCACCACGCCTCTTCCCCTTTCCACCAGCATCTGTCATTTTGCCACTCATGTTGATTGCGACAAGATTGTGGACTGAAAATGTGGTAGTAAAAATTGAGAGGTGGTGAAGATTGCAGTGGTGGTCTAGCTTTATTAACAGCAGAATAATAAAGAATAAATATCCCTGACAATGCAACTTAGTTATAATTAGTTGGAGTGTGCAACGCAGGCAGACGTGCTGCAAATGTCTTTGCACTAGTGGGACTATAGCAAAGTCCAATAGCCACGTATAGGATGCCACTAGGTACACTGAGTGTTTGCTAGTATAATGGCTTGGTTAGAATGAGTTGTAGTGTGCAACGCAGGCAGACGCGCTCTGCAAATGTCTTTGCACTAGTGGGACTATAGCAAAGTCCAATAGCCACGTATAGGATGCCACTAGGTACACTGAGTGTTTGCTAGTATAATGGCTTGGTTAGAATGAGTTGTAGTGTGCAACGCAGGCAGACGCGCTCTGCAAATGTCTTTGCACTAGTGGGACTATAGCAAAGTCCAATAGCCACGTATAGGATGCCACTAGGTACACTGAGTGTTTGCTAGTATAATGGCTTGGTTAGAATGAGTTGTAGTGTGCAACGCAGGCAGACGCGCTCTGCAAATGTCTTTGCACTAGTGGGACTATAGCAAAGTCCAATAGCCACGTATAGGATGCCACTAGGTACACTGAGTGTTTGCTAGTATAATGGCTTGGTTAGAATGAGTTGTAGTGTGCAACGCAGGCAGACGCGCTCTGCAAATGTCTTTGCACTAGTGGGACTATAGCAAAGTCCAATAGCCACGTATAGGATGCCACTAGGTACACTGAGTGTTTGCTAGTATAATGGCTTGGTTAGAATGAGTTGTAGTGTGCAACGCAGGCAGACGCGCTCTGCAAATGTCTTTGCACTAGTGGGACTATAGCAAAGTCCAATAGCCACGTATAGGATGCCACTAGGTACACTGAGTGTTTGCTAGTATAATGGCTTGGTTAGAATGAGTTGTAGTGTGCAACGCAGGCAGACGCGCTCTGCAAATGTCTTTGCACTAGTGGGACTATAGCAAAGTCCAATAGCCACGTATAGGATGCCACTAGGTACACTGAGTGTTTGCTAGTATAATGGCTTGGTTAGAATGAGTTGTAGTGTGCAACGCAGGCAGACGCGCTCTGCAAATGTCTTTGCACTAGTGGGACTATAGCAAAGTCCAATAGCCACGTATAGGATGCCACTAGGTACACTGAGTGTTTGCTAGTATAATGGCTTGGTTAGAATGAGTTGTAGTGTGCAACGCAGGCAGACGCGCTCTGCAAATGTCTTTGCACTAGTGGGACTATAGCAAAGTCCAATAGCCACGTATAGGATGCCACTAGGTACACTGAGTGTTTGCTAGTATAATGGCTTGGTTAGAATGAGTTGTAGTGTGCAACGCAGGCAGACGCGCTCTGCAAATGTCTTTGCACTAGTGGGACTATAGCAAAGTCCAATAGCCACGTATAGGATGCCACTAGGTACACTGAGTGTTTGCTAGTATAATGGCTTGGTTAGAATGAGTTGTAGTGTGCAACGCAGGCAGACGCGCTCTGCAAATGTCTTTGCACTAGTGGGACTATAGCAAAGTCCAATAGCCACGTATAGGATGCCACTAGGTACACTGAGTGTTTGCTAGTATAATGGCTTGGTTAGAATGAGTTGTAGTGTGCAACGCAGGCAGACGCGCTCTGCAAATGTCTTTGCACTAGTGGGACTATAGCAAAGTCCAATAGCCACGTATAGGATGCCACTAGGTACACTGAGTGTTTGCTAGTATAATGGCTTGGTTAGAATGAGTTGTAGTGTGCAACGCAGGCAGACGCGCTCTGCAAATGTCTTTGCACTAGTGGGACTATAGCAAAGTCCAATAGCCACGTATAGGATGCCACTAGGTACACTGAGTGTTTGCTAGTATAATGGCTTGGTTAGAATGAGTTGTAGTGTGCAACGCAGGCAGACGCGCTCTGCAAATGTCTTTGCACTAGTGGGACTATAGCAAAGTCCAATAGCCACGTATAGGATGCCACTAGGTACACTGAGTGTTTGCTAGTATAATGGCTTGGTTAGAATGAGTTGTAGTGTGCAACGCAGGCAGACGCGCTCTGCAAATGTCTTTGCACTAGTGGGACTATAGCAAAGTCCAATAGCCACGTATAGGATGCCACTAGGTACACTGAGTGTTTGCTAGTATAATGGCTTGGTTAGAATGAGTTGTAGTGTGCAACGCAGGCAGACGCGCTCTGCAAATGTCTTTGCACTAGTGGGACTATAGCAAAGTCCAATAGCCACGTATAGGATGCCACTAGGTACACTGAGTGTTTGCTAGTATAATGGCTTGGTTAGAATGAGTTGTAGTGTGCAACGCAGGCAGACGCGCTCTGCAAATGTCTTTGCACTAGTGGGACTATAGCAAAGTCCAATAGCCACGTATAGGATGCCACTAGGTACACTGAGTGTTTGCTAGTATAATGGCTTGGTTAGAATGAGTTGTAGTGTGCAACGCAGGCAGACGCGCTCTGCAAATGTCTTTGCACTAGTGGGACTATAGCAAAGTCCAATAGCCACGTATAGGATGCCACTAGGTACACTGAGTGTTTGCTAGTATAATGGCTTGGTTAGAATGAGTTGTAGTGTGCAACGCAGGCAGACGCGCTCTGCAAATGTCTTTGCACTAGTGGGACTATAGCAAAGTCCAATAGCCACGTATAGGATGCCACTAGGTACACTGAGTGTTTGCTAGTATAATGGCTTGGTTAGAATGAGTTGTAGTGTGCAACGCAGGCAGACGCGCTCTGCAAATGTCTTTGCACTAGTGGGACTATAGCAAAGTCCAATAGCCACGTATAGGATGCCACTAGGTACACTGAGTGTTTGCTAGTATAATGGCTTGGTTAGAATGAGTTGTAGTGTGCAACGCAGGCAGACGCGCTCTGCAAATGTCTTTGCACTAGTGGGACTATAGCAAAGTCCAATAGCCACGTATAGGATGCCACTAGGTACACTGAGTGTTTGCTAGTATAATGGCTTGGTTAGAATGAGTTGTAGTGTGCAACGCAGGCAGACGCGCTCTGCAAATGTCTTTGCACTAGTGGGACTATAGCAAAGTCCAATAGCCACGTATAGGATGCCACTAGGTACACTGAGTGTTTGCTAGTATAATGGCTTGGTTAGAATGAGTTGTAGTGTGCAACGCAGGCAGACGCGCTCTGCAAATGTCTTTGCACTAGTGGGACTATAGCAAAGTCCAATAGCCACGTATAGGATGCCACTAGGTACACTGAGTGTTTGCTAGTATAATGGCTTGGTTAGAATGAGTTGTAGTGTGCAACGCAGGCAGACGCGCTCTGCAAATGTCTTTGCACTAGTGGGACTATAGCAAAGTCCAATAGCCACGTATAGGATGCCACTAGGTACACTGAGTGTTTGCTAGTATAATGGCTTGGTTAGAATGAGTTGTAGTGTGCAACGCAGGCAGACGCGCTCTGCAAATGTCTTTGCACTAGTGGGACTATAGCAAAGTCCAATAGCCACGTATAGGATGCCACTAGGTACACTGAGTGTTTGCTAGTATAATGGCTTGGTTAGAATGAGTTGTAGTGTGCAACGCAGGCAGACGCGCTCTGCAAATGTCTTTGCACTAGTGGGACTATAGCAAAGTCCAATAGCCACGTATAGGATGCCACTAGGTACACTGAGTGTTTGCTAGTATAATGGCTTGGTTAGAATGAGTTGTAGTGTGCAACGCAGGCAGACGCGCTCTGCAAATGTCTTTGCACTAGTGGGACTATAGCAAAGTCCAATAGCCACGTATAGGATGCCACTAGGTACACTGAGTGTTTGCTAGTATAATGGCTTGGTTAGAATGAGTTGTAGTGTGCAACGCAGGCAGACGCGCTCTGCAAATGTCTTTGCACTAGTGGGACTATAGCAAAGTCCAATAGCCACGTATAGGATGCCACTAGGTACACTGAGTGTTTGCTAGTATAATGGCTTGGTTAGAATGAGTTGTAGTGTGCAACGCAGGCAGACGCGCTCTGCAAATGTCTTTGCACTAGTGGGACTATAGCAAAGTCCAATAGCCACGTATAGGATGCCACTAGGTACACTGAGTGTTTGCTAGTATAATGGCTTGGTTAGAATGAGTTGTAGTGTGCAACGCAGGCAGACGCGCTCTGCAAATGTCTTTGCACTAGTGGGACTATAGCAAAGTCCAATAGCCACGTATAGGATGCCACTAGGTACACTGAGTGTTTGCTAGTATAATGGCTTGGTTAGAATGAGTTGTAGTGTGCAACGCAGGCAGACGCGCTCTGCAAATGTCTTTGCACTAGTGGGACTATAGCAAAGTCCAATAGCCACGTATAGGATGCCACTAGGTACACTGAGTGTTTGCTAGTATAATGGCTTGGTTAGAATGAGTTGTAGTGTGCAACGCAGGCAGACGCGCTCTGCAAATGTCTTTGCACTAGTGGGACTATAGCAAAGTCCAATAGCCACGTATAGGATGCCACTAGGTACACTGAGTGTTTGCTAGTATAATGGCTTGGTTAGAATGAGTTGTAGTGTGCAACGCAGGCAGACGCGCTCTGCAAATGTCTTTGCACTAGTGGGACTATAGCAAAGTCCAATAGCCACGTATAGGATGCCACTAGGTACACTGAGTGTTTGCTAGTATAATGGCTTGGTTAGAATGAGTTGTAGTGTGCAACGCAGGCAGACGCGCTCTGCAAATGTCTTTGCACTAGTGGGACTATAGCAAAGTCCAATAGCCACGTATAGGATGCCACTAGGTACACTGAGTGTTTGCTAGTATAATGGCTTGGTTAGAATGAGTTGTAGTGTGCAACGCAGGCAGACGCGCTCTGCAAATGTCTTTGCACTAGTGGGACTATAGCAAAGTCCAATAGCCACGTATAGGATGCCACTAGGTACACTGAGTGTTTGCTAGTATAATGGCTTGGTTAGAATGAGTTGTAGTGTGCAATGCAGGCAGACGCGCTCTGCAAATGTCTTTGCACTAGTGGGACTATAGCAAAGTCCAATAGCCACGTATAGGATGCCACTAGGTACACTGAGTGTTTGCTAGTATAATGGCTTAGTTATCAGTTGGAGTGTGCAGAGGACAAGAGGGTACAGTGGCAGGATTGTGGTGCTCTGGGTAGAGGAATGGAAGACTGCCTTTCTATTCCCTCCTAATGGTGAAATGCAGGTAGGAAATCCCTGACCTGGGCTACACAGACGCTGTTGCTGTTTGCAGGACCTGTCACCTATGGCTCTCTGACCCTGCCGGTTGGAGCCCTTAAAAGGACTGCTATAAAGTGCTCTCCCTAAGCTGTCTAACGCTGTGTATGCAGCGCATACAGCTGTATCGGCTATAGGACTCAGGAAGACGGAGCTGCGACAGTGATGTCTGACACCAAAGACGCAGAAGGCAGATAATGGCGTCCGTGAAGAAAATGTCCGGTTTTATAATGCAGGGACATGTGACATGCAGATCCTATCACACATGCCGTTGCTTCTCTGGCTCAAAGTCCACTTAGCTGTGTGTGTGTCTGGGATTGGCTGACATGCTGGCCCGCCCCACAAGACGCGCGCACTTAGGGAAGGAAGACAAGAAAAAAAAAAAAAAAAAATGGCGATCGCCATTATAGAAACAGCAGTGATCTGAAGGCGCTGTTCACGCACACTATACACTGAAATGTGATAATAGTTTGATTCACAGAGTGACTTACACTATTACAGCAGAAACCAAGCTATGATTTAGCTGTTTTTTGGCTGCTAGAACCGTTCTCGAACGTTTCTAGAACTACCGAGCTTTTGCAAAAAGCTCGAGTTCTAGTTCGATCTAGAACATGCCCCAAAATCACTCGAGCCGCGAACTGGAGAACCACGAACCACGAACCGCGCTCAACTCTACTGGTGACACTGTTGGGGATTTATTCAAAATTGAAGGCATACTGAACCAGCTTGACTATCACAGCATCTTGCAGTGGCATGCTATTCCATCCGGTTTGCGTTTGTTGGACCATCATTTATTTTTCAACAGGACAATGACCCCAAGCACACCTCTATGCTGTGTAAGGGCAATTTGACTAAGAAGGAGAGTGATGGGGTTCTACGCCAGATGACCTGGCCTCCATAGACACCAGACCTGAACCCAATCAAGATGGTTTGGGGTGAGCTGGACCGCAGAGTGAAGTCAAAAGGGCCAACAAGTGCTAAGCATCTCTGGGAACTCCTTCAAGACTGTTGGAAGACCATTTCCGGTGACTACCTCTTGAAGCTCATCATGAGAATGACAAGAGTGTGCAAAGCAGTAATCAAAGCAAAAAGTGGCTACTTTGAAGAACCTAGAATATAAAGCGGGCTTTGCACGAGACGACTAATCGTGCGATGCATTGTGAGGGTCACGGTTTTCGTGACGCACATCCGGCATCGTACACGACGGCGTCTCGTGTAACACCTCCTTGCGACGCAGTATCGCTCACAAATCGTGAGTGATGTACTCGTCGCTAGGTTTCATAAACTTGCTTAATTAAAATTTCGGCGGCTGTTCATCGTTTCCGTGGCATCACACGTTGCTTCGTGTGACACCATGGGAACGATGAACAGCAGCTTTACCTGCCTCCCGCGGCACCCGATGGCTTAATGGAAGAAAGGAGGTGGGTGGGATGTTTACATCCCGCTCATCTCCGCCCCTCCGCTTCTATTAGCCGGCTGCCGTGTGACGTCGCTGTGACGCCGAACGTCCCTCCCACTCCAGGAAGTGGACGTTCGTCGCCCACAGTGAGGTCGTCCGGAAGGTAAGTACGTGTGACGGGGGTTAAACGAGTTTGTGCGCCATGGGCAACTAATTGCCTGTGACGCAAAAATGACGGGGGCGGGTACGATCGATTGTGCTATCGCACAATCGGTCATCTCGTGTAAAGCAGGCTTAAAACATATTATCAGTCGTTTCACACTTTTTTGTTAAGTATTTTATTCCACATGTGTTAATTCATAGTTTTAATACCTTCAATGTGAATCTACAATTTTCAGAGTCATGAAAATAAAGAAAACTCTTTGAATGAGAAGGTGTGTCCAATCTGTTGGTCTGTACTGTATTTTTATTAGAGAAAAGCGAGTCTATTAACCGAGTCACTCACAAAAATATTCTACATATTTTTGTGAGTGAAAGCCGTAAACAATTACCTATGCAAATATAATGCTACGTCTGATAATTTGCACAAATACTGTATATATTTTTGGACAAATAATTAAACATTAAGCTGTGGTGCGCACAGTTCAAACATGTTTTACTGTGTTTTTTTGAGAGAAAAAAAAAATTCAAATTTAAACCTCTGGCTCAAAATTATCCAGGAATATTGAATCACCTTTTATTGGGATAGCCAAGAAATAAATCTTTCCTTTATTATATTGATTTATTTTAGGAATGCATAAAGAAAAGATACATGGCACTGACATACTGCTGTCAGTCATTCTAATGAATTAACTGAGAAGCAGTGCAAAAATGATTCTTTGTTGAATTACCAATACATATATTGTGCCAAGATTAAAAAAAATACCTGCCAGAAAACATCATACGAGCATCTGGAATCAATAATTTGGCAAATACTTCATAGGAAACAGCATAATTAATCATCAAGTAATTAATGTAACTTCTCATGGGCCTTCTATAGATTGATCCTGCCAGACAAACCAGATTATAATTTTAAAGATTCATGCTGTGAGTCAAAATTTGGATGAATCTAATGCAACAGGTGTTATATATTGGCAGTTCATCCTATGTCAAAAAGAGATAGAATAATCAAGAGCGATATCAAATTTTTACATGCCCACTTTATATTCATGAATGCACTACATTATAACACTTGGCTAGACAGCTGAGATTAATAATACTCAACTTAAATGTAAAGAAAGTAAAGAGAAAAGATGAAAACATGGGAAGATGGTTATCTTTTATGTCTGTTTTGATAACTCATGAAATTTATTACTACTTGTCTAATCTTTTTCTCTTGCTATGCTGTATTTTCTTATTTATTATACCGGTTTGAAATGTTTTGCAAAGGTAACCACAAACAGATTGCCTTAAAAGTTTAAGGTACAACACTACCGCTGTCCTGCTACATATGTAGTAATGCTTAAAGGGATTTTCTGGGAACCACAGTCATATTTCACATTTGTAATCCTTTAAAATTTGGTATTTTTCTAATTTGTATCAATTCCAAACTTAACGCATTTCTGTAGAAAAAAGCACTTCCTATTTATTATTTTCTATTTTTAGCTTCTGATGACATCTTGTTAAAATTTTTCAGCATGCATAAGGAGTCTCAAACAAATTGTCATCAATGATGTTGTCACGCTTCCCGGTCCCCGTGCCCCGCTCTCCGGTCCCCGTGGCCCGCTCCCCAGTTCCCGGCGGCGTCCCCTGCTCACCACTCTGGTCCCGGCCTCCTCTTCCTCGCCTGCACCCTCCATGTGTCCTGCTCCCCGCTCCCGGCGCCCCTCTGCGATGTGGGACACACAGCCGGGCACTCCTGCTTCCTCTGCACCGCTCCTTGGACTGGCTTCTGGCACACGGGCCTCGCGCATGCGCATTAGGGCGTGCGCGCGGTCATTGACCCTCTCTTAAAGGGCCAGCACCGAGAAACAGGAAATTGCATAGACAGGTACAGGGTATATTAGGATTCTCTTTCCTGGTGGGCGGGGCCTGTTCTACGTGTTTAGTAAGCTAGGAGTTCAGGTCCCCTTATCGCTGTGTCCAGTATTAACTCCTGTCTGTCTCGCAGAGCCTGTCCTGCCACGCCAGCCGGTCCTGACCACGTCCGTTCCAGTACTACTGACGGTGACGTCGGCGGAAGTTCCACCACCTCTGCAGCTCCGCCAGACTCCAGTCCCTGGCTCCGTTTGGTGACTCGTCCCCTTGCTCAGCAGGTTCCGGATTCTGCCTGATCCTACAACCCGGCCTCGGACCCTGAGCCTCGTCACCCGGACTACCGTCTAGAACTCCATGTTCTCAGCGACATCTACCTTCCAGCTCTCCTACGGACTGTCTTGCTACCAATAGTGCTTCGGCTGCCGTGCATCAAGACCCTCTGGCGGGGTGACCGGCCTGGCTGCCTCACCAAGGGAATCCGGTGTACGGTCCAGTGTTTCAACCACCCGGACGTAACAGATGTCCACTCCAGGGGCTGACTATGAAAATCTCCACCTCTGCTCATCTGCCCCTTATCCCCTGAAATGGATTGATATTTATGACGTCCACTCCAGGTGTTGTCCCTACAGTCAATTCCACTAATCATGCTCTGGATAAGTATTCTAGTTGTCCAACTCTCTGTCAGTTTCACAGTATACTTCCAATAGAAAAAGCAAGGGGAGTAGGAAGGAAACACTACCTGCAGATGTGATCCGAGGTCACTGTTTTTGATAAAATTAATCTCCTAGGTAGTGTTAGTTGATAATGAAGGTAATGGTGATGTAGAGTGGCTCATAGCGATAGTCATGTGTGAAGATCTGCTACCTGATGCCTCAGCACACTACATGGAGAATGAGGTCCTAGCTGGGTTTGTGAATTAGTGACAAAAAGACTACCAGTTCTTTTTAAGCAACAAACATTTACTAAAGGAATGTGATAGTAATCAGTCCACTTCGTCCTCTCTTTAATAATGGTTGTCCCCAACCATTTGAAAACTGGGAAGACACCAATGCAATACTAAACAGAACATAAAAAACAACAGTCTTTTCTTCTCTTTTCCGAAGGGATGATGATGTTCTTTTCACATTTGGATTATCACTAGAGATGAGCCACCCCCCTAGAGTTTGAGTTCGGTTAGGTTCGTCGAATGGTGCCCCGTTCGACGAGCCGTTCGACGAACCTCTCGAACCCCATTGAAAATAATGGGAGGCAATCACAAACACATAAAAACACATTATAAATATACACATACAGTTAATAAACATTGCCATAACACTTACCAGTGCCCGCGATGCGTCCTGCACTCTGTCTCCCACAGCTTTTCCATCGGTAATCGCTGTGTCCTCCCAGTAACCAGCAGTGATGACAGGACCTATCGTGACATCAAAATAGCCATGTGACCAGTCGCGTGTCTATTATCTCATTGGCTACAGACTGGTCACATGGTCAGACGTCATGTCCTGTCCTAGGTCCTGTCAGTGCATCTCTCCAGTACGCGGTGATCGTTTGTGTATCTCCGTGTACCGGCGACATGCTCTGGCACATGGACGACTCCCCGTTCCTGCATGGGGTGCACTTTACAGAGTCAACCCACATGCAAGGACTGGCTGTCACAGCCGGTGAATAGCGGCACCGGGAATCATGTGATCGGAGCACCGTTGCTATGGTAACCCGGCTGTGAGCGGTGAAGTTACCGCTAACAGCCGGCAGCCTGTGGTCACTCTCACTTAGTGATTTCTGCACGGGGCAGCAGCATCTTTCTCCCATGCAGTGAAGCCTGATGTAGCAGAGCTGCATGAGTTGAAGGAGAAAGAAGACAGAAGAGCAGGATCGTGGAGGGGTGACAGGGAGTAATAAACATGGAGTCTCTAATGTGTCTGTATTTATTTCTATTAAAGTACTCTGTGTGGTGTCTTTTTTTAACCCTTTGTTGGAGATTCTTAATGGCCAGATAAAACTTGCCTGACATTAAGAATCTCTGGCTTAATACTAGCTAGTAAAACAAAGCTAGTATTAACTTATAATTACCCAGCAAGCCACCCGGATTCAGGGCTGCTGGAAGAGTTGTATACAGCGCCAGATGATGGCGCTTCTATGAGAGCGCCATTTTCTGGGGCGGCTGCGGACTGCAATTCGCAGCAAAGGCGCCCAGAAACCTCGGGCTAACCTGTGCTGCAGATTCCAATTCCCAGCTGCCTAGTTGTAACTGGCTGGATACAAAAATGGGGCGAAGCCTACGTCGTTTTTTTTTTTTAATTATTTCATGAAACTCATGAAATAATTAAAAAAAGGGCTTCCCTATATTTTTAGTTCCCAGCCGGGTACAACTAGGCAGCTGGGGGTTGGGGCAGCCCATACCTGCCTGCTGTACCTGGCTAGCATACAAAAATATGGCGAAGCTCGTGTCATTTTTTTTGTAGTTTTTTTTAGTTTTTTGGGAAAAAAAAATAAAAAATGCTTCCCTGGATTTTCCATTGACAGTGAAGGTAACACCAAGTAGTGGAGGTTAGTAGCCAGTAGCTGCTTGGATTACCCTTATCCAGCAATACAAAAATGCAGCGGGAACCCATATATTTTTTTTTAACATTTATTTAAATAACTAAACAAAATGGGCTTCCCTGTATTTTGATTTCCTGACATGACAGTGCTGTAAAAATAAATCTTTAAAAAAAATGACGTAGCTCCCCGCAATATTTTTGATTCTAGGTGCAGTTAAAGCAGACAGCTACGGGTTGCCACCCCCATCTGCCTAGCGTTACCTTGGCTGGCAATAAAAATACAGGGAAGCCCATTCATTTTTTTTATTTAAAAAAATAGTTAAAAAAAAATGACGTGGGGTCCCCTTAATTTTAATAGCCAACAGTGTAAAGCAGACTGCTGTAGCCTGAAAACCACCGCTGGCAGCTTTATCGTGGTTGGGGATCCAATGTGGAGGTCACCCCAGGCTCTTATTTCTAATTATTTTATAAATATTATTAATTACAAAAAAAAGTAGGGTCCCCCCCAAATTGGATCACCAACCAAGGTAAAGCGGACAGCTGTGGTCTGGTATTCTCAGGGTGGGAAGGTCCATAGTTATTGGCACTTCACAGCCTAAAAATAGAAGGCCGCAAGCGCCCCAGAAGTGGCGCATCAACTAGATGCGCCAATTCTGGCGCTTCACCCCAGCTCATCCCGTGCCCTGGTGTAGTGGCAAACTGGGTAATAAATGGGGTTGATATTAGCTGTAAGGTCACCTGACATCAAGCCCAACAGTTTGTGATGTTATGGCGTCTATCAGATACCCGACATCACAAACTGTCAGTACTAACAAAAAAATAGACAAAAAAAAATGTATTTCAAAAAACACTCCCCAAAACATTCCCTCTTTCACCAATTTATTGTAAGAAAAAAAAAATAAGGGGGTCCCACGACGACTTTGGACCATCTAGAATATGGGGGGACATGCTCAGGGAATGTATCCCCCATTTTCTAGGAGTGCAGACCCTCCATGTCAGGAGTGTGGGTGCAATAAATCTGCACCCACTCTCCCCGGGTCCACAGCAGTAGAGTCCATGTCATAACTGTTGCTACCAAAGCTGCAATACCCTGCTCACGAGGTAAGGGCATGCCTAATCCGGAGAACTATTCTACATTTCCAAATATTGGTATTTGCTGATATTATTGCTATTCCACCTACTATATATTGGGGATAGGATCTTGGAGATGGAATACCCCTTTAAGTCCAGTTATCAAGCTGAATAAATACTAAACAACAGAGTTCGCTATTTAGATGTGTTTTCTTGTGGCGTATAACGGACTCTCATGATTGGTAGTCATTCAGCAGGGCAACTATAAAATCAAATACCTCCATTTGGAAATATAGTATAGCTCTCCTGATCAACTATGTTCCTTACCTCATGAGCAGGGCATTGCAGTTGCTTATAGATGCATGGTTACAGCCACTCACTGTGTCTAAACACAGGAAGCTGAGCTGACAGCCGCTCTGTGCATACGGCAGCGTCTATTGTGAAGGAGGGGGCCACGGGGGATCAACGATGCACAGGTACCGTGGGACACTGGGGAACACCGGTGGGGTTATAGGGGGTGACCTGGCAGGGCCTGGGGAGGAGTTTTCTGTTGCATGTGTCATGGCAAAAGCGACAGAAATCAGAGGAGTAGGGTGAATGCGGCCGGCGCGCGGCTTTGCGCGCGGCCATCTTGGATTTCTGGGAGGGGGTTGGGGGGGCACTTTGGCGACACTGGGGGACCGGAGGGGATCGGGGAGATTTATCTCCTATCTGACATGTTTGTTCATGCCAGATGGGAGATAAATAATTTTTTACCGGCGCTGTCATTTACTGTAACGTGATCATCAGTATACGGTGTATACCTGTGATCACGTGAGCGGGTACTGGAAAAACCGGCCTGAATCATGATCTCTGGGGTTTCAGCTACCCCTGAAACCCCGGAGATTTTCTGACGCTGGGGGGCGCAATTCACTTATTTCTGCCTGCTGTTTATAAAGGGAAGATCAAAATAAGGCTACATTCACACGACCGATCCGTTTTTGCGGTCCGCAAAAAACGGTCCGTTTTTTTTTCACGGGTGTATCCATGTGGCATCCGTTTCTGTTCCGTATATGGTCCGTTTGCCATATGTTTGTCAACCGTGTGCCTTCTGTTTTTTTTTCATACTGCAAAAAAACTGAAGGAGGCAAATTACATAAATTTACCCAGGATCCATAGCTTCAACCTACATGAGGAGGTCACATGTTCACTCCAGTGCCATTTTCTACTGCTTTTCACAGCGTAGAGCGCTCTGGTGATTTTCCTGTGCTTATACACTTCATATCAGTCTTTTCTGTCATTATAATGGCAGAAAGACACATCATGTCCCACTCTCCTGCATTTTGTAATTTTGCACCCTTTGGTGCCTTTCATGTGGCACTACGGGGTGCTTAGCTTTGTATTTAGCCAAATAAATAAATACATTTTAAAAAAAAATGACGTAGGGTTCCCCCTATTTTTGATAGCCAGCTAGGGTAAAGCAGACGGCTGCAGCCTGCAGACCACAGCTGGCAGCTTCACCTTTGCTGGTAATCCAAAACTGAGGGCACCCCACGCTGTTATTTTAAATTAAATAAATAATTTAAAAAAAAACACGTGGGGGTCCCCCCAAAATTGGATCACCAGCCAAGGTAAAGCGGACAGCTGAGGTCTGATATTCTCAGACTAGGGAGGTCCATGGTTATTGGACTCTCCCCAGCCTAAAAATAGCAGGCCGCAGCCGCCCCAGAAGTAGCGCATCCATTAGATGCACCAATCCTGGTGCTTTGCTCCAGCTCATCCCGTTGCCCTGGTGCGGTGGCAAACGGGGTAATACATGGGGTTAATACCGGATGTGTAATGTAGCCTGGCATCAAGCCCTGGTGTTCGTGAGGTCAGGCATATATCAGATGCCCGACATCACCAACCAAGAAAGTAATAAAAAAAAATAGACGACAAACACATTCTTATTTGAAAGAACCCTCCCCAAAACATTCCTTCTTTCACCAATTTATTAGAAAGAAAAACAAATCCAGGTCTGCTGTAATCCAAAGGGTTCCCATGACGATTCATACCATAGTCACTGTCCCAGTCAATGAAGAACAGAATGTTCCCCATTGGCTGGGAGAGCAATGCAGTGACCTGAGCTAACATCAATAGGTCAGCCCAGGTCACTGCAGGGCATGACAAGTGCTGCTGTCATGATCGAGGTACATTACCTGCGGTGACGATCTCCTGCACTGCTGATAGCAGAGCTGTCACTGACTTCAATGACCGCCGCCTTCACAGCCAAGTATTGCGGGCGCCTGTGACGTTACCGCTAGTCACAGTCTCGGGTCGGCAGTGAGAGGAGGGGATGTGACAAGCGGCGGCCATGGAGGCCAGTGACAGCGCTGAGGTCAGGAGGGCAGGACTTCATCACCGCAGGTATGCCGAGCGGGGTAATGTGTGCGGAGTTCAAGGTGGGTGGAGCCAATCGGGGTAATGTGTGCAGAGTGCGAGGTGGGTGGAGCCAAGCGGGGCCATGTGTGCGGAGTGTGAGGTTGGTGGAGCCTAGTGGGGCCATGTGTGCAGGTGGCGGAGTTTGAAGTGGGTGGAGCCTAGCGGGGCCATGTGTGCAGGCGGAGGAGTGCGAGGTGAGTGGAGCCTAGCGGGGCTATGTGGCGCTAAGAACGTCAGTGCCGGGGACTGCATGGCTTGGGACAGGTGAGTGTGAGTGTGTGTGTACATGCCGAGTGCAGTAGGGGCGGAGTTGAGCGGGGAAGTGTCGGCTCCCTGCACACGTAACCGGGGTAAATATCAGGTTACCAAGCAAAGTGCTTTGCTTGGATACCCGATATTTACATTGGTTACCAGCTTACGCAGGCTGCCAGCGATGGTTCCCTGCACACTGTAGCTGTAAAATTCCCTGCTTTTGGTGATCGAACCGTTCTCAAACGTAACTCGAACTGTCAAGCTTTTAGCAAAAAGCTCAAGTTCGAGTTCAATCTCGAGCACCCAAAAAATCACTCGAACATGAAATTGGCGAACCTCGAACCTCGAACATTGCTCAACTCTAATTATCACAAACCGAGTTCTACTTGGGCAAGACCTCGGAAACAAAGAGTTCAAGTTCATATGTACCATCTTCAACCCAACACCGCTCATTAAGTTATTCATCCCTCCCAACAGTAGTCCTGCAGAATAAAATGCAGTCCTTTGGGGCAAAGTCCATAGATGTATTGGGCAAAGTCCACGACAAAGGACATGCAGCCCTCTTGTGGCTTAAAGTCCCTCTATCCTCAATCAGTCGATGTCTGGTAGGGTGCCATTGTGTCATCAGTGTTGTGGCGGTTCCGGATAGACTGCTGGTGATGTCACTGATGATGTGGCACTCCGCTATTGGCCCCTGGAGGTGCCATTGTGGCTCACCCCTGATTTGGGGCAGACCCTAGGTGTTAAAAGGGCCTGTCGACTGCATGGAGGTGCGCAGTCTTCACATGCTCATTCTCATATTTAGAGCCACATTGCGGCTACAGCCACTACTACTGGAAGTGGTAGGTAGGGTTAGGCGTCTGGTGCCTGTCACGCGAAGATTCTTAACTCGGCATGTAGGGGGCAGACGCCGTGTATCCCTCCTATCGTTCCAACCCTGTTGTAGCAGCCCAGTGGAGTTAACTGGGCTGAGGCTGATGCACACAGATAGTGTACCCTAGAACCCCTGTGGTGTTAACAGGGGAGTTCCTGGTTGGGTTTTTGGACCCTGTGGTGTGAACAGGGTTCACAGTTATCCTAATCCAAGTATTGTTTAAATAACAGGTGATCAAAACTTAGCATCTGCACAAAAATGGTACCATTAAAAACGTCAGCTCGAGATGCAAAAAAATAAGCCTTCAATGAGCTATACAGTACATCCCAAAAACTAAAAAAGATTTGAGTAGAGGAAAATGATGCAAAACGTGTGCCACTTTTTTGGGGAAAACTTCTTATTTTTTTTAACCCCTTAGATAAAAGTAAACCTATACATATTTGGTGTCTACGAACTCACACCAACCTGAGGCATCACATCAATACATCAGTTTTACCATATAGTGAACACAGTAAATGAATCTCAAAAACAATAGTGCAATCACACTTTTTTAAAATTTTTCCGCATTTGGAATTTTTTGCCAATTTTCAGTACACTATATGGTAAAACAAATGATTTCATTTAAAAGTAAAACTCGTTCTGCAAAAAACAAGCCCTCAGGCTCTCGGAAAAAGGGGGCAAAAAAAACGGAAAGCGCAAAATCGGCCAGTTGTGAAAGAGTTAAAGTCTAGCTGAATCCAGGGAAGTCTAACATCCACAGGTCTTCTCATCTCTTGTTGTGTGTGTATACGTCTATTAAACTATTGGAGCAATGATGCACACTCAAAAAATTATTTTAAACAATATGCACACTATAGTAGGTAAACACTTGTGTTAAAGTTTGTGGATTTGGGAGATTCCTTTTTAAATAACATCTTGAAACAAAGGTATCACACTAATTTACAAACAGACACAACCTTAAATTCAGATTGTTACAAAATCTGCAATGGGTAGTTTAATTGTAACTTTTCTCTCTGTCACTGTATGAAAACAAAACAAAAAGCAGCTATTAACCCTTTAAAGACACATGGCATGCTATGTACATCATGAATCGTCACCCTGCCTTTGATGAGGGATCGCACGCTGAGCCCTCATATTTCTCTGAACATTTCAGCTGACTTTATCAGCTGAATGTGCCTCTAAAGGGTGCCTTACATGCTGCGACGTCGCTAGCGATAGCTAGCGATGTCGTGCGTGATAGCACCCGCCCACGTCGCTGATTCGTCATGGGGGTGATCGCTGCCGTAGCGAACAATATCGCTACGGCAGTGTCACGGGCCAAAAAGGTAAGAAAAGGCAGTAGCGACTTCCCTGGATGAATCCCACGGTACTTCAAGTCATGGGTTATCCGAAACAAGAAGTACAAGGAAGGTGAGTTAATGGTTACACTTAGACCAGCCTAAAGGATATCTGGATTCACCTGGTTTAATCTCAGCATCGCCCGGGTATCTCACAAAACATCTAAAAATGAGTAAAGATTAGTTGAAAGACATTTTGGACTGATACTGAGTTATTCTAGGACCTGTTGTTT
This sequence comes from Anomaloglossus baeobatrachus, assembly GCF_048569485.1. Lineage (NCBI taxonomy): Eukaryota > Metazoa > Chordata > Amphibia > Anura > Aromobatidae > Anomaloglossus > Anomaloglossus baeobatrachus. The sequence goes on along the minus strand of NC_134354.1, from coordinate 617,453,563 downwards.
CACACACCCAAGCCCCTGGGTCCAGCCTCACTCATGGGAGGCTACACCATCCGACTGCAGACCCCATCAGCCCCAGACGCTCATTAAACCTGCAGTGGCGGTCACCCATAACCCTGACCGCAACCGTGAGTGGCGTCACGATTATAACAAAACTGACATACCTGTTTGCCATATATTAAAGAAGCTCTGTGGCGTCCCTGTAGAGGCTCAGCATCCCTGGGCCACACACATGCACCATCAACGATATTATGAAAAGGAGCGACGTGTCAACGATCAAGGATTTTTGACGTTTTTGCGATTGTTGATCATCGCTCCTTTTAGTCACACACAACGATATTGCTAACAGCGTCGGATGTGCGTCATGAATACCGTGACTCTGACGACATATCGTTAGTGATATCGTTGTGTGTAAAGTACCCTTAAGAGCCGCAGGAGGGGCGATGCCATGCATGCTGCTGTTAACCTGTTAAATGCTTTCAATCTTTGAAAGCAATATTTACCGCTCGCTGGTGAGGGAGGGGGAATGTTGTTCTGACTCTGACATCTCCTTACCTGCCTCCACCGACAATGCGGAAGGAAGGAGGTGAGCGGGATGTTATGTCCCGCTCATCTCCGCCCATCCGCTTCTATTGGCCGGCCGCTTAGTGATGTCGCAGTGACGTCACTGTGACGCCGAACGCACCCCCCCTTGAAGGAGTGATTGTTCGGCGGTCACAGCGATGTCGCCGACCAGGTATGTGTGTGTGAAGCTGCCGTACCGATAATGATCGCTATGGCAGCAATCACCACATTTCACATGTGCGACGGAAGCGGGTGCTATTACGCTCGACATCGCTAGCAATTGCTAGCAATGTCGCAGCGTGTAAAGCCCACCTTAGGCTGGAGTCACACTTGCGAGTGACTCACATCTCCATCACCTTAGCTACATAGAAATACATGCAACCAACCCGCTCCTGTCAGAAGAGTGTGCGGCCATGCCTTGTGATGCTGATGCAAGACTCGCGTGAGTCACTCAAAAGTGTTGGCATGCTCGCAATGAGATCGTGGGACGTCGATATACTCTCATGATAGCCAGGAGTTAGTCGATGACCCCTGTGTCTTTCATCACAGTACTCCTATGAAAACCAACCCATGGCCAGCATTCCTAGAAGACTATGATTTAAAAAGCAATTCTGTGGTATTGCTATATATAGAACAAGGTGTTAAGGGAACTTTACACACAGTGACATCGCTAGCGATGTCGCTGGTAAAAGCACCTACCTCCGTCGGTTGTGAGTCACAGGCAAATCGCTGCCCGTGGTCACAACATCGCTAAGAACGGTCACACGTACTTACCTGCCCAGCGACGTTGCTGTGGCGGGCGAACCGCCTCCTTTCTGAGGGGGCGGTTTGTGTGGCATCATAGCGACGTCACAAAGCGGCCACCCAATAGAAGCGGAATAGAAGCGGAGGGGTGAAGATGAGCGGGCAGAACATCCCGCCCACCTCCTTCCTTCCTCATTGCCGGCGGCCGCATGTACGGTAATGTTCCTCGTTCCAGCGGTGTCACACATAGCGATGTGTGCTGCCGCAGTAACGACGAACAACCTGCTACCTGAAAATGCAACGATAATTGGGAATAAAACGACGTGTCAACGATCAACGATAAGGTAAGTAATTTTCATCGTTAACGGTCGTTCGTGAGTTTCACACGCAACGACATTGCTAACAAGGCCGGATGTGCGTCACGAATTCCGTGACCCCAACGACATCTCGTTAGCGATGTTGTTGCGTGTAAAGCGGCTTTTAGACTATTGTAGGTTCATGTCCCCTAAGAACACTATTAAATACAGTACAAAGTAGAAAAAAAAGATATCCTTTAAAAAAATATAAAAGTTTAAATAATTTCCATTTTACCAGAGTAAAAACTAAAAGATAAAAATACATGTATTTGGTATCACAATATTTGTAAAAGTTTGATTTATCAAAATGTGAAATAAATGTACCTGATCAGTAAATAGTGTAAGGAGAAGAAAAATCAAAACACCAGAACTGCAGTTTTTTTGTCGCCTCAACAACAGAAAAAAAATTAACAGAAAATCAAAACACTATATGTTCCCCAAGATAATATCAATAAAAACATCAGCTTGGGGCACAAAAAACAAACCTTCTGACAGTTCCATATCTTAACCTCACTGTTCTGTTCAGGATTACTATACACTTATAATGTTCCACCTATTTTTGAAAAAAGTTAACAAAAAAAATACCAACCAATAGTAAAAACTCCTCAAATGAGGAAAAGACAATTCACCACAAGTTTCAGAACCGCATAATGAATAAAAAAAAAATTTCAAATTCGGTCATTTTTGACCAAACAGAACAGCAGGGATAAATATTGAAAACGTTACAGCTCTTGGAAAGTCGCCACACAAGCAAATTATTGATTTTTTTTGTTACTTAAATGGGTGGTTCACCCATATTTTTTTAATGTCTAGATCGATATTATATTGAGAAACAATATTTCTCTCAAATAGCTTATGTTGGCAATAGTGCCTGTGAGACCGTGACCTCGGGGATCCGGTGACGTCATGTCAAGTTCCGGACACGTCCCATCCCTGCGGCCGGCCCCAGTCTTCCTGAGTCACTGGGATGTGGGCGGTGTTTCACCGCTTGTCACAGCTCAGCGTGTCTCCTGCGTGCTGTGAGAGAGGAGGGAGCTGATGGGCTGTGACGGGCGGTGAAACACCGCCCACAACTTATCACTCACAGACACTGCGGCCGACCGCGGGTCAGGAACTTGATGTAACGTCCCCGGATTCCCAAGGTCACGAAGCCCGGGGGTCACGGAGTGGGGAACAGTGGTCTGCAATAGCGCCTCTCACAGGCACTATTGCCAGCATAAGGTATTTGAGAGAAACATTGTTTCTCAATATAATATCGATATAGACAATAAAACAAATGGGTGAACTACCCCTTTAAATAAAAAAAAAACATACATGTTTGTAACTTGGTAACCAGACTGACATAGAGAATCATACTGCCAGGTTAGTTTGATGGTAAAATTAACTCTGTAAATTAAACCCCAAAAAACTGTTGCTTTTTTTGCTATTTTGCACATGTGGAATTATTTTTTCCCATTTAATGTTAGATCATATGATAAATTGGCTGTTGCCATTCAAAAGTACAACTCAGATCACAAAAAGAAACCCTCAAATGACTATATCGATGGAAAAATAAAAGAGTTATGGGTCTTAGAATAAGGGGAGTAAAAGATGAAGGTGCAAAAATGAAAAATTGGAGATGTTGCTTCTGCATATCCCACAGATATTAATTCCCAGTCAAACACTGAGTGGGGGCATAATATAAATACTACAATAGTTTACTACATATCATATGAATCTTGGATTTCTAATCACAGAAAGAGACTATTATTATCATGTCATTTTAACATGGCACACCAGCACTGAAGTGGTACACTGAAATTACATTAGGCCTTATCCAGCATTTCTATTCCTACATAATAGAAAAAAGAAAAGTTGATCTCTGGCTGGCCCCTTTGTTTTAGGCCCCCTTCACAGGTCTGTGAAAATCACGCACGTGTTTCACGGATGTGTCAAAGGTGCGTTTTCCTCTGCGGGAGCCGTGTTTATGGCACTACGTGTGTTCTCCGTGTGTTATCCATGATAACACACGGAGAACGAGAACTTTCAACTCACCTGTCCCTGGTGTCGCTGTCCGTGGTGCTGATCTTCGGTCTCCAGTCCTGTCGACTCCCCGCTGCTGCAGCTTCCGGCCACAGTGAAGTGAATATGCAATAAGCATAATGAGCGGCGGTCGGCAGCAAGTGACAGCAGCGACAGAGACAGCAGGCCTGGAGAAGGTGAGTAAAGTTTTCTTATTTTTTTCTCTGACACGTGAGTTTTCTCTGGCGCGTGTCACACGGGACCGCATCCACACTACATCCATGTGGTCCGTATGCGGGCCATGTGACAACCGTGATGACGGAGAAAACGTGGACATGTCTACGTGTGGAACACACGGACACGCGTATGCTCCACATGTACCATGGCAAAACATGCACTTGGGCGCAGACCCATTAATTTTAATGGGTCTACGTGTGCCCGTGTCGCGGGTACGTGCAGGAACGGACCTAACACGTACCGGAGACACGTGCGTGTAAAGGGGGCCTTATACTGCTTCTGACAGCTCTTCTGACTGGCTGTAATACAACATGTAATTACATTACCATAGGGAAATATGGAGAAGCGTGCACTGCTACGCCAAACACAATTAGCTCTCTACTGAGTAAGTAGCATGTGTTATGTGTCAAATGGCACTGGCAATTTTTTTTGTTATTGCAAACTGCAAATGTTTTTGCAGATTTTTCTAATTTGCTTGAAACCGTGGATTTCAGGAAATACGACTCATACTTAATTCTCCACACATCCACTCGTTTCTAATGTATAGACAACATTTGCGCTAACATTTTCCGCTGCACTTTACAATTAATGGACATGTACAGGCAATAAATTAATTTCAAAATAACATATAGTTTAACAGTTACTAGAGTACAAGCTTACAAACTACAAGGAAATAGTGGTGACAAAATAGGTAGAAATTGCTTGTTAGACATCATTGAAATAAATAGGGGTTTTTATATCAAGTGTAATACCACCAGCATCTATGTATGCTTCCTCTCGCTCCTCCCGGCAGGGCTGCTGGCATGCTCTCTTCTCTGGCTGCACTGCTGTGTCCTCCTGCCCTGTTGTGTATTCCTGCCCCTGTGGCCTGCGCACATCAAGAAAGCCTCCCGGGAGCGTGCTTAGAAGGTGCACACACTCCCTGCCTCATAGAGGGGCAGTGTTCCTAAATTTAGAAGTGCCTATTAGCCTATGGAAAAGAGGGTCTGGGTTCTTAAGGCATCCCCCTTAGGGAGTTGCCTTAGTAACATTTAAAGTTAGTTGCTTCTACATTTGCTAGTTGTCAGGTCCCCTGACCTGAACCTGTGTTCCTGAGTCCTGTGTTCCTGAGTTGCCTTTTCACCTGTTCCTAATTCTTATTTATGTACCTGTATCCTTTATCTTGCTCCTGTATCTCAGAACATTCCTGTATTTCAGAGGTTCCTATATACTTGTGTACCGCCCTTGCAGCAGTCGAACCGCTTGGATCCGGGGTCTGCTGTGGCTCTAGGGTCTCCGGACCCGGGGGTTCATGGCAACTTCAAATGCAAAGGGAGTATTTACAGGGGATAAGAGTTTGTGATGCCACCTGTGGTTCGCGATAAGGGGAGTACCACCGCTGCTGATGGGAGTACCCGGGGGAGATGGAGCGGAGCAGCCAGATGACGTTCCCTCCATGGGTAGGGAAAGCCCTGGGACTCTGGATGGTGGAGTGTAGGGGTAGGGGAGCGTGGTGCAGGTTGAAAGCAGGGGAGGACAGCGTACTCACTCAGACAGTGTTGGTAGTGATGCGACCGCAAAGCAGAACTCTGACACAAAGGTAAACCAAGTCTCTGGGTGCCGCTGCCACTTCAGGGGAGCTCGTCCGGGCATCTGCTCCCTTTGGTATTGCTGATAGTCTGTACCTTGCCTCCATGCTTTGTATTTTAGATGTTCTGAGTGACCCCTCTGCTTGAAGCTGTCGGGGTCCCACTCCACACTGTTAAGGAGGGAAGCTGTGCTCTCGATTGCTGACACTTGGGATTTCAGTGACCCGTATGAGCTGGAAAGCCCTATCCCCCTCGTTGTGTTGATGCCTTCGGTCTCTGAGCTCTTGGGGAAAGTTCATAAAGATACTATCCTCCACAGGTTAATTATCAGGTTGCGTGAAGCTAGTCCCTGATCTAGGGTCCAGTTCCCCGCCATGCTCGGTACCGGTTTGGTTACTAGGTACTCCGGTGCCGACCGTTCTCTAAAATTAAGCCTGGCACCTTTCTCCAATACCCTGTGACCGGGTCTCTGACTCCTTCAGTCCCAGACCACCATCTGTGACCTAGCCAATGTCTCCCGGGGATCTCCAACTCCCAGCTCCTCACTCTCTGAGGGCTACCACTCAACTTCAGGGAGATGCTACTCCCAGATCCTTACTCTTTGGGAGCTACTGCTAAGCTCATTCTTCCCCTCCAACCAGTCTGTCTGACCCCTAGGCGGGTGGCCCTGTTCCAGCTAGACCACCCACTGTTGTGCCTGACAGGGTGTGGTGTGAGGTGTAACTAAGATTTAAATGATGATTAGAGATGAGCGAACCGGTCCCGGTTCGGCTCGAGGTCGGTTCGCCGAACGGAGGTCCCGTTCGAGTTCGGTTCGTCGAACGTTCGACGAACCGAACTCGAACCGCATAGGAAACAATGGCAGGCATTCACAAACACATAAAAACACATAGAAAACACCCTTAAAGGTGTCCAAAAGGTGACAAACAACTCACAACACAACACAAACACATGAGAAAGGGACAAGGACATATACTCATGTGAAAACAAAAGAGCAGGACAAGGAAAAAGAGGAGGAGACACAGATATAGGCATGGCACGCCCTTCTAAAATCATGTAAAACACCGCAAGGTGACTCCAAGCGGAGTCTTCCTTTTTTCCAAAAATTGGGCCACACACACACCCACCCATTCAGTGGCAGCAGTTGTGCCCCAGTTGTACAATTCACAGCTAGGTTTGCATCAAGCACATTCAAAAATATGCTATTCTTAACCGTCCCCAGGATGACACCGGGGTAGGTAGCGAAGTCCTTGCTGAAACATGACTTCTTCATCTTGGCTTCTTTTAAAAATAATGTAAGTAAGGGTTACTCCAAGCGGAGTCTTCCTTTTTTCAAAAAATTGGGCCCCACACACACCCACCCCTTAACATAACATAACTCACATCAAGAGCCATAAGAAAATAAGCACCAAGCCTCCCTCAATTAGGCAGGGAAGGTGCGAGCACTACTCATAACAGGAATGAGAAACAGGAGGACAAGAGTAAAGTGCAAAAATTAACAAAATTTTATTGAATACAAAACAAGACATATATTTCATTAAAATGGTGCACTACCAGTATATCCTGGGGATGCCAACATAGAATAGACCAGTGTTAATAGCCAAAAAAGGTCAGAGAGACAAACTAGTCACAGTCTATATGTATGTGGCTACAACTAGCCTAAACAGGTCACAATAATTGGGAACATACCCAGTAACAAGGGAACCGTTAAATGGAAAGTGTAGGTCAAATCAAACCATGGTTGCCCACCATGTAAGGGTGGGGAATCATGGTGATGCCGCTGGCTATGCTGCAAGTAACCATGATAATGCAGCAGGGAATAAACATGCAATAACAATATAGCACAAGTGTGCAATTAAGAGGTATTCCCTTACCTAAAGTGCTAGAGTGCAAACTGAGCCAATGCAGGACGGCCAGCCGTGGACACAAACGGTTCCTAAGGAGTGTGGGGAGGCATCCTCAGGTTTCAAAAGGTCTCCATCCAACGCGCGTTTCGCGGGGATAGCTTTTTCAAGGTGGAAAACCAAGGTAATGTTTATTCCCTGCTGCATTATCATGGTTACTTGCAGCATAGCCAGCGGCATCACCATGATTCCCCACCCTTACATGGTGGGCAACCATGGTTTGATTTGACCTACACTTTCCATTTAACGGTTCCCTTGTTACTGGGTATGTTCCCAATTATTGTGACCTGTTTAGGCTAGTTGTAGCCACATACATATAGACTGTGACTAGTTTGTCTCTCTGACCTTTTTTGGCTATTAACACTGGTCTATTCTATGTTGGCATCCCCAGGATATACTGGTAGTGCACCATTTTAATGAAATATATGTCTTGTTGTGTATTCAATAAAATTTTGTTAATTTTTGCACTTTACTCTTGTCCTCCTGTTTCTCACACACCCACCCCTTCAGTGGCAGCAGTTGTGCCCCAGTTGTACACTTCACAGCTAGATTTGCATCAAGCACATTAAAAAATACGCCAAAATTAACCGTCCCCAGGATGACACCAGGGTAGGTAGCAAAGTCTTTCCTGATCCCAGCTCTGTTCATCTTGGCTTCTTTTAAAAACAATGTAAGCAAGGGTTACTCCAAGCGGAGTCTTCCTTTTTTCCAAAAATTGGGCCCCACACACACCCACCCCTTCAGTGGCAGCAGTTGTGCCCCAGTTGTACACTTCACAGCTAGATTTGCATCAAGCACATTCAAAAATACGCCATAATTAACCGTCCCCAGGATGACACCAGGGTAGGTAGCAAAGTCTTTCCTGATCCCAGCTCTGTTCATCTTGGCTTCTTTTAAAAACAATGTAAGCAAGGGTTACTCCAAGCGGAGTCTCCCTTTTTTCAAAAATTTGGGCCCCACACACACCCACCCATTCAGTGGCAGCAGTTGTGCCCCAGTTGTACATTTCACAGCTAGATTTGCATCAAGCACATTCAAAAATACGCCATAATTAACCATCCCCAGGATGACACCAGGGTAGGTAGCAAAGTCTTTCCTGATCCCAGCTCTGTTCATCTTGGCTTCTTTTAAAAACAATGTAAGCAAGGGTTACTCCAAGCGGAGTCTCCCTTTTTCCAAAAAATTGGGCCCCACACACACACACCCATTCAGTGGCAGCAGTTGTGCCCCAGTTGTACACTTCACAGCTAGATTTGCATCAAGCACATTCAAAAATACGCCATAATTAACCGTCCCCAGGATGACACCAGGGTAGGTAGCAAAGTTTTTCCTGATCCCAGCTCTGTTCATCTTGGCTTCTTTTAAAAACAATGTAAGCAAGGGTTACTCCAAGCGGAGTCTTCCTTTTTTCCAAAAATTGGGCCCCACACACACCCACCCCTTCAGTGGCAGCAGTTGTGCCCCAGTTGTACACTTCACAGCTAGATTTGCATCAAGCACATTAAAAAATACGCCATAATTAACCGTCCCCAGGATGACACCAGGGTAGGTAGCAAAGTCTTTCCTGATCCCAGCTCTGTTCATCTTGGCTTCTTTTAAAAACAATGTAAGCAAGGGTTACTCCAAGCGGAGTCTTCCTTTTTTCCAAAAATTGGGCCCCACACACACCCACCCCTTCAGTGGCAGCAGTTGTGCCCCAGTTGTACACTTCACAGCTAGATTTGCATCAAGCACATTCAAAAATACGCCATAATTAACCGTCCCCAGGATGACACCAGGGTAGGTAGCAAAGTCTTTCCTGATCCCAGCTCTGTTCATCTTGGCTTCTTTTAAAAACAATGTAAGCAAGGGTTACTCCAAGCGGAGTCTCCCTTTTTCCAAAAAATTGGGCCCCACACACACACACCCATTCAGTGGCAGCAGTTGTGCCCCAGTTGTACACTTCACAGCTAGATTTGCATCAAGCACATTCAAAAATATGCCATAATTAACCGTCCCCAGGATGACACCAGGGTAGGTAGCAAAGTCTTTCCTGATCCCAGCTCTGTTCATCTTGGCTTCTTTTAAAAACAATGTAAGCAAGGGTTACTCCAAGCGGAGTCTTCCTTTTTTCCAAAAATTGGGCCCCACACACACCCACCCCTTCAGTGGCAGCAGTTGTGCCCCAGTTGTACACTTCACAGCTAGATTTGCATCAAGCACATTCAAAAATACGCCATAATTAACCGTCCCCAGGATGACACCAGGGTAGGTAGCAAAGTCTTTCCTGTTCCCAGCTCTGTTCATCTTGGCTTCTTTTAAAAACAATGTAAGCAAGGGTTACTCCAAGCAGAGTCTCAGTTTTTTCAAAAAATTGGTCCCCACACACACCCACCCATTCAGTGGCAGCAGTTGTGCCCCAGTTGTACACTTCACAGCTAGATTTGCATCAAGCACATTCAAAAATACGCCATAATTAACCATCCCCAAGATGACACCAGGGTAGGTAGCAAAGTCTTTCCTGATCCCAGCTCTGTTCATCTTGGCTTCTTTTAAAAACAATGTAAGCAAGGGTTACTCCAAGCAGAGTCTCCCTTTTTTCAAAAAATTGGGCCCCACACACACGCACCCCTTCAGTGGCAGCAGTTGTGCCCTAGTTGCAAACAGGATGTTTTGATTTGCATCAAGCACATTCCAAATCCACAAGCATTTACTCTCCCCAGGATGACACAGGGGTAGTAAATTCCTTCTGGATCCATGACTTGTTCATTTTGATGAACGTCAGTCTGTCCACATTGTCACTGGACAGACGCATGCGCTTATCTGTCAGCACACACCCAGCAGCACTGAAGACACGTTCAGAGACAACGCTGGCAGCTGGACACGACAAAATATCCAAGGCGTAACTAGAGAGCTCTGGATATTTTTCTAGATTTGAAGCCCAAAGGGAGCAAGGCTCCATTTGCAAAGTCATGGCATCGATGTTCATTTGGAGATACTCCTGTATCATCCTCTCCAGCCGTTGACTATGTGTCAGACTTGTTGTCTCTGGTGGCCTTGCAAAAGAGGGTCTAAAAAAATTATGAAATGATTCCATAAAATTGCTGTTACCAGCACCAGATACGGTCCTACTGGTACGGGTAGACTGTTGAAGATGACGAGACCGTCCCATGTTTGTCAAGTTACAACTGGGAGATTCACTCACTGCACCTGCACGGTTGTTTGGTGGAAAAGCCGAGCTAAGATCGAGTAACAGCTTCTGCTGATACTCCTGCATACGTGCGTCCCTTTCTATGGCTGGAATTATGTCACAAAATGTGGACTTGTACCGGGGATCTAATAGTGTGGCAAGCCAGTAGTCATCATCACTTCTAATTTTGACAATACGAGGGTCATGTTGGAGGTAGTGCAACAAGAAGGCACTCATGTGTCTTGCGCAGCCATGCGGACCAAGTCCACGCTGTGTTTGTGGCATAGAGGTGCTAACCGTTCTTTCTTCCTCTGACATCTCCCCCCAACCTCTTTCAACTGAAATTTGACCAAGGTCTCCCTCATCTGCTGAGTCTTCCATGTCCATGGACAGTTCGTCCTCCATTTCTTCATGTTCTCCTGCACCTTCCTCAACATCTCACCTGCTACCATGCGCCCTTGTTGATCCCTGTCCCCCATGGTCCCATGCCTGGCGCCTTGGTGATGATGAACGTCTGGACCTTGGTGATGTTGTTGTGTCTTGCGCATATGAATCCTCCTGTAGTTCATCCCCTTCCTGTTGTTCCACCCCCTGACTCCGAATAGTGTTTAGCGTGTGCTCCAGCATTTAAATGACTGGAATCGTCATGCTGATAATGGCATTGTCAGCGCTAAACATATTCGTCGCCATGTCGAAACTGTGCAGAAGGGTGCATAGGTCCTTGATCTGAGACCACTCCATCAGGGTGATCTGACCCACCTCTGCATCTCGTTGGCCCAGGCTATACGTCATGACGTATTGCACCAGGGCTCGGCGGTGCTGCCACAGTCGCTGTAACATGTGGAGAGTTGAATTCCAGCGTGTCGCCACATCGCATTTCAGGCGATGAACCGGTAGGCCGAAAGACTTCTGGAGCGATGCAAGTCGCTCAGCTGCGGCGCTTGAACGGCGGAAGTGAGCAGACAGTTTTCGTGCCCTGTTCAGAAGGCCATCTAGGCCGGGATAGTGTGTTAAAAATTGCTGGACGGCAAGGTTCAACACGTGAGCCATACAAGGTACGTGTGTCACCTTGCCCAGGCGAAGGGCCGCACCCAGGTTTGCAGCATTGTCGCACACGGCCTTATCAGGCTGCAGGTTGAGTGGAGACAACCATTTATTAAACTCGGACTGCAGAGCTGACCACAACTCCTCAGCTGTGTGACTCTTATTCCCAAGACATGTCAAGCTAAAGACCGCCTGATGCCGTTGCGCTCTGCTGCCAGCATAGTAATGAGGGGTGCGTGATTCCTTCTGCGCAGTGAGAACGCTGGTGGCCTGACCAGGCAGGCTTGGGGCGGAGGTGGAGGACCCAGATGAGGTGGAGGATGCAGAAGCAGTGGCGGAACTTGGACAGACAGAGGATTGACACACACGTCGTGGGGACGGCAAGACTTGTGCAGCAGACCCTTCACCATCTATCACCATAGTTACCCAGTGCCCAGTCAGCGACATGTAACGTCCCTGTCCATGCTTACTGGTCCAAGTATCGGTGGTGAAATGCACCCGTTGACACACAGAGTTTCTCAAGGAAGCGGTGATGTTGTGTGCGACATGCTGGTGTAGCGCGGGCACACCTTTCTTAGAGAAGTAGTGGCAACTAGGCATCTGGTACTGGGGCACAGCGACAAACATAAGGTCTCTAAAATCCTGTGTGTCCACTAGGCAGAAAGGCAGCATTTTGGTAGCCAACAGCTTACAGAGGGATAGAGTCAACCTCTTAGCTTTGTCATGGGTCGCAGGAAGTGGCCTTTTATTTGACCACATCTGAGGGACAGAGATCTGGCTGCTGTGTGTAGACGGTGTTGAGTAGGGTGTCCCTGGAAAAATGCAGGTTTGTGAGGAAAGTGCAGGCGGAGACATGATGTTGCCTTCATCCAACGTTGGTGCTATCGATGTCTGAGAGAGCTGTACACACTCACTTGTTTCCCCTTCCAAACCAACCGACGACCTACCAAGCAAACTGCCTGTTGCGGTTACAGTGGTGGAAGTTGTGGGTGGAAAAACAGGTGTGACAGCTGTCCCCACAGTCCTAGAAGATGAAGAGCGCGTGGATGCACTGGAAGGGGCAGGCGGTGGATGGTTCGCTCCGCTAGGCCGCAGTGCAGCACGGTGAGCTTCCCACCGGGACATATGATATTTATTCATGTGACGATTCATGGAAGAAGTTGTCAAACTGCTGAGGTTTTGACCTCTACTAAGAAAACCATGACAAATTTTACAGATCACATAATTTGGGCGATCTTTTTCTATGTCAAAAAAGGACCAGGCTAGGCAAGGCTTAGAGGCCATGCGACCTGTTGATCCACCCCGAATAATGCTCAGAGGCAGAGTGGTGGCTGAGGATGCAGTTGTAGACGTGCTACCAGTACTCCGACTGTGTCCAGGAAGGCACAAGGTAACTTCGTCATCAGTTGCATCCTCCTCCACCACCTCTGTTGACCTCCTCGAGTGCCTGACTGTGGGTTGACAGTAGGTGGGATCTAGAACTTCATCATCAATTGTTGTGTTTGCACTCCCCTCCCCCTCAGACCGAGCCTCTTCTTGCCCTGACCGAATATTTAAGTTGTCATCCCAATCGGGTATCTGCGTCTCATCTTCATCAGTATGTTCCTCATTGTCTATAACCACAGGTGTTACAGTTTGTGACAAAGGGTCAACATTATGCTCAGAAACTTGGTCCTCATGGCCTGAATCAGTGTCACAAAGGTTCTGGGCATCACTGCAGACCATTTCCTGTTCTGTACTCACTGTAGCTTGGGAGCAGACCTCTGATTCCCAGGCTATAGTGTGACTGAACAGCTCTGCAGACTCAGCCATCTCAGTTCCACCATACTGTGCAGGGCTGATGGAGACTTCAGAGCTGGGAGAAAGCAAGTTTGATTGGGATGACAACTCAGAGGACTGGTGTTTTTTGGATGCGGTACTTAAAGTGGCTGAGAGGGCACTTGTTGGACCACTTGAGATCCATTCAAGCATTTTCCTTTTTTGGCCATCATCTACCTTTGTTCCTGTTGTTCGTGTCCGTAAAAAAGGGAGCACATCGGATTGTCCACGGTAAGTAGTAGACATCTTACTTTTGCTGGTGGATGGTCTCTCTTCAGCAGATGATAATGGAGCTTTGCCACCTTCCCCACGGACAAACCCTTTTTTTCCTTTTCCACCACGCCTCTTCCCCTTTCCACCAGCATCTGTCATTTTGCCACTCATGTTGATTGCAACAAGATTGTGCACTGAAAATGTGGTAGTAAAAATTGAGAGGTGGTGTAGATTGCAGCGGTGGTCTAGCTTTATTAACAGTAGAATAATAAAGAATAAATATCCCTGACAATGCAACTACGGCCCTTAAACTGGCAGCATCAATTGCTAGTATAATGGCTTAGTTATAATGAGTTGGAGTGTGCAATGCAGGCAGAGGTGCTGCAAATATCTTTGCACTAGTGGGACTATAGCAAAGTCCAATAGCCACGTTTAGGATGCCACTAGGTACACTGAGTGTTTGCTAGTATAATGGCTTAGTTATAATGAGTTGGAGTGTGCTATGCAGGCAGAGGTGCTGCAAATATCTTTGCACTAGTGGGACTAGACAAAAGTCCAATAGCCACGTTTAGGATGCCACTAGGTACACTAAGTGTTTGCTAGTATAATGGCTTAGTTATAATGATTTGGAGTGTGCAATGCAGGCAGAGGTGCTGCAAATATCTTTGCACTAGTGGGACTAGACAAAAGTCCAATAGCCACGTTTAGGATGCCACTAGGTACACTGAGTGTTTGCTAGTATAATGGCTTAGTTATAATGAGTTGGAGTGTGCAATGCAGGCAGAGGTGCTGCAAATATCTTTGCACTAGTGGGATTACAGCAAAGTCCAATAGCCACGTTTAGGATGCCACTAGGTACACTGAGTGTTTGCTAGTATAATGGCTTAGTTATAATGAGTTGGAGTGTGCAATGCAGGCAGAGGTGCTGCAAATATCTTTGCACTAGTGGGACTATAGCAAAGTCCAATAGCCACGTTTAGGATGCCACTAGGTACACTGAGTGTTTGCTAGTATAATGGCTTAGTTATAATGAGTTGGAGTGTGCAATGCAGGCAGAGGTGCTGCAAATATCTTTGCACTAGTGGGACTATAGCAAAGTCCAATAGCCACGTTTAGGATGCCACTAGGTACACTGAGTGTTTGCTAGTATAATGGCTTAGTTATAATGAGTTGGAGTGTGCAATGCAGGCAGAGGTGCTGCAAATATCTTTGCACTAGTGGGACTATAGCAAAGTCCAATAGCCACGTTTAGGATGCCACTAGGTACACTGAGTGTTTGCTAGTATAATGGCTTAGTTATAATGAGTTGGAGTGTGCAATGCAGGCAGAGGTGCTGCAAATATCTTTGCACTAGTGGGACTATAGCAAAGTCCAATAGCCACGTTTAGGATGCCACTAGGTACACTGAGTGTTTGCTAGTATAATGGCTTAGTTATAATGAGTTGGAGTGTGCAATGCAGGCAGAGGTGCTGCAAATATCTTTGCACTAGTGGGACTATAGGAAAGTCCAATAGCCATGTTTAGGATGCCACTAGGTACACTAAGTGTTTGCTAGTATAATGGCTTAGTTATAATGAGTTGGAGTGTGCAATGCAGGCAGAGGTGCTGCAAATATCTTTGCACTAGTGGGACTATAGCAAAGTCCAATAGCCACGTTTAGAATGCCACTAGGTACACTGAGTGTTTGCTAGTATAATGGCTTAGTTATAATGAGTTGGAGTGTGCAATGCAGGCAGAGGTGCTGCAAATATCTTTGCACTAGTGGGACTATAGCAAAGTCCAATAGCCACGTTTAGGACGCCACTAGGTACTCTGAGTGTTTGCTAGTATAATGGCTTAGTTATAATGAGTTGGAGTGTGCAATGCAGGCAGAGGTGCTGCAAATATCTTTGCACTAGTGGGACTATAGCAAAGTCCAATAGCCACGTTTAGAATGCCACTAGGTACACTGAGTGTTTGCTAGTATAATGGCTTAGTTATAATGAGTTGGAGTGTGCAATGCAGGCAGAGGTGCTGCAAATATCTTTGCACTAGTGGGACTATAGCAAAGTCCAATAGCCACGTTTAGGATGCCACTAGGTACTCTGAGTGTTTGCTAGTATAATGGCTTAGTTATAATGAGTTGGAGTGTGCAGAGGACAAGAGGGTACAGTGCCAGGATTGTGGGGCTCTGGGTAGAGGAATGGAAGCCTGCCTTTCTATTCCCTCCTAATGGGGAAATGCAGCGACGAAATCCCTGACCTTAGCTACACAGACGCTGTCACTGTTTTCAGGACCTGTCACCTATGGCTCTGACCCTGCCGGTACGAGCCCTTAAAAGGACTGATGGAAAGTGCTATCCCTATGCTGTCCAGCGCTGTGTATGGAGCGCATACAGCAGTATCGGCGATATGACAAAGGACGGAGCTGCGCCAGTGATGTCTGACACCAAGGACGCAGAAGAGATAATGGCGTCCGGACGGCCAGATACTCGTTTTTATAATGCAGGGACATGTGACATGGACATCCGATCACACATGCCGTTGCTTCTCTGGCTAAAAGTCCACTTAGCTGTGTGTGTGTCTGGGATTGGCTGACATAATGGCCCTCCCCACTACACGCGCGCGCTTAGGGAAGGAAGACAAGGAAAAAAAAAAAAAAAATGGCGATCGCCATTATACAAACAGGAGTGATCTGAAGGCGCTGTTCACGCACACTATACACTGAAATTTCATAATAGTTTTAGTCACAGAGTGACTTACACTATTACAGCGGAAAGCCAGCTAGGAATTAGCTGTTTTTTTGCTGCTAGAACCGTTCTCGAACGTTTCTAGAACTATCGAGCTTTTGCAAAAAGCTCGAGTTCTAGTTCGATCTAGAACAGGCCCCAAAATCACTCGAGCCTAGAACTGGAGAACCTCGAACCTCGAACCGCGCTCAACTCTAATGCTGATGGAGCAATACCAAAAGTTAGGATCCCAGAACCAGGAGGTGTTGAGTCCTGCACCAGTCAAAAAAGGGGTGCAGTACCCTGTGACACCCTGACTAGTTCAGGGGTTTCCAACTTGCACCTTTCTTCCTTCACCAGTACTAAACCTTTGAACCTGTGTCCATGTTCCCATCCTGCCTGTACCAGCTATTTAAAACAAGAAAGCCTGCGGAGACACCATCACATGTTTCTCAACGCTGGCAGGAAACTAGCCAGGTCTTTCACCGGGAAGGAACAACCACGGGAAGGGCAGTCTCCAGTCAAGGAGACCACCTATGCCAAACATGGTATCCATCCACAGACAGCTGTTTCGGGGTATTTGCCCCTCATCAGTGTGGAGTAGGAAACTGGCTAGTGGGAGCATTGCCTAGTAGAAGACTACATAAGCAAGGATGGTTGACCTTAGGGATATCAACATCCAACACCACAGAGACACCATCATGTGTTTCTCAACGCAGAAATTCTAGAGCAATGCCCCCTGGGAAATATTCAAAACAAGTAGTCTTCTACTAGGCAATGCTCCCACTAGCCAGTTTCCTACTCCACACTGATGAGGAGCAAATACCCCGAAACAGCTGTCTGTGGATGGATACCATGTTTGGCATAGGTGGTCTCCTTGACTGGAGACTGCCCTTCCCGTGGTTGTTCCTTCCTGGTGAAAGACGTGGCTAGTTTCCTGTCAGCGTTGAGAAACATGTGATGGTGTCTCCTCAGGCTTTCTTGTTTTGAATATTTCCCAGGGGGCATTGCTCTAGAATCACTGCGTTGAGAAACACGTGATGGTGTCTCCGTGGTGTTGGATGTTGATCTCCCTAAGGTCAACAATCCTTGCTTATATAGTCTTCTACTAGGCAATGCTCCCACTAGACAGTTTTCTACTCCACACTGATGAGGGGCAAATACCCTGAAACAGCTGTCTGTGCATGGATACCATGTTTGGCATAGGTGGTCTCCTCTACTTGAGACTGCCCCTCCCATGGTTGTTCCTTCCCGGTGAAAGACCTGGCTAGTTTCCTGCCAGCGTTGAGAAACATGTGATGGTGTCTCCGCAGGCTTTCTTGTTTTGAATATTTCCCAGGGGGTATTGCTCTAGAATCACTGCGTTGAGAAACACGTGATGATGTCTCCGTGGTGTTGGATGTTGATCTCCCTAAGGTCAACCATCCTTGCTCATGTACCAGCTATCTAGTCTGTTCCGACAGTACTACAGATCAATCACTTGTCCAGGGTCTGTGTCTGCATTCTTGACCTCTGGGTTTAACTGCAATACTATCAGGTCTTTCCTGGAGTGGCCCCTTGTTGTTACCTGCAGCAGCAAGACTATCCATACCTTTAGTGGCTCTAGTTAAGAAGCAGGCAACCACTTAGTCAAGCCTCTCTAAGTTAAGCCTGGCCATGTGGTGCAGTGGGTCTACACCCATCATCATGGCATAAAGCTGCATGAACTAATAACAGGACCATATTCTGAGAAAAATTTGGAAAGCTGGTACAAGGACAAGTTGGACTAGTGGTGTGACGATAGACTTGTCTAAATAGATGTCTTTTTAATACATAGAACTGTGTGTGGTAGGTACTAATTAGATTGTCTGGGTTAGTATATTCCAGAAAGCTGGTGCACCATGAGAGCAGTTCAGATAATTGATGATGTTAATCTTAGATCATTTGCAGAATTGAGAGCATGGGTAGTGAGATGGAATAGATGAGGACAGAGATTTATGGGGGTGTAGAAATGTAGAGTGCTTTGTGGGTGAGAGAAAGTTTATATTGTACTCTGTAGTGGAAGGGTAACCAGTGTAATGACTGGAACAATAGTAGAGGCATTTGTAAAGCAGCTATAGTGGTTTACAGATTGCTACATTGCAAGGGTAGAAATAAAGAATAGAATTTAATTATTTTCCCTCTTACTTATGTATGTGATTAGTGCTCAGTTACACAGAGTAATCTATTCAGTGCCTGATATATTTACATTATTGTATGAACTTACAAGAAATTTACCTTGTATATACAATCTCTTGCCTAGTCCTGTCATTTGCACCTGAATAACATTTCTAGAATCTGACCCTTTTCTCACTATGGAAACAATAAAAACCCTCACTGTGGCCCTGATCCACTCCCATCTTGACTACTGTAATTCTCTATTAATTAGCCTCTCCTAACTAGACTTTCTCCTCTGCAGTCCATCCTTAATGCAGCAGCAAGGATCACCTATCAGGCTAATAATTTCTCGGACACTTCCGCACTATGCCAGTCATTACACTGTCTGCCCATACATCATCCTATTTAAATGGCTTGTTCTCACCCACAAAGCTCTCCACAGTGCACCATCCCCCGTACATCTCCACCCTCATCTCTGTCTATCACCCTACCCCTTCTCTACACTCCGCAAACGTCCGTCAATGAACATCACCACAAATCCAAAACTACTACTCCCGGCTCCAAGACTTCTCCCGAGTTGAACCAATCCTGTGGAATGCTCTACCCCTAGAAACTAGGACAAACCATAGCTTCAGAAACTTCCTAAAAACACGTCTTTTTAGAGTGGCTTATCACCCTCACTAATAAAAAAGTCAATTCATATATATCCTCTCTACTATTTCTCAGAACATAATTCTGCGTCAAACTCCACCACACCCAAAAGCATCACAAAGATTGGCTGGTGACTGGCTCATACAGCCTTTATCTATCCCCCATTTCTTCGAGATGGCTGGATTGTCATTGTAAATAAGCACTTGTACCTTGTGCCTCCCCCTCACCCCATTGTAGATTGTCAGCTCTAACAAGCAGGGTTTTCAGTATTTTTGCTTTAATTATTGTATTTTCTATAACTGTTACTTATGAACATTTGTTTGTATTTGAAACTTTGAAATGTTCAAGGCGCTGTGAAATATGTTGGCGCTATAGAAGTAAAGATTATTATTATAAATTATACAAAGAAATCGTGAAAAGGTATTTTGTTGACAATCCTTTTTAAGACTTTTTCTTAAACTTAGAAACTTGTATTTACAGTATATGCACACATAAATACATATATAAAAACAGCTACATATTGGTCTCTTAAGTAGATATATTGCAAAAAAAAGAAACTATGACAAACACACTTTTCCACATACTACTAAGGAAGTAGAATTGAAGACCCAAGGGAATCATTCATTAATGCGCTTTACCATTAAGGAGTATATTGTCATTGGAGTACGCTAATTAATATTTTACTACATATCTGCTTTTTTAAATATGTATTATGATGATGGCATAATTATAGTTTTCTGGCCAACTATCCGTTAAAGCAGTGATTTATGTTACAATTCATTCGAGATTTCATCTTCACCTGCTGAAAATAGGAATCATTAAGACACTGGTATATCTGAACTTCTTTTCATTGCTCTTTTTTTTTGGAAAGGAGTCCTCAAGGGATTTTATTTTTTTTTTCATCTTTTATCATCTAGGATAGGATAATGAATGTTAAAACAAACAAAAGAAATTACAAGCTCAAAAGAAAAATCTGTGGTAATTAACATTCCTAAATCATCTCTTGCAGAACAAAAAAAAGAAATTAAACAAAAGCAAAATGTCTTTTTCAGAAATGTTAGATTTAAGAAACCCTGGAACTTTGTATAATGTATGCAATTTATAAATTGATCCCCACATAAAATGAAATTGAATAAAAAAACCTGGCATTTAAATCAGATTTTCTTGGTATTAATGGAATATATATAATATTTCTAATTTTATCTCTGAGTTCTTTTAGCTGCTTCAGCATGTATTATTTCTTCAAAAGTCACTGCTCTTTACTGAAGAGAACTCGCTCATCTACTGGCCATGCATATAGGTGACTTCAGACCTCAAAACGGCCATTAGCAACAAATTGATTGACCACCTTCAATTGGACACCTTCCCTGTGTTTTAGAACAGACCCTTCATAAGTACTTAGGGAATAAGTAATTTGTTCATTTTGGAACCAATATTCAGCCTAGGTTCCACCTTCTATTGGCATGACAGACTGTTTTTTAATTCTTATCTGATGCCTACTTCGGCCTTGTGTGCATGCTGCATTTTTTGCCATTTTTGCTCATTTTTTGACTGTGTGCGCACTTTGCGTTTTTTTCATGCATTTCCGCAGCATTTTGAAATGCAGCGTTTTAATGCAAGAATACATGCGTTTTGATTTTCAAGCAAAGTCTATAGGAAATAGGGCTTTCTTGTGCTCACAAATGCTGTTAAAAACGCAGCGTTTTTGATGCTGAAAATTTGTCAGAATCTCTGCGTTTAAAGAAGCAACATGTCAATTGTTTTTGCCATTTTGGCAGCGTTTTGCTAACAGAGTCAATGAGAAGTTTCAAAACGCATTCATGATATTTGTAATCATTTTTTTTCATCATGTTTGAATGTTAAAACTTTATTTAGTAGTGTATTTGTGTTCAAAACGCATGTGACTTTAAGCAATGAAAAAGCATGTAAAACGCGGAAAAAACGAGGCCAAAACGCGGTAAAATGCAAGCGTATTTTTGCGTTTTTTGGGTCAAAACCAAATTTGACAAAGGCAATTTCTGCCAGAGGATGCGTTTTGAAATGCAACTAAAGCGGGCTTTACACGCTACAATATATCTTACGATGTGTCGGCGGGGTCACTTCGTAAGTGACGCACATCCGTCATCGTAAGTTATATTGTAGTGTGTGACAGCTACGTGCGATTGCGATTGAACATTAAAATGTTCATCGCATGCACGTCGTTCAAATGCTAAAAATTGAATGTGAGGTTGTTCTATGTTCCCGAAGGTAGCACACATCGCAGTGTGTGACACCACAGGAACGAAGAACAGATCTTACCTGCGTCCCGCGGCTCCCGCCAGCAATGCGGAAGGAAGGAGGTGGGTGGCATATTTACGTCCTGCTCATCTCCGCCCCTTCGCTTCTATTGGCCGGGTGCCGCGTGACGTCGATGTGACGCCGAACGTCCCTCCCACTTCAGGAAGTGGACGTTCGCCGCCCACATCGAGGTCGTATGGAAGGGTAAGTACGTGTGACAGCAAATAATCATTTGTGCGACACGTTCAACAAATTGAATGTGCCGCACATACGATGGGGGCGGTTACGATCACATACGATATCATATGCTTAATCGTAACGTGTAAAGCAGGCTTAGCTCAATGCAAAGTGCGCACATAGCCTTAGGGTGCGGTTCTGGTCCCAAAAATGCATGCATTTCCTTCCCCATCAAAGTCTATGAGATTTCAGTTTTTATGTGCACATATTGCAGCGTTTTTTGGCTGCATCTTTTTGGTGACCACAAACATGCAGCATGTCAATTCGTTTAGTGTTTTTTTGAGTCCTTCCAGTCAACAGATTTGACTTAAAAAATGTACCAGGCAAAAATGCAGTAAAAATAACGCAGTAAAAACACAGTAAAAACACATAACATAATGCATGTCAAGGCTGCGGTTTTTGGGGACCAAAAACATGCATCTTTGTGGTCATCACAAAGATGGAGTTTGTACACATAGCCTAAGGGTATGCGCACACGTTGCGTAATTTCATGCGTTTACGCTGCATATTGCACTGCAATCTAAACGCATGCGTCCTGCGTCCCTAGCACAATTTATGAAGATTGTGCATAATCCATCCGCACATTGCGTTTGAGAGTGCAGCGACTTGCATACTGAAATTTTGTTCCAAATCGCTGCGCTCAAAAAAGCAACATATCACTTCTTTCATGCGCTTTGGATGCGGCTCCCACTCTGTCCATGGGAGAAGCAGCATCCAGAGGGCATGAAATCGGCATCTATTCCATTATGCAGTGTTTCTGCAGCGATTTGAAGTGCACATGCACTGCCAAATCGCTGCAGATTTTTCAGCATGGACACTATGCAACGTGCACACATAGCCTTAAGGCCGCTTTACACGCTGTGATATCATGACCGATATCGCTAGCTTGCATACCTGCCCCCATCAGTTGTGCAACACGGGCAAATCGCTGCCCGTGGCACACAACATCATGCGGACCCGTCACACTACTTACCTGCCTAGCAACGTTGCTGTGACCGGCGATCCGCCTCCTTTCTAATGGGGCGGTTCGTTCAGCGTCACAGCGACGTCACAGCAGCATCACCAAACCGCCGTCCAAAAGAAGCGGAGGGGCGGAGATGAGCGGGACGTAACATCACGCCCACCTCCTTCCTTCCTCATTGCGGCCGGCCGCAGGTAAGGTGAGGTTCCTCGTTCCTGCGGTGTCACACATAGTGATGTGTGCTGCTGCAGGAGCGACAAACTACTTCATACACGAGCAGCAGCGATATTCGAGAATAGGGGGGCATGTCACCAATAGAGATGAGCGAACCGGTCGCGGTTCGGCTCGAGTTCGGTTCGCCGAACGGGGGTCCCGTTCGAGTTCGGTTCGTCGAACGTTCGACGAACCAAACTCGAACCTATAGGCTATAATGGGAGGCAATCACAAACACATAAAAATGCATTATAAATGTACACAAACAGTTAATAAACATTGCCATAACACTTACCGGTCCCCGCGATCCCTTCTGCACTCTGTCTCCTGCCGCTATTCCATCCGATGATCGCTGAATGCTCCCGGTGACCGGCACTGCAGCAGTGAAGCAGGACCTATCGTGACGTCAAAATAGCCATGTGACCAGTCACGTGGCTATTATCTCATTGGCTACAGACTGGTCACATGACTATGACGCGTCATGTAGGACCTGCGAGTGCATCTCTCCGGTACACGGTGCACATATGTGTATCGCCGTGTACCGGCGACATGCTCTAGCACACGGTCGACTCCCCATTCCATTAGGGACCGGCTGACACAGCCGGTCATTAACGGAGGTTGCCATAGCAACGCAGTTAGCGGTGACGTCACCGCTAACCGCGGCTCCGAGAGCACCGTTGCTATGGTAACGCGTCTATCAGCGTTACCGCTAGCAGCACTGATCACTCACGGAGTGAAGGCTGCACGCTGCTTCACGATTGTAGTGAGGATTGTAGTGAGGATGGAGGTTCCTCAGCCCCAAGTGATGAGCTGGGTAAACTCATCCTCACTACAATCGTCACTACTACTACACTAGTGAGGATTGTAGTGAGGATGAGGTTCCTCAGCCCCGAATGATGAGCTGGGTAAACTCATCCTCACTATAATCGTCACTACTACTACACTAGTGAGGATTGTAGTGAGGATGGAGGTTCCCTAGCACCAAGTGATGAGCTGGGTAAACTCATCCTCACTACAATCGTCACTACTACTACACTAGTGAGGATTGTAGTGAGGATGGAGGATCCCCAGCCCCAAGTGATGAGCTGGGTAAACTCATCCTCACTACAATCGTCACTACTACTACACTAGTGAGGATTGTAGTGAGGATGGAGGTTCCTCAGCCCCAAGTGATGGGCTGGGTAAACTCATCCTCACTACAATCGTCACTACTACTACACTAGTGAGGATTGTAGTGAGGATGGAGGTTCCCCAGCACCAAGTGATGAGCTGGGTAAACTCATCCTCACTACAATCGTCACTACTACTACACTAGTGAGGATTGTAGTGAGGATGGAGGTTCCTCAGCCCCAAGTGATGAGCTGGGTAAACTCATCCTCACTACAATCGTCACTACTACTACACTAGTGAGGATTGTAGTGAGGATGGAGGTTCCCCAGCCCCGTGATGAGCTGGGTAAACTCATCCTCACTACAATCGTCACTACTACTACACTAGTGAGGATTGTAGTGAGGATGAGGTTCCTCAGCCCCAAGTGATGAGCTGGGTAAACTCATCCTCACTACAATCGTCACTACTACTACACTAGTGAGGATTGTAGTGAGGATGGAGGTTCCCCAGCCCCAAGTGATGAGCTGGGTAAACTCATCCTCACTACAATCGTCACTACTACTACACTAGTGAGGATTGTAGTGAGGATGGAGGTTCCCCAGCCCCAAGTGATGAGCTGGGTAAACTCATCCTCACTACAATCGTCACTACTACTACACTAGTGAGGATTGTAGTGAGGATGAGGTTCCCCAGCCCCAAGTGATGAGCTGGGTAAACTCATCCTCACTACAATCGTCACTACTACTACACTAGAAAGAAAGAAGACAGAAGAGCAGGATCGTGGAGGGCTGACAGGGGGTAATAAAGATGGAGTCTCTAATGTGTCTGTGTATTTATTTCTATTAAAGTATTTTTTCTCTGTGTGGTGTTTTTTTTTAACCCTTTATTGGAGATTCTTAATGGCCGGGTCAAACGTGCCTGACATTAAGAATCTCTGGCTTAATACTGGCTAGTAAAACAAAGCCAGTATTAACTCATGATTACCCAACAAGCCACCCGGCTCCAGGGCTGTTGGAAGAGTTGGATACAGCGCCAGATGATGGCGCTTCTATGAGAGCGCCATTTTCTGGGACAGCTGCGGACTGAAATTCGCAGCAGAGGTGCCCAGAAACCTCGGGCTAACCTGTGCTGCGGATTCCAATCCCCAGCTGCCTAGTTGTACCCGGCTGGACACAAAAATGGGGCGAAGCCCACGTCATTTGTTTTTTAATTATTTCATGAAATAAGTGAAATAATTAAAAAAAATGGGCTTCCCTATATTTTTGGTTCCCAGCCGGGTACAAATAGGCAACTGGGGGTTGGAGGCAGCCCGTGGCTGCCTGCTGTACCTGGCTAGCATACAAAAATATGGCGAAGCCCACGTCATTTTTTTGGTGGGCAAAAAAATTCTGCATACAGTCCTGGATGGAGTATGCTGAGCCTTGTAGTTCTGCAGCTGCTGTCTGCTCTTCTTCATACAGACAGACAGCAGCTGCAGAACTACAAGGCTCAGCATACTCCATCCAGGACTGTATGCAGAAGTTTTTTGCCCCCTGAAAAAATTATGTGGGCTTCGCCATATTTTTGTATGCTAGCCAGGTACAGCAGGCAGGTACAGCTGCCCCCAACCCCCAGTTGCCTATTTGTACCCGGCTGGGAACCAAAAATAAAGGGAAGCCCTTTTTTTATTATTTCATGAATTTCATGAAATAATTAGAAAACAAATGACGTAGGCTTCGCCCCATTTTTGTGTCCAGCCAGGTACAACTAGGCAGCTGGGGATTGGAATCCGCAGCACAGGTTGGCCTGAGCTTTCTGGGTCCCACTGCTGCGAATTGCAGTCTGCAGCCGCCTCAGAAAATGGCATTTTCATAGAAGCGCCATCTTCTGGCGCTGTATCCAACTCTTCCAGCACCTGCCTGCTATACCTGGCTAGCATACAAAAATATGGCGAAGCTCACGTCCTTTTTTTGTAGTTTTTTGGCAAAAAAAATAAAAAATGCTTCCCTGGATTTTCCATTGCCAGTGAAGGTAACACCAAGCAGTGGGGGTTAGCAGCCAGTAGCTGCTTGGATTACCCTTACCTAGCAATACAAAAAATGCAGCGGGAGGCCATATATATTTTTTTTAATTATTTATTTATATAACTAAAAACAAAATGGGCTTCCCTGTATTTTGATTGCTGGACATCACAGTGCTGTAAAAATAAATCTTTAAAAAAATGACGTAGCGGTCTGCGGTATTTTTGATTCTCAGCACAGATAAAGCAGACAGCTATGGGTTGCCACCCCAGTCTGCCTGCCGTTACCTTGGTTGGCAATCAAAATACAGGGAAGCCAATTAATTTTTTCTATTTAAAAAATAGTTAAAAAAAAAATGACGTTGGGTCCCCCCATTTTTGATAGCCAGCTAGGGTAAAGCAGACGGCTGTAGCCTGAAAACCACAGCTGGCAGCTTTACCGTGGTTGGGGATCCAATGTGGAGGTCCCTTCAGGCTCTTTTTTAAAATTATTTTATAAATATTAATAATTACACAATAAAAGTAGGGTCCCCCCCAAATTGGATCACCAGCCAAGGTAAAGCGGACAGCTGTGGTCTGGTATTCTCAGGGTGGGAAGGTCCATAGTTATTGGGCCTTCACAGCCTAAAAATAGCAGGCCGCAGGCACCCCAGACGTGGCGCATCCACTAGATGCGCCAATCCTGGCGCTTCACCCCAGCTCATCCTGTGCCCTGGTGCAGTGGCAAACGGGGTAATAAATCGGGTTGATACTAGCTGTAAAGTCACCTGAGATCAAGCCCAGCAGTTTGTGATGTCATGGCGTCTATTAGATACCCAACATCATAAACTGTCAGTACTAACAAAAAAAAAAAAATCGACAAAAGAAATTTATTTGAAAAAACAGTCCCCAAAACATTTCCTATTTCACCAATTTATTGTAAGAAAAAAAATAAAGGGGTCCCACGACGACACTGGACCGTCTAGAATATGGGGGGGAGACACTCAGGGAACGTATCCCCCATTTTCTAGGAGTGCGGACCCTTCATGTGAGGAGTGTGGGTGCAATGAATCTGCACTCACTCTCCCCGGGTCCACAGCAGCAGAGTCCATGTCATAATGGTTGCTACCAAAGCTGCAATGCCCTGCTCATGAGGTAAGGGCATGCCTAATCAGGAGAACTACTGTAGAGGAAGCTCTGCTCACTAGTATATAGGTGCTCAGAGGTAATAATAGATAAAATTAGTGAGTAACCTCGGCACTCTAAATCTCCCAGACTAAGTCAGTAAGTCACAACGGATAGTAATGCAAAATCACTCTTTATTGGTCCGTATTAAGAAAAAAAAAATTTTCATAAGCATATATGTTTTTGTCCAAAACAAGTTACAAATGACGTTTCGGCCTGAGCCTTCGTCAGATTGGACTTATCTGCTTGTAATCATGAAAAATGACAATAATCAGTATCACATAAGAGTGAGAGAACAATAACATAAACTCGAACAATGTAGAGGTACAATTGGGATGCAGCAAAAAAATTGCAACACAGCAAGAAATGAAACACATGATACAAATGTCATAATACAGTACAAGGACAATATAGTAATGACAAATATGGGGTCAGAGTAGGCTTAGACAGCTCTGGTACGAAAGAGATGTCAATCATAAAGTAACATGTGCAGTAGGTGTAGAGCTACACTATGCATGGCAGAGCTAATGGGTAGACCGACCATAGAAAAAGAACGGAGAAAAAGTGGAGAAAAAGTGGAGAAAAAATGGATAAAAAGTGGAGAAAAAGTGAAGAAAAAGTGGAGAAAAAGTGGAGAAAAAGTGGAGAAAAAAATGGAGAAGAAGTGGAGAAAAAGTGGAGAAAAAGTGGAGAAGTGAAGAAGTGGAAAAGAAGTGGAGAAAAAGTGGAGAAAAAGTGGAGCACCCTTTGGTGCCTTTCATGTGGCACTAAGGGGTGCTTAGCTTTGTAGTTAGCCAAAAAAATGAAAAAAAAATGACGTAGGGTTCCCCCTAGTTTTGTAGCCAGCTAGGGTAAAGCAGACGGCTGCAGCCTGCAGACCACAGCTGGCAACCTCACCTTGGCTGGTAATCCAAAACTGAGGGCACCCCACGCTGTTATTTTAAATTAAATAAATAATTAAAAAAAAAAACACGTAGGGGTCCCCCAAAATTGGATTACCAGCCAAGGTAAAGCAGACAGCTGAGGCCTGATATTCTCAGACTAGGGAGGTCCATGGTTATTGGACTCTCCCCAGCCTAAAAATAGCAGGCCGCAGCCGCCCCAGAAGTGGCGCATCCATTAGATGCGCCAATCCTGGTGCTTCGCCCCAGCTCATCCCGCGCCCTGGTGCGGTGGCAAACGGGGTAATATATGGGGTTAATACCAGATGTGTAATGTCACCTGGCATTAAGCCCTGGGGTTGGTGAGGTCAGGCGTCTATCAGATACCCGACATCACCAACCCAGTCAGTAATAAAAAAAAATAGACGACAAACACATATTTATTTGAAAAAACACTCCCCAAAACATTCCCTCTTTAACCAATTTATTAGAATGAAAAACAAATCCAGGTCTGGTGTAATCCAAGGGGTTGCCATGACGATCCACACTGTCCCAGTCAATGAAGAGCAGGATGTTCCCCATTGGCTGGGAGAGCAGTGCAGTGACCTGAGCTAACATCAATGGGTCAGCCCAGGTCACTGCAGGGCATGACAAGTGCTGCTGTCAGCGAGGTACATTACCTGCGCTGATCTCCAGCACACTGACAGCCCCTGTCACTGAGTTCAATGACCGCCGCCTTCACAGCCAAGAATCGCGAGAGGCAAGTGACGTCACCGCTAGTCAGTCTCGAGTCGGAAGCGAGAGAAGGTGATGTGACAAGCGGCGGCCATGGAGGACAGTGACAGCGCTGAGGTCGGGATGGCGGGACTTCATCACCGCAGGCAGGGCCGGCTCCAGGTTTTTGTGGGCCCCGGGCGGAAGAGTCCCAGTGGGCCCCATAAACACGCAGACACACACACATACACAGATACATACACGTACATATACATATTTAAAGACAAACTCACAAAAATACATATAAACAGACAAATCTATACAGTCATATACACTGACATACATAGATACACATCATACATGCATACATACAGAGACACACACTGCTATGCTGCATACATACATACATACATACAGACACACACATACTGCTCTGCATGCATACATACATATAGACAGACACACACACTGCTCTGCTACATACATACATATAGACAGACACACACATACTGCTCTGCTGCATACATACATACAGACACACACACACTGCTCTGCTGCATACATACATACAGACAGACACGCATACTGCTCTGCTGCATACATACATGCATAGATACATACAGACAGACACGCATACTGCTCTTCTGCATACATACATACATACAGACAGATACGCATACTGCTCTGCATGCATACATACAGACACGCATACTGCTCTGCTGCATACATACATGCATACATACAGACACGCATACTGCTCTGCTGCATACATACATGCATACATACAGACAGACACACATACTGCTCTGCTGCATATATACATACATACATACAGACACGCATACTGCTCTGCTGCATATATACATACATACATACATACAGACACGTATACTGCTCTGCTGCATACATACATGCATACATACAGACACGCATACTGCTCTGCTGCATACATACATGCATACATACAGACACGCATACTGCTCTGCTGCATACATACATGCATACAAACAGACAGACACGCATATTGCTCTGCTGCATATATATATACATACAGACACACATACTACTCTGCTACATATATACATAGAAACAGACACGTATACTGCTCTGCTGCATACATACATACATACAGACAGACACGCATATTGCTCTGCTGCATATATATATACATACATACATGCATACTACTCTGCTACATATATACATACATACATACAGACACGCATACTGCTCTGCTGCATATATACATACATACACGCATACTGCTCTGCTGCATATATACATACATACATACATACAGACACGCATACTGCTCTGCTGCATATATAGATACATATAAACAGACACGTATACTGCTCTGCTGCATACATACATGCATACATACAGACACGCATACTGCTCTGCTGCATACATACATGCATACATACAGACAGACACGCATATTGCTCTGCTGGATACATACATACATAGATACAGACATGCATACTGCTCTGCTTCATATATACATACATACACACATACTGCTCTGCTGCATATATACATACATACATACAGACACGCATACTGCTCTGCTGCATATATACATACATACATACAGACACGCATACTGCTCTGCTGCATATATACATACATACATACACGTATACTGCTCTGCTGCATACATACATGCATACATACAGACAGACATGCATATTGCTCTGCTGTATATATATATATACATACAGACACGCATACTACTCTGCTACATATATACATACATACAGACACGTATACTGCTCTGCTGCATACATACATGCATACATACAGACAGACACGCATATTGCTCTGCTGCATATATATATACATACATACAGACACGCATACTACTCTGCTACATATATACATACATACATACAGACACGCATACTGCTCTGCTGCATATATACATACATACATACAGACACGCATACTGCTCTGCTGCATATATATATACATACAGACACGCATACTGCTCTGCTGCATACATACATGCATACATACAGACACGCATACTACTCTGCTACATATATACATACATACAGACATGCATACTGCTCTGCTGCATATATACATACATACAGACACGCATACTGCTCTGCTGCATATATACATACAAACAGACACGCATACTGCTCTGCTGCATACATACATGCATACATACAGACACACATACTACTCTGCTACATATATACATACATACAGACACGCATACTGCTCTGCTGCATATATACATACATACAGACACGCATACTGCTCTGCTGCATATATACATACATACAGACACGCATACTGCTCTGCTGCATATATACATACATATAGACACGCATACTGCTCTGCTGCATGCATACATACAAACACACACCTTGCTCTGCGGGGCCCACACACGCGGCTCCGGGGGCCACACACACGGCTCTGCGGGGCCCACACACGCACGGGGGGACAGGGAGGGGCGGGAAGGAAGTGATGTCCCACATACTGATCAGGTCACGGTGCAGATGGGGCCCACACAGCGCCGGAGGGAAGCGATTTGCTGGGGGTCGCTGGCTGGCACTGTGACTCCTTCATCTGTGCGACCGAGCAGGACGCCGGGCGGTAGCTCCGCCCACAGATGATGCTCAATGCAGGAGAACACAGTGAGCCTTAAAGGGCCGGCAGCCACAGTTTCCAGTGCCAAGGACTGCTGCCCCCGGGCCGACCGCAGGTAAGCCAAGCGGGACCATGTGTGTGTGTGTGTGTGTGTGTGTGTGTGTGTGTGTGTGTGTGTGTGTACATGCTTCGGGCAGGAGGGGGCAAAGCGAGCTGAGCGGGGAAGTGTGGGCTTCCTGCACGTAACTAGGATAAACATCGGGTTACTAACCAAAGCGCTTTGGTTGGATACCCGATGTTTATCTTGGTTACCAGCTTCTGGCAGGCTGCCAGCCATGGCTCCTGCACACTGTAGCTGTAAAAAGCCCTGCTTTTTGCTGCTAGAACCGTTCTCGAACGTATCTAGAACTATCGAGCTTTTGCAAAAAGCTCGAGTTCTAGTTCGATCTCGAACAGCCCCCAAAATCACTCGAGCCTAGAACTGGAGAACCTCGAACCTCGAACCGCGCTCAACTCTAGTCACCAATGAGCGATTTTGACCGTTTTTGCGACGATTCAAAATCGCTCATAGGTGTAACACGCAAAGACATCGCTAAAGCGACCGGATGTGCGTCACAAATTCCGTGACCTCAACGAGATCGCTTGAGCGATGTCGCAGCGTGTTAAGCGGCCTTTAGACTTCTGCTTGTCTCCTGTTGTAATGGAATTCAACCTGCATTGATCTCAAGCTGCCTAAATATGTCTTCTATTTTCTGAATTGGTGATAGCAGTTTTCTGTCCATAAACTAGCCAATCTTTGTTAACAAGACTAATCTGGTAATGGCACCCATGGGATTCAATATGAAAAAGTCTTTACCACATTGCAGAGAATAAAGGTGCAGTGCCACCTGCCAAAATAGGCAATTTGCTGCTGGGCTACTTCAAAGTGGCCACCTGATTCATTAATTTTAAATCTATCTAGCCACTGTAAATATTGTCTCCAAAATAAATGTATTTTGCACTGGATCCCAGATTCCCTGCTCTAATCTCTAACCTCAGACCCTGAAAATCCCAAGCATTAGGACCTTCTGTGAAGAACTCAATCCTGGCTCCACTCCCTGTCATCTGTGTAGCTTTTATGGCTTACTCTCCAATCTCAAGAACAGGAAAAGAGAAGAAGAAGACATGGAGAATAGATAGAAAGGGGGGAACAGGAAAAAGCACATAGAGGAAACATTAACTGCAGGGAAGGGAAGAGAAGCTCAGAGCTTGGTAGCTAAATAGGAATGGAAAGCTGACCTGAAGAAAACAAAACACTGCAGGAGACTTACTCAGTGACACACTGCATTTACTGACATACTGTACATACTGACAAGACTTATATTATACTGGAGTTACTGACACTCTGATACATATATTTAAAATTTAAATACAGTCTGACAAGACTTACTGACATATTGCTTTTACTGACAAACTGACAAGACTTACTAAGACAATAAGGGTACACTCACATGAGCGTATGACTCACACGAGTGCAATCTCACATTGCACTTGGACCAATGTTAGTCAATGAGTTGGGGAAGATGGTCAGTTTTTTTCTCATCCAGCATCCGGATGAGAGAAAATTGCAGCAGGCTGCGAATGGATGCTGAAATCATGCAAGACTTACCAATACAAGACAATGGGTGTGAGAAAAAAATGGATGCCACACGGACCATCCTAATGTCATCCATTTTTATAGATACAATATTATACTTTAGTACAGAACAGTGTAAATAGTCCTGTAAATGACTGTAAATTAACAATAGTTGTTTAGAAAAAACAGACTGCACACGGACTGCATACTGACATCACGTGGATGACCAGTGATGAAAAAAAATCACCCATTCATACAGCATTCGCATGACACATGGACTAACACATGGATAACCATTGTCCAACTTTTCAGGAGGAGAATGGGACTGATTTTTTTTTATATGCTCGTGTGACTCCAGCCAAACAGTTACACTCAAGCAAGGTAGAAAAAAGCTGAAGGATGCAGTCAATGAACAAAGAAATGTGAACATGCATAATGGCTTAGAAAAAAAAATAAAAAAATAGTTCTGAAAAATTAGTGGGATACTTAGCAGATAAAAATGGCCACTTAAATTTGAGCCCAGTTACCACATTACAGTGTACCTCTCACCTGAGTCCTAATCTAGTGAATGCCTCTCTTTTATTTGCTAAGTACCATATTTTTTGCTTTAGAAGATGCACCTGATTATAAGACGCATCCCCAAATTAGGAAAAGAGATTTTTTTTTTAATGTTAAATGGGGTCCGTCTTATAATGCCAGCGTCCATCTAACAAATCATATAGGGTATATGTCCCTCATAGCCCCACCCATCCTAAAATTAACCCCCTTAATCTGTATATAGCCCCCTAATATTGAATATAGCCCCCTTGTGCTGGCACACATCCCCCAGTGTTACCACATGTCCCCCATTGATGGCACATGTCCCCTATTGCTGGCACACGTCCCCTATTGCTAGCACATGTCTCCTATTGATGGAACACGCCCCCTATTTATGGCACATGTCTCCCTGTGCTGGAATACGTCCCCTATTGCTGGCACATATCCCCTACAGCTGTCACAGGTCTCCTATAGATGGCACACGTCTCCTACAGCTGGTACAGGTCTCCTATGGACGGCACATGTCCCCATGTGCTGCCCTTGCCCCTTTATGGATGGCAAATGTCACCCTGTGTTTGATAAGGCCCCCTATGGATGGCACACGTCCCCCTATGTTAGATATGGCCCCCTATGGATGGCACACCTCCCCCTGTGTTAGATATGGCCCCCTATGGATGGCACACCTCCCCCTGTGTTAGATATCGCCCCCTATGGATGGCACACCTTTCCGTGTGTTAAATATGGCCCCCTATGGATGGCACACCTCCCCCTTTGTTAGATATGGCCCCCATGCTGCTGCAAATAGTAAAATAAAACACTCTTTCCTTACCTTCTCCAGTGCTGTCCTCCCTCGTGTCTCCCTCCGTGCTGCAGAGCTCCTGCACTTCTTGGTTGTTGGTTCCAGTCATGTGATCAGCAAAGCAGAGTGACATCATCTCTGTGTGCCTGATCACAGCGGCAGCAGAGAGACTGGGAGATCAGCACTGGAGGAGGAAAATAAAGATTTTTTTATTTTACTATGGGCAGCAGCAGGGGGGCCATATCTAACACAGGGGGGCATGTCCCATCAAAGGGGGGCACAGGCAGATATAATATGCGCCGCTGCCCCAGCCCATCACCACGGTGCGGTTTTAGCACCACGGTGATGGACAATGGCAGTGCATATTATATGAGCAGGAGCAGGAGATCTAACGCTGCCTCCTGCAGTTTTCACCAGCCCCCAGCAGCTCTCAAGAGCTGCCTCCAGCTCCAGTGTACTCTGTAGTTTATATATATATATATATATATATATATATATATATATATATATATATATATATACACCCCCCTGCATATTCGGATTATAGAACGCACCCCCTACTTTCCCCCAAAATTTGGGGGAACAAAAGTGCATCTTATAAAGCGAAAAATACGGTATCTCATTTTAAAAAAAAAAAAATATATATATATATATCTTTTTCTAAGCAGTAATGCATGTTCACATTTTTGTCTTCACTTTTTGCATTCTTCAACTTTTTTCCCTCTTTCTTGAGTGCTACTATTAATGTGATATTATTATTAAAAATATTATATTATTAAAAATTATTATTTTCACTATGTACCAGTTCAAACATTCAGGTTAGGAAGTGCCGGCTGTTTATCTATACTGAAATTACTGACACACTGACATTATGCATTTACTGACATACCGGTACAAACACTGACTGACATTTTGCAACTAGTAACTAGAGTTGAGCGCGGTTCGTGGTTCGTGGTTCTCCAGTTCTAGGCTCGAGTGATTTTTGGGCTGTTCGAGATCGAACTAGAACTCGAGCTTTTTGCTAAAAGCTCGATAGTTCTAGATACGTTCGAGAACGGTTCTAGCAGCAAAAAGCAGGGCTTTTTACAGCTACAGTGAGCAGGAGCCATCGCTGGCAGCCTGCCACAAGCTGGTAACCAAGATAAACATCGGGTATCCAAGCAAAGCGCTTTGGTTAGTAACCCGATGTTTATCTTAGTTACGTGCAGGAAGCCCACACTTTCCCGCTCAGCTCGCTCCACCCCCTCCTGCCCGCGGCATGTACACATACATACACATACACAAACGCACACACACACACACATCGTCCCCCCCCCCCCCCCCGCCCGCCCGCCCGCTCGCTCGCTCGCTCGCTCGCTCGGCTTACCTGCGGTGATGAAGTCCCGCCATCCCGACCTCAGCGCTGTCACTGTCCTCCATGGCCGCCGCTTGTCACATCACCTATCGCTTCCGACCCGAGACTGACACTGGCGGTGACGTCAC
Source organism: Anomaloglossus baeobatrachus (assembly GCF_048569485.1). Taxonomy (NCBI): domain Eukaryota; kingdom Metazoa; phylum Chordata; class Amphibia; order Anura; family Aromobatidae; genus Anomaloglossus; species Anomaloglossus baeobatrachus. The sequence continues at coordinate 617,417,861 of NC_134354.1, read as the reverse complement.
GGACCTCTCGCGATACTTGATGTGAAGGCGCCGGTCATTGACCTCAGTGACAGGGGCTGTCAGTGTGCTGGAGATCAGCGCAGGTAATGTACCTCACTGACAGCAGCACTTGTCACCCCCCTGCAGTGACCTGGGCTGACCCATTGATGTTAGCTCAGGTCACTGCACTGCTCTCCCAGCCAATGGGGAACATCCTGCTCTTCATTGACTGGGACAGTGTGCATCGTCATGGCAACCCCTTGGATTACACCAGACCTGGATTTGTTTTTCAATCTAATAAATTGGTTAAAGAGGGAATGTTTTGGGGAGTGTTTTTTCAAATAAAAATGTGTTTGTCGTCTATTTTTTTTTTATTACTGACTGGGTTGGTGATGTCGGGTATCTGATAGACGCCTGACCTCACCAACCCCAGGGCTTGATGCCAGGTGACATTACACATCTGGTATTAACCCCAAATATTACCCCGTTTGCCACCGCACCAGGGCGCGGGATGAGCTGGGGCGAAGCACCAGGATTGGCGCATCTAATGGATGCGCCACTTCTGGGGCGGCTGCGGCCTGCTATTTTTAGGCTGGGGAGATTCCAATAACCATGGACCTCCCTAGTCTGAGAATATCAGGCCCCAGCTGTCTGCTTTACCTTGGCTGGTGATCCAATTTTGGGGGACCCCTACGTGTTTTTTTTTTTAATTATTTATTTAATTTAAAATAACAGCGTGGGGTGCCCTCAGTTTTGGATTACCAGCCAAGGTGAGGTTGCCAGCTGTGGTCTGCAGGCTGCAGCCGTCTGCTTTACCCTAGCTGGCTACAAAACTAGGGGGAACCCTATGCCATTTTTTTTTCATTTTTTTGGCTAAATACAAAGCTAAGCACCCCTTAGTGCCACATGAAAGGTACCAAAGGGTGTTCCACTTTTTCTCCATTTTTTTCTCCACTTTCTCTCCACTTTTTCTCCACTTTTTCTCCATTTTTTTCTCCACTTATTCTCCACTTTTTCTCCTCTTATTCTCCACTTTTTCTCCACTTTTTCTCCACTTTTTCTCCTCTTATTCTCCACTTTTTCTCCACTGTTTCTCCACTTTTTCTCCATTTTTTTCTCCACTTTCTCCACTTTTTCTCCACTTTTTTCTCCACTTTTTCTCCTCTTATGCTCCACTTTTTCTCCTCTTAATCTCCACTTTTTCTCCACTTTTTCTCCACTTTTTTCTCCACTTTTTCTCCTCTTATGCTCCACTTTTTCTCCACTTTTTCTCCACTTTTTCTCCTCTTATGCTCCACTTTTTCTCCACTTTTTCTCCACTTTTTTCTCCACTTTTTCTCCTCTTATGCTCCACTTTTTCTCCACTTTTTCTCCACTTTTTCTCCACTTATGCTCCACTTTTTCTCCACTTTTTCTCCACTTTTTTCTCCACTTCTTCTCCTCTTAATCTCCACTTTTTCTCCACTTTTTCTCCACTTTTTCTCCACTTTTTCTCCACTTTTTCTCCACTTTTTTCTCCACTTTTTCTCCACTTTTTCTCCTCTTATGTTCCACTTATTCTCCACTTTTTCTCCACTTTTTCTCTACTTTTTCTATGGTCGGTCTACCCATTAGCTCTGCCATGCATAGTGTAGCTCTACACCTACTGCACATGTTACTTTATGATTGACATCTCTTTCGTACCAGAGCTGTCTAAGTCTACTCTGACCCCATATTTGTCATTACTATATTGTCCTTGTACTGTATTATGACATTTGTATCATGTGTTTCATTTCTTGCTGTGTTGCAATTTTTTTGCTGCATCCCAATTGTACCTCTACATTGTTCGAGTTTATGTTATTGTTCTCTCACTCTTATGTGATACTGATTATTGTCATTTTTCATGATTACATGCAGATAAGTCCAATCTGACGAAGGCTCAGGCCGAAACGTCATTTGTAACTTGTTTTGGACAAAAACATATATGCTTATGAAAAAAAAATTTTCTTAATACGGACCAATAAAGAGTGATTTTGCATTACTATCCGTTGTGACTTACTGACTTAGTCTGGGAGATATAGAGTGCCGAGGTTACTCACGAATTTTATCTATTATTAGCTCTGAGCACCTATATACCAGTGAGCAGAGCTTCCTCTACAGTAGTTCTCCTGATTAGGCATGCCCTTACCTCATGAGCAGGGCATTGCAGCTTTGGTAGCAACCATTACGACATGGACTCTGCTGCTGTGGACCCGGGGAGAGTGAGTGCAGATTCATTGCACCCACACTCCTCACATGAAGGGTCCGCACTCCTAGAAAATGGGGGATACGTTCCCTGAGTGTCTCCCCCCCATATTCTAGACGGTCCAGAGTCGTCGTGGGACCCCTTTATTTTTTTTCTTACAATAAATTGGTGAAAGAGGAAATGTTTTGGGGACTGTTTTTTCAAATAAATTTCTTTTGTCGATTTTTTGTTTTTGTTAGTACTGACAGTTTATGATGTTGGGTATCTAATAGACGCCATGACATCACAAACTGCTGGGCTTGATCTCAGGTGACTTTACAGCTAGTATCAACCCGATTTATTACCCCGTTTGCCACTGCACCAGGGCACGGGATGAGCTGGGGTGAAGCGCCAGGATTGGCGCATCTAGTGGATGCGCCACGTCTGGGGTGCCTGCGGCCTGCTATTTTTAGGCTGTGAAGGCCCAATAACTATGGACCTTCCCACCCTTAGAATACCAGACCACAGCTGTCCGCTTTACCTTGGCTGGTGATCCAATTTGGGGGGTCCCCTACTTTTATTGTGTAATTATTAATATTTATAAAATAATTATAAAAAAGAGCCTGAGGGGACCTCCACATTGGATCCCCAACCACGGTAAAGCTGCCAGCTGTGGTTTTCAGGCTACAGCCGTCTGCTTTACCCTAGCTGGCTATCAAAAATGGGGGGACCCAACGTAATTTTTTTTTTTTAACTATTTTTTAAATAGAAAAAATTAATCGGCTTCCCTGTATTTTGATTGCCAACCAAGGTAACGGCAGGCAGATGGGGGTGGCAACCCATAGCTGTCTGCTTTATCTGCGCTGAGAATCAAAAATACCGCGGAGCGCTACGTCATTTTTTTAAAGATTTATTTTTACAGCACTGTGATGTCCAGCAATCAAAATACAGGGAAGCCCATTTTATTTTTAGTTATTTAAATAAATAATTAAAAAAAATATATGTTAGCTCCCACTGCATTTTTTGTATTGCTAGCTAAGGGTAATCCAAGCAGCTACTGGCTGCTAACCCCCACTGCTTGGTGTTACCTTCACTGGCAATGGAAAATCCAGGGAAGCATTTTTTTTTTTTTTTGCCAAAAAGCTACAAAAAAAGGACGTGAGCTTCGCCATATTTTTGTATGCTAGCCAGGTATAGCAGGCAGGTGCTGGAAGAGTTGGATACAGCGCCAGAAGATGGCGCTTCTATGAAAATGCCATTTTCTGAGGTGGCTGCAGACTGCAATTCGCAGCAGTGGGGCCCAGAAAGCTCAGGCCAACCGGTGGTGCGGATTCCAATCCCAGCTGCCTAGTTGTACCTGGCTGGACACAAAAATGGGGCAAAGCCTACGTCATTTGTTTTCTAATTATTTCATGAAATTCATGAAATAATAAAAAAAGGGCTTCCCTTTATTTTTGGTTCCCAGCCGGGTACAAATAGGCAACTGGGGGTTGGGGGCAGCCGTACCTGCCTGCTGTACCTGGCTAGCATACAAAAATATGGCGAAGCCACATAATTTTTTCAGGGGGCAAAAAACTTCTGCATACAGTCCTGGATGGAGTATGCTGAGCCTTGTAGTTCTGCAGCTGCTGTCTGTCTGTATGGAGAAGAGCAGACAGCAGCTGCAGAACTACAAGGCTCAGCATACTCCATCCAGGACTGTATGCATAAGTTTTTTGCCCACCAAAAAAATGACGTGGGCTTCGCCATATTTTTGTATGCTAGCCAGGTACAGCTGGCAGCCACGGGCTGCCTCCAACCCCCAGTTGCCTATTTGTACCCGGCTGGGAACCAAAAATATAGGGAAGCCCGTTTTTTTTAATTATTTCACTTATTTCATGAAATAATTAAAAAACAAATGACGTGGGCTTCGCCCTATTTTTGTGTCCAGCCGGGTACAACTAGGCAGCTGGGGATTGGAATCCGCAGCACAGGTTAGCCCGAGGTTTGTGGGCGCCTCTGCTGCGGATTTCAGTCCGCAGCCGTCCCAGAAAATGGCGCTCTCATAGAAGCGCCATCATCTGGCGCTGTATCCAACTCTTCCAACAGCCCTGGAGCCGGGTGGCTTGTTGGGTAATCATGAGTTAATACTGGCTTTGTTTTACCAGCCAGTATTAAGCCAGAGATTCTTAATGTCAGGCACGTTTGACCCGGCCATTAAGAATCTCCAATAAAGGGTTAAAAAAAGACACCACACAGAGAAAAAATACTTTAATAGAAATAAATACACAGACACATTAGAGACTCCATCTTTATTACCCCTGTCAGCCCTCCACGATCCTGCTCTTCTGTCTTCTTTCTTTCTAGTGTAGTAGTAGTGACGATTGTAGTGAGGGGCATCACTTGGGGCTGGGGAACCTCCATCCTAACTACAATGCTCACTACAATCGGGAAGCAGCGTGCAGCCTTCACTCCGTGAGTGATCACTGCTGGCTGCTAGCGGTAACGCTGACAGACGCGTTACCATAGCAACGGTGCTCCCGGAGCCACGGTTAGCGGTGACGTCACCGCTAACTGCGTTGCTATGGCAACGGTGATCTCCGTTAATGACCGGCTGTGTCAGCCGGTCCCTAACGGAACGGGGAGTCGACCGTGTGCTAGAGCATGTCGCCGGTACACGGCGATACACATATGTGCACCGTGTACCGGAGAGATGCACTCGCAGGTCCTACATGACGTGTCATAGTCATGTGACCAGTCTGTAGCCAATGAGATAATAGCCACGTGACTGGTCACATGGCTATTTTGACGTCACGATAGGTCCTGCTTCTCTGCTGGCAGTGCAGGTCACCGGGAGGATTCAGCGATCATCGGATGGAATAGCGGCAGGAGACAGAGTGCAGAAGGGATCGCGAGGACCGGTAAGTGTTATGGCAATGTTTATTAACTGTTTGTGTACATTTATAATGCATTTTTATGTGTTTGTGATTGCCTCCCATTATAGCCTATACGTTCGATTTCGGTTCGTCGAACGTTCGACGAACCGAACTCGAACGGGACCCCCGTTCGGCGAACCGGCCTCGAGCCGAACCGGGACCGGTTCGCTCATCTCTACTAGTAACACACTGATAACACTAATTGACATACTACATTTACATTTACATCACTCCACTAATCGTGCTGCTTGGTACAGCCCTCCATTCATCTGCAAAAATGGAAAAGAAATATCGTGTAATCCAAGGCACCAAAAACTCTTTTATTATCCTAAAGACTTTATTAATCCCAGCATACAAAGTAAAAAGTACAGAGAGCAATATTTTGGGTGATGCAGGGCCTTTGTCAAGCCACTAAAAATGCATAAAGTCACAGCACAATACATGGTGCTTTATATGGCATTTTGATTGCAGTCACTCCCATCAACCCCCACAGAGGGATGGTCTTTGTAGTCATGACAATACTAGATATAAATTAAAATCACAATTAAAACATATATACAACATGCATTATACACCACTGTCACATCTTCAGGAATTACTTATATCATCATATATACCATATTTATCTTATCCACTATACTTAGAGCTTTATAGTATTATATCTGCCACTTCCCCATTAACAGGTCCCTCCCATTGATCTCCTTCCATCGAATCAGTCTCCAAATTTGGATATTCACATCCTTTAGTATGTTAATGGACCATGTGGGGCATATGTTTGGGAAGGAGATTTTTTTGCCAATATTCTTTTTTGTTGCATATACCAGATTGAGCCTTCCGGATAAGGCCAATCCCAGGGGAGGCACACCATCAAGTACTTCCTTCTTGCGGCTGATTTATGGTTAGCATATACCCGGTCATGTGAGTTTTGGCACATCATTGCTTGACCACGCCCCTCACCCCAGACCACAAGGTACATCACATGGTCCAGTCCCGTGATTATAATAGTAGAACGTGACTAATCACATGACAGCCCCGTAATCACAGACCGATAAGTCATGTCACAGCTGCATCAGTACCATACAAGCCCTAGTCAAAAAGTTCTGTTTGGACAAATGGTAGTGTGACGCCCCTGGAGTATCAGGTTGTCACAGGGTACTGCATGCTCTTTCCCTTTAGTGCAGTATTCAAATCCCTCATGGTTCTGGGTCCCCATCTTACTGTGCTGCCTCCAACAGCAAATCAAATCCTAGGAACACCCTGCACCACACCCTCCAGACACACCAGTGAGCGGCTTAAGCAGAATATGGTCGCCCAACTAGGGGTCAGGAAGGGAAGGTCAGTAGAGTGTCAGTGAAGAAGAGTGAAGTAGAGTGAAGTGGAGTGAAGTGGAGGAAGCAGGGAGTGGTGGCTTCCAAGAGTAGCTGTGTAGGTTGCAGGCGGTTGTCTGGACCTAGAGAAGTCGGACCCCTGGTCGCAGGGGATTGAGGCAAGGTGCTTAGACCTGTTAAAGTGGACAGTCGGCAGCCTGGTTCTTTCACCGGTCCGGGACCAAATGCACGGCGGGGTACACAGACCCTAGGTCGGGGAGAAGCTTCAGGCAACCCGGAAATTAACCTGCAGAGACCGGAGCCTTTATGGACTGTTCCCACTAGCTTCAGAATCGGAGCACTAGTGCAACGAGGGGGGATAGGGCCTTCCATATAAGCAGCCCACTAAAATCCCAAACGTGAGCCCTGAGAGAAGGTTCCCACACTTAGCCACAGTGGGGAGCAGGGCTCGGCAAATTCCAGACTACGGGCCACTACAGTAAATCTAAACTTTGTGCCAGGAGACAGGTCACAGATCATCAGGCAGCACTGCAGGGGACGGGACCCGGACGAGCTCACCTTGAGAGGCAGTGGCACCTAGAGACTTGGTTTACCCAGTTGTCAGCATCTGCTTACTGGCTGAGTGAGTACATGAGTGATTTCCCCATCATGGCACCCAGTATCATCTTCCAGAGCCCCGGGGCATACCCCTACCTGTGGAGGGTAACAACATCTTGCTGCCCCATTCCATTGTTCTGGGTACTCCCAATGGCAGCGGCAGTACTCCCAATTACCACACACCATGGGTGGCGTCGCAAACTATAATCCCCCTGTAAATATCCCCTTTTACTTTAGAGTGTTGCCCCTAAGCCCCTGGGTCCGGAGACCCTCGAGCCACGAACTGACACTACCCCCGGACCCGAGTGGTTTGATCCGCTATTGGGGCGGCACAGTAGTGCTTAGAACAAAATAAGCAATATTTGAATTTTGGAAAGCAAATTTAGCTGAAATACATTGAGGGCAGCATGTCTCATTGCAAGAGCCCCTAAAGTACCTAAACAGCAGAAACCATCAAAAAATGACAACATTTTGGAAACTAGACCCATAAAGATTTTATCTAGGGGTATAGTGAGCATTTTGAACTATCAGGTATGTTACAGAATTGATAAAAGTAAGTTGTCATATTGAAAATTTTCATTTTTTTTCAAATATTTTACCACAAAAATGTGGGCCACACAGTTTGTTACCCACTTTCACATGATTGCGACAATACTCTATTTGTAGTCAAAAAGTTTTGTTTGGACAAATGGGAGCGCTCAGAGCAAAACAAGCAATATATGAATTTTGGAAAGCAACACAAATTTGGCTGAAATTGATTGGGTGCACCATGTCACATTTGCAGAGCCTCTAAGGTACCTAATCAGTAGAAACCTCTAGACTTGACACTATTTTGGAAATGAAACCCACTAAAGAATTTATGTAAGGGGGGGTGTTAAGCATTTTGAACTCATAGGTGCTTCACAGAACTTTTTAAATTGTGGATGTGAAAATGATGATTACTTTTTTATCTCTAAAATATTAATTTGGCTCCAAATAAATTTGATAATGGATAATATGTGAAAAAGGACAAACCAATTTGTTACTCAATTTCACCCTAACAGTGATACCCATACATGGTCAAAATCTAATGGCTGGATACATGGTAGGGCTTGGAAAGCCAAGAGCAGTATTTGAGTTTTGAAACCCAAATTTGGATATGTTACGCTTACAGAGCCGCTGAGGTGCCAAAAAAAATGCAGAAAGTCCCACATGTGACCCCATTTATCAAATTAAACCATATAATGAGTTCATAAATTGGTGTAGTAAGCATTTTTAACCCTCAAATTACACACAATTTTATTAGACCGTGAAAATAAAAAATTTGGATTTTTTTCTGCTAAAATTTACTTTAGCCTCAATTTTAATTCACACAAATGAGAATGGGATAAAATGAACATGGCAATGTTATGCAATTTTTACTGTTTGTTTTTTCAGAACCCAGATTATTCTGCTTGAATGGATTGTAACCTATATTAGCCCTGCCCCTGGGGTTCCAGATCAACAGAAACCCAATAAATGACCCCAAGTTGGAAACATCACTGCCTAAGGAATATATTTAGTGGTGTAGTGATTATTTTGAACCCACAGGTGCCCCACAGAATGTTATAACATATGTATACAGAAAGATTAAAAGGTGAAAATTGACCCATCAATTTATTGTGCATATGTCATCAGAAATTACTGTTTGACTTTATGGCACAGCAGAACAGGAAGGAATGCTATTTGGCTTTAAGAGCACAAATTTTGCTAAAATAATTTTCAGGTAAAATTTGCACAGCCCTTAGGGTGCCAAAACAGCAGAAAACTCCCAAAAGTAACCAAATTGTACAAACTGTACCTCAAATAACACATGTCTACAAAAAATATTTTTTTATTAATCATCGCAGGTGACTTTGTACTTTTCTGAATCATCTTTTTGTCCTGATTTCAAAAATGTATATAGTTTTTCTGTAGCACGTATAGTTTCCATAGAGCAGCCTCATTATTATAAGGTATAGGAAATTTACTGGCAACATTAAGAAAACAGTAATCTACTTATCAGAAAAAAATGCAACACCTTAAAAAACAGTTTTTATTGAACCAAAATAATTTCTCATGTAAAATAGTATCTAAAACATGAGCAGAAATTAAAAGCACTTAACATTAGACTGTGTTGATGCAATTTTCCAGGGTTGTCCATATATAACAAGTGATAAAATAGAAGAAAAAAAACAGAAGAAGTTGTGCACTGCACTGCTTACCACTCTGTAGAAAATGCTGCAAGAGAGTCCTTTGGCTCAATACCATGTAGAGCCTGTCTTGTGGGTGCTTGAAGTGCAGATCAGCTGCTGTATCCTCATATTGGACTTGGCTGAAAAAAAACAGCTGACGGCAAGTGGAAGTCCTGAACTACCGTGGTGGTGGTGGTGCTATATGCCAAGAAGCCAAAGCAAGTACTAATATCATAAAAAAAGAGAAGTTTTGGCAGCACTCTACGGTGTCAAGAAATCTATTTTATTTTTCTTTTTTTGCAGACAGGTGATACAGACATGAGGGAGCTGGGGGAGCGGAGCACAAGGACGACGGTACCGTTTCGCACCTCTAGGGGTGCTTTCCCGGGTCCATACATACGGGTATGGACCCGTGAAAGCACCCCTAGAGGTGCGAAACGGTACCATCGTCCTTGTGCTCCGCTCCCCCAGCTCCCTCATGTCTGTATCACCTGTCTGCAAAAAAATAAAAATAAAATAGATTTCTTGACACCGTAGAGTGCTGCCAAAACTTCTCTTTTTTATGATATTTGTCCATATATAACATCCAGCAGTAATCTGCCATCATTGAGTCATTTCAAAAACACTGGTAGCGGTGTTCCATTACTTTAATGTCCTGGTGGAACTGTTTGCCTTCTTCGTTGCTTACATCCCCAAGATTTTGAGGGGAGAAATCTAAATGTGAATGCAAAAAGTGTATTTTCAGAGACATGCGACATCCAGGACACTGGTATGCATTTAGCAGATCCTCAACACCTTCAATATATTCTGGAGATTCATTTTTTCTTAAGACATTTTCACAGATCCACTTGAAGCTTTTCCCAGATTATAATTTCTTATCATTTAAAGTTCCTTCAAACACATCATCTCTCATAAGCTCTCTGATCTGAGGACTAACAAATACCCTTCCTTCAGTTGTGCTGGGGAAATGCTGGAAAATTTCTGTGAAATGTACTGGAACCCTTGTGAATTTGTCTTTGGCTTTAAAAAAGTTTTTAATCATTCCCAACTTTACATGTAGTGGAGGAAGAAAGATTTTTGTGGGAGCAACTAAAGGATTATGCTGAACATTGTCTCTACCTCGAGCATAGATTTTTCTCTGTCCCTAATCACGATGAACATAATGTAATGCTCAACTGTCTTTCTACGGTCCCATAAACACAAGAAACACCAATATTTTGTGAAACCTCCTTGTGTTCCCATTAGCAGACCAATCACTTTCAAATCTCCACAGATATTCCATTGATGATGCTTATATTGTATAGCATCCAAAACAATTGACAGATTTTCATAACTTTCCTTTAGATAACATGAGTGAGCAATATGGATTGATGGTTTCATGTTTCCATTGTGAAGCAACACTGCTTTCAAATTTCTCTGGGATGAGTCAATAAACAATTGCCAATCTGCAACAAAATACTCTTGATTCAGTTCTTCAAAGAGGCCATTCACATTGTAACAGTACACCATTGGTCCATCAACTATAAAATATTGTGTTAAAGTGTCACTTCTGTTTTGGTAATAACACACTTTGACATCATCATAAAGAAGATTCTTCTGTTTCAACCTAGATACAAGAAGTTCAGCTTTATCTTTTGACAATGAAAGGTCTCTGATGAGATAATTTAATTCATGTTTAGTAAAGCGTTCTGGCTGCTCGGCTGCTCCATCAGGCCTCATACTCTTCTTGACTTGAGGTGTTGATGTCTTCACCAGTAGCTTCAGTTCCATAGTCTTCATATTCTACTTCATTTTCATCCAATCATTCATTCTTACTTCATACATTTTATGATCATTCATCAACATTCATCATACTTCATTCATTTTCATCCAATCCAGACAATGGCGGTACAGGAACTGGCAAGGTACCATCATGTGGAACTGGCCTAATCGAAGATTCGAGTTCAGGGTAATTAATCTTATGTTTGTGCTTTGTAGGAAAGCCATTCAGTTTGACAAAACAAAAGTAGCAGTCATCATTATGATTTTTGGGTTCTCTCCAAATCATGGGGACAGCAAATGGCATAGCCACTTTCCTCTTATTCAACCAGTCATGAAGATCATTTGAACAACTTGAGCATATCCCATGAGGGGCCCAGATTTTCTCATGATCATCAAGTGAACATTTAAAGTATATCTGGTACATCTTTTTAATATCATGAGTTATTGAATGTACTTTGCCTTTTGGTGTAAAAGAACCACACACATAGCAGAATCTGTTCAGATGATTGATTCACTGTCTGGGAATTTTTCTCTTTTAAATCAGATTATATAGTAGAGTAAGTTCAGTTCAATGATGGGGACAAACTAAAAAAAATAAAATGTGATGAGCCGACTGACTACATGTAGATATTTCCCCAGAGATGACAGACATCTTCCCTTCTATCTCCCTGTGGCAGGGGTCAAATCCCTGTAGAAGCCTGTTAAAGTCTCACATACCCCTCCTTGCTACCATCACCCCTTTTCTGACTGACTCAAATCTTACTGCCTCATAACAGTTAGCTCCTCCCCATAACGTGACTTTCTGAGACGCAGTCATTGGTTGACTGCACTGTCAATACTCCTTCCCATAAAACTCATTAAAACCTTTACTGATGTCACTGTAAGAAAATTCACAATTAAGTAAGACAAACAAAGAAATGGGAATAACAAAGAAAAACCACATACATTGAAAATGCAGAAATTACATAATAACAAAAATACTTCTATCTCTGAAATTTTATGTGATAGAGCAAAACTAAGGATATTTTTGGAATCAGCACATCAAATAAACCATAAAACAACCTTTGCTGATTATTTTATTTTTTGTGTTGACCAGTGTAATTTATTTATGCTTGCAATGAATATTTTATTCCATCCACGCCATGCTTTTTTTCTGTGGAATCACAAATATGCCAATTTAATGCCCATACATTGTGCCCAGCTTGTGCTTCTGGAGACGTGCACCCCGTATTTTAAGTGCATTGTCTCCACTACAATAATGCCACATACATAGACCCTGACTGCAGTTTAGTTAGAGGTATGTTCAGGAGTGGGGCATTTAGATTTGGGAGCGTAGATTTTACTGAATTTTTTTTGGATGATGGGAGCCATATCGCTTTACCAAAGGCTTCATTATACCAGTAATGTGGGAGCCCTCGATATTTCCTGTGACAGATGACAGATCTGAGTTTGGGATGGGTTTGTGCAGAATAAGATAGGGGTTTTATTGGTATGATTTGGGGTACAGAATATTGCTTTTAGTATAAGGCTGGGATCATATTCTTGTTTTCTGCGCTGAGCACTTATTGTATGTCGGGGTTTTCGTGTAAATGTTCCAAAAATGTCCTTAAGATGAAATACCCAATGGAACTACTCACTCTAATGAGGCAAATTGAGACAATTTGGACTTCATTTGGCATCTGTTTCACTGGTGTCCAACTTTTTAATTGTACACTGAACTGTGAGCATTCACACTTGTGACCAAAAAAAAGACGACTAAAGTGATGGAACAGTGTTGAGACGGAACAAAGACCAGGCAGAGTCCAAAATGTCTCCATCTGACTCATGAGTAAGAGGGTTTTGTCTGAATCACAGTTCTTCGGATTTTCACAGAAACACAAATGTAAGTAGTCAGCGGAGAGCACAGGATAAAGATCAACTGTCTAATTGCAATTTTTGGAGGCAGAATGTAAAAAGAGACTGCAGTATAGGGATAGCTCTTTCTTATATTTTTGAGTGGTTTCCGATACAGTATTAGTGATAAGACATATTTATTCTGCTAGTCAGTGCGCTTATGGTGATACCAGATTTATATAGGGTTTTTTATGTTCTGCTTCTATTAAAGAGTAATACTGCTTTTTTTATAATAAATAATTTTTCTGTCACATTATTCTGCGAAATGTAATTTCTATACTGTATAAGAGCTTATGTTTTGCACCACGAGTCTGGGATTTTTTGGGGGAACATAATATTTTTTGATTGCTTTATATTCAGATTTTTCAGATGGAAAATGAATAAAAACCAGCAATTCATTCATTATTTTTTAATAATTTTTTTTTTACACCTTTCACCATACGGTAAAAGTGATTACAATGATTTATTCTTCGGGTCAGTATGGTTACAGCAATTCTAGACTTGTATTTCTTTTTTTTTTTTTTAAGCTTTGCTACCATTACACACTAAAATCTATATTTTACCAAAATGTATCACCATATTCTGAGAGCTGTAACCTTTTATTTTTTCCTGAAAGAGCCATATTAAGGCCTATTTTTTTTACAGAATGCTTTTCCAGCCTACAGGCATCTTTGATTGGTTGCACTCAGACACCACTCCCAAACAGTATTGGTGATTGGTTGGAATCAAAGAGCTGTCTGCAGCTCTATCATGTTGTAAAATAAATAAGTGTGGGGACTCCCATCTATTGATTCAAGCACAAATAAAGCATACGACTAGGCTGCAAATCCCAGCCATGCTCTTATATTGGCTGTGTCTCAAAATAACAGGAACCGCAAGCAGGTTTTTTATTTTCATTTAAATAAATAATAAAAGAATCTGGTGTGCAGTCCCCCTAATTTGGACACCCAGCCAAGGTAAAACCTGACAGCTAGGGATAGTATTCTCAGGCTGGGGAGACCCAAAGTTATTGGGCCCTCTACCCTAAAAATAGCACACTGCAGCTGCCCAAGATTACTGCATCCATTAGTTGTGACAGTCCTGAAACTTTACCTGGCTATCCAGATTGCCCTGGTGGGAAGGCATTCAAGGTAATAAAGGGTTAATAACAGCCCACAGCTGCCACTAAGCCCTAGATTAATAATAGGAGGCGTCTATGATAACCCCTCATTACTAATCAGTAGGTGAAAGTAAATAAATAGAAACATTGAAAAATCCTTTATTTCAAATAAAATACAAAATAACACCCTCTTTCATCACTTTATTAGCCCCAAAAAGATACAGATCCAATGTAATCCCTATGAGATACCATGACGATTCCAGCTCTGCTATATGTCATTTTTGACTTGTTTTTTTATTTCATATTTTTACAATATTCGCCATATGAAATAAGTATTGTGACATTTTTATAGATTTGGTGATACCGGACTTGGCAATAGCAATTATGTGTACATTTATTTGTCTATTTTTCTTTGAACACAAAAGCTGTTATTAGAGGCAAAATATTTTTTTGTGATTCTGGTGTGCTTTTTTGTGTTTCTTTTATTTTACATTCCCTCATTGTTTACTTAACTTTATTTTTCTTTTTTCACTTAGTCTCACAGTGGACATGTTTTTTAACTTTGATCAATGATCTCATGATGTACTGCTGTACTCATGTACACAAGCTCATGAGATCTGTCAGTGTATCTGTCACACAGTCTGTAAGACCCATTTTATAGCTGGATCTTACAGGCCACTGTAAAATGAGGTCATCATATGAACCCATGGTAGCAAAGCGATGATCATCATCAAGGGGGGGTCCAATCCTTCCATTAGGGGTACTTTAGCCCCTGTTTAACCACTTGATACTGCTGCCACACTTAACACCAGTATTTAAGGGGTTAATTGGCCCTGATTGGTTCCAAAACTGGTTGCAGCTGATGCCCGTGGGTGTCAGCTGTCATATACAGGGTTTTCCTGCTCAAGGTGTTGCTGTTTACATATTACTCAGCTCCATTCAAAAGTTGTGCAGAGGAATAAGGCCCCTGAATGACCACCATTAACAGGCATACTGGCTGTCGTTAAGGAGATAACACCACTTTATCTGTTAATACAAAACAATAACTGGAAAGGTGATATATTGCAAACAATAAATGACTTTTTAAGTTTTATTGCAGCACCTGTAATAGAGTGATCAGACACTTTATATTAGTAACTGAAGTAAATGAATATTTTCTACTTATTAATAAATGCAGTAATGTAAGTAAAATGGTCACTGTATATAGGTTTGGTTTCTGTTGGGGATTTCTGTACAATTGTCCTGACTGTGTGCTTAGGTGTTCCACTCCTTTCTTAGCAGTGATGATAGAGATTATGCTTTTAAAGGCCGTTTCACACATCCGGCATTTCACCGGATTGCTAGATCCTGCACACTTCAGTACAGTGTAATACTGTACAATGGCATCACGGCAAGCTCCGGTCACATGCTCCGGTCACCGGAGCTTGACACGATGCCATTGTACTGTATTGCACTGAACTGGAGTGTGCCAGATCCAGCAATCTGGCAAAATGCCGGATGTGTGAAACGGCCCTAAGTAAGAAGTACGTATAGGAAAAGTGAGGGCAGTAGGCAGGCTCGTGTATTTTGTGTTGTGTGCCAGGGCTGCCTTTTGGTCCCAGTCCAACTTTTGTGCAGAGCATACAATCCCTTAGAAAAAAAAGGAAAAATGATCAGCTCACCATTTCATGAATTTTCATGGCCATGCGATATTCAGTGAATTTCGTGCATGAATCCATGCGCTAGTTCACAAAAGTAGCAAAAGAAGCTAAACAGAAGATGGAAGATTTTTTTTGTATTCACACATGATTTTATTGAAGAAGTGCAATTTTATGCTATTATTTAACATCTGGAACTGGATCTTCATTATCTGTTTTCCTCCTACGTTTCTTTCACCAGCTTCAGTATTCTATAGTCACCAACAGGTCATGATTTAAGAATTTCTTTAGTTTTGCCTTAGTTTATAATTCCAACTAAATAAACCTTGAAAACATGCACTATTGGAGGCTAGTGAAGACTGGAATTGCTCTCCAGTTTTTGCATAATCAAATCACCCTTTAAGTTTACAAAATCTGTACATCTTTTTTTTCCCCACAAATGAAGATACATTATGCCTTTTTGCCATACAAATCTTATCATCTTTAACTAGAGGTATAAAATGGCTTGTCCACCTGAAGTTTCCACATTCCTTATATCACACAGGTTCTAAATTTTGCTTTTCCTTTTTAATTTTATTTCATTTTTTAAATAATACATAGAAATAAAATAATTTTTTGTTTTTATTTAAACCACAATACAAAACATATTTACATATTATCTCTTGCAAGTTGTCTCCTCACATGGTGTGTTTGGCGCCTCATTCAAACCACTTTGAGTGCGTAGTGTCTTTATAAGATGGTCCTCCAGCATCATGTTGTAATTTGGTTTGTGCTGAAGAAGGTGTTTGGAAAACTTCGAAACATGTCCAGAATAAACTGTATCAGTTCATTTTTGTACATCCTGTCCTCTTCTTATAACCTCCACAGCAGTGCAGAGAGACAACATGTTCTCTACCCTTCAACTTCACTACAAAAGGCTTTTAGCTCATGGATTCTGACGCAGCTATCATATATAATATGATTTTTTTGTGTTGTAGTCACCACAACCAAGTAAGGTGAGCAACATATCTCTGCACTTCATCACAATTATTTGGAAAAGATCTTATTTAGCTTTTTTGTTTCCTTTTAGCTCTTAGGCGGGCTTTGCACACTACGACATCGCAGGCCGATGCTGCGATGCCGAGTGCGATAGTGCCCGCCCCCGTCGCAGCAGCGATATGTGGTGATAGCTGGCGTAGCGAAAGTTATCGCTACACCAGCTTCACACACACACTCACCTGCCGTGCGACGTCCCTGTGGCCGGCGACCCGCCTCCTTGTTAAGGGGGCGGGTCGTGCGGCGTCACTGCGACGTCACAAGGCAGGCGGCCAATCAGAGCAAAGGGGCGGAGATGAGCAGGATGTAAACATCCTGCCCACCTCCTTCCTTCCGCATATCCTACGGAAGCCGCAGTGAGGCCGGTAGGAGACGTTCCTCGCTCCTGCGACTTCACACACAGCGATGTGTGCTGCCGCAGGAGCGAGGAACAACATCGGACCATTGCGTCAGCGTAATTATGAATTACGCCGACGCTATACCGATGATACGATTACGACGCTTTTGCGCTCGTTAATCGTATCATCCAGCCTTTACACACTGCGATGTCGCATGCGATGCCAGAAGTGCGTCATTTTCAATTTGACCCCACCGACATCGCACCTGCGATGTCGCAGTGTGCAAAGTGCCCCTTAGTTTCAAATATCTACATTGATTTTTTCCATTTTGAGAATGTGACTTCACATGTGTATGTCAACACAGACCAATCTACAATTTCTGTTATAAAGTCCTTCCTCCTAAATGTAACTTGTGTTACCTCGTTGTTCACTATCACCTAATTACCGTGTTTCCCCAAAAAATAAGACACTGTCTTATATTTTGTTTGCCCCGGAAAATGTACTAGGGGTAATTTTAGGGGTAGGGCTTATGCTCAGGGAAAAAGAGTTGGGGGAAAGTTTAACCCCCAAAAAATGCAGATCCCCCAAGAGTCATACTTACTAGACCACGGGCATCTGCATTCCTGCTAGGTCCTCCTGTGATCTTCGGCGGGTGTTCCCAGCATGTATGCACCACGTCGTCCTCCCCTGCTTCTGGCCAACACACACACACACACACACATCACATCGCACACGCACATGCTCATGCATACTCATATACACACACATCAGATAGCACACACAATTGCACACACACACACACTCGCCACATCCTACAATAAGAATTGCTTCAGGCCAGCAGAGAATCCTGAGACACAATGCAGTGCGAAAACCTGTGGGAGAAATGCATAGACGACCTGCGGGTGGAACTCATTGATGCATTTCACCGCCAGGTCCTCCATACATTCCACCGCAGGTCCTCAAACTCCACTACACTGCGACCCAGGTTCTTATGCTGGCCAAAAGCAATCGGTGTTGCCGGATGTAGTAAGTGTTTGTGTAGGATCAGATGTGTGATTCTGTGTGCAATCTGATGGTGTGTCTGTGTGCGATTTGATGTGTGTGGGTGTGTGTTCCACTACAGAATCTCACATTCAGCATCTGGTAAGTATGATTGCGGGTTCTTCTGTCTTCTTTATTCTCTCTTTCTGGGTATTTCTGCTTTCTATAATGAAGTGTCCTGCAGTATTCTTTAACTTTTTGAGATGCATGGACACTTCATTATTGAACTGCAAGTAGGGACCATTTTTAGGTTAGAGCTTATATTTAAGTTCTCAGCCGAAAATGTTAAAAACTCCTGCGAAGGCTTATTTTTGGGGTAGGGCTTATTTTCGGGGAAGCACAATAGCGAAAGATGTCACTTGTAATACAAATAAACTTAGTGTGAAATGTTGCATGTTTTTTTTTCTACTCTCTGATCTTAAGCCTGCTTTACACACTTCAATAGATCTTTCAATCCGTCGTCGGGGTCAAGTTGTAAGTGACGCACATCCGGCATCGTTCGTGATGTATTTGCGTGTGAAACCTACATGCGATCGATATTGAACGAAAATACGGTGATCGCATACACGTCGTTTATTCCTCATACATTGGACGTTTGGTAGTACGAAACTAGTGAATTGTAACATGTGACATCCCTCATACGATTTCGGTGTCTGATGCTATGTGCGCAGGTGTGCGCTCTGCACCGCAGCTTAAAAAAGGTCTGCTTCAGAGCGCAGCTGAAAAGCTGCGTTCTGAAGCGCCTCACAATGTCTGTCATGCACTAATCTCTGTCAGTCCGTCACTATCTCTGTCCCTCTCTCTCTGTCCATGTCAGTCTATCCCCCTCTCTCATATACTCACCGATCCCCGATCCCCGGCGCTGCACAGCATTCACACTGCTACGGCGGCTTTTACTGTTTTGAAAAAGCCGGCCGCCCATTAAACAATCTCGTATTCCCTGCTTACCCCGCCCACCGGCGCCTATGATTGGTTACAGTGAGACACGCCCCCCACGCTGAGTGACAGGTGTCACACTGCACCCAATCACAGCAGCCGGTGGGCGTGTCTATACTGTGTAGTGAAATAAATAATTAAATAATTAAAAAAAACGGCGTGCGGTCCCCCCCAATTTTAAAACCAGCCAGATAAAGCCATACGGCTGAAGGCTGGTATTCTCAGGATGGGGAGCTCCACGTTATGGGGAGCCCCCCACCCTAACAATATCAGCCAACAGCCGCCCAGAATTGCCGCATACATTTTATGCGACAGTTCTGGGACTGTACCCGGCTTTTCCCGATTTGCCCTGGTGCGTTGGCAAATCGGGGTAATAAGGAGTTATTGGCAGCCCATAGCTGCCAATAAGTCCTAGATTAATCATGTCAGGCATCTATGAGACACCCTCCATGATTAATCTGTAAATTACAGTAAATAAACACACACCCGAAAAATCCTTTATTAGAAATAAAAAACACACACACATTCCCTGGTTCACCACTTTAATCTGCCCCAAAAAGCCCTCCTTGTCCGGCGTAATCCAGGATGATCCAGCGTCACATCCAGCGCTGCTGCATGGAGGTGACTGGAGCTGCAGCCGGCGATCAGCTGAGCTGTCACTGAGGTTACCCGCGGCCACCGCTGCATCCACCGCTGGATCCAGTGACAGCGGGTAACCTCAGTGACAGCTCAGCTGATCGCCGGCTGTCTTCATTAGCTGCGTGGAGGTGACCGGAGCGGCTGTGTCTGCTGCAGCTCCGGTCACCTCCATGCAGCAGCGCTGGATGCGACGCTGGATCATCCTGGATTACGCCGGACATGGAGGGCTTTTTGGGGCAGATTAATCGGGAAGAGCCGGGTACAGTCCCAGAACTGTCGCATATAATGTATGCGGCAATTCTGGGCGGCTGTTGGCTGATATTGTTAGGGTGGGGGGCTCCCCATAACGTGGAGCTCCCCATCCTGAGAATACCAGCCTTCAGCCGTATGGCTTTATCTGGCTGGTTTTAAAATTGGGGGGGACCGCACGCCGTTTTTTTTAATTATTTAATTATTTATTTCACTACACAGTATAGACACGCCCACCGGCTACTGTGATTGGGTGCAGTGTGACACCTGTCACTCAGCGTGGGGGGCGTGTCTCACTGTAACCAATCATAGGCGCCGGTGGGCGGGGTAAGCAGGGAATACGAGATTGTTTAATGGGCGGCCGGCTTTTTCAAAACAGTAAAAGCCGCCGGAGCAGTGTGAATGCCGTGCAGTGCCGGGGATCGGGGATCGGTGAGTATGAGAGAGGGCTGCTAACTTCAGTCACTCAGGGGATTAGCGGTCACCGGTGAGTCTTCACAGGTGACCGCTAATCAGGATGCGACACAGACAGAGCCGCAGCATGACAATGAAGTTGGGTGAAGTTCACCCGAGTTCATTCTGACAGTGCGGCTCTGTCTGTGTCTGCTGTCATCTGCCATTCAGCTCTGCTACATGGCTGTCTATGGCTGCTGTCAGCGGCCATGTAGCAGAGCTGAATGGCAGATGACATAGTAAAAACGCATCCCTACACATTACACACGCTTGGCAAGTCAATAAATAAAAAAAAAAAAGGGTGCCCAATGCATACGTCACAGAACACATGATCTAAAGGATCACACACAAAATTGATCAATTTAACATAGACTACTAACGCACGTGTGACAGCAAATGAACGACCTACGTGCAATCTCATTCAATCGCATATGCGACCTGGGTGTGTCACATCGCATACGAGATCGCATACCTAATTGTAAGGTGTAAAGCTGGCTTTAGGTGTGTCTTATTACTCGATTGTTAATATAGTTTAAAACGGCAATATTTAATGAACTGAAATTGTGGATTGTAAATCACTTCTTAAATCAGCTCCTGTCTTTGTGATAGCAGACACACAATGGTTGAACTTATTTTGTTCAATCTGTTTAAAATTTATACAAAATGGAAATAAGCATGGAATAATGGAAAAAAAACTAATTGCTATAAAAACACTGTACTTCATGTAAGATAGTGGATACACATCTGCAGACAAGAAGTAAATTCGTCAGAACAATTTTTGTGTAAATAGTATTGAAAAGGTGCATACATTTTTGGCAACTCTGTTTCAAAAATATTGTTACTTTTAGTGTTTTTACACTAGTTTCTCCGAGTCCTGCCAAAATTGGCGAATATGAGGAGGGACATTGTCACGACCCCAGAGCTCGTTTAATTGTAGAGTTACTTATGCTAGAAATCTTACTCCAGTCGGGCACTGAAATAAGATTTCTGTAAAGGTGCAAAAAAAGCCCACACCATTCTGAGATTCTCCTGATCAGTGAGAGGCATGTGAATCTTAATGATCAGGAGCATCTGACTTCCACATGCACGTTTCTGAGAAAATCACTGGTCTTGATGCATCAATACCAAGGATTGAAATAGACACTTCACATTGTAGGCAGTACTAAAAAAGACGTGCAAACGCCATTCAGCATATTACCTGTTCATCTATTTCCAGGAAGTAGCTCTTTAAGAGGTTATATTATAAAACAAGTCCTGAGGATACATTTACTTCCACTGAGGAAAAGAAAACACAGAAAGTATTTGAATCTTTGACAGAGGAAGACAAACAGGTTAGTTTCATTCCAACTCATATTTATAGAAAATCTAAAAGATTTCGCTACTTCATTTTTGTCAAACTATTATCTGTTTTTCTGTGAGATTTGAAACAATTTAAATCTTTTTTGATACCAGCACTCTAGAAAAAACAGCTCTCGGAAAACTTAAATTCTAGAAAGATGTGGTGTTTAAATCAGTTGAGTTTGGCAAGTTGAAAAATACGAAGAACAGGCATTCAAGCTTCTAAATGATAAAAGAAATGCTATAAGAAATTATAGAACAGTGGTAGACAGTTGGATTTCCTGAATATTAGAATCAACACTTTGGAAAGTGGCAAAATCTCCACAGATGTTCATCGTAAATCTACTGCAGTAAATTATTTTCTCTATGCAGGGTCATTACATCCACTATTTCTTACACAAGGGATCCCCATAGGCCAATTTATGCAGATTAGAAGAGTTTGCTCTAGAGAAGATATCTTTGAAATTCAAGCCCAGGATTCAATGAAAGAGGATATAGTAAAAGGACTATAAAAATTGCTTCTGAAGAGAAAAACAGACTTTAGATATACACTTTAATATCCCAACCAGAAAAGTTACCATACCATACAACAATTGAATCCATTATGGCTTATTATCACATACACTAAACAATGGAATAAGATGTATAGTGCGAAATATTTCAGAAACAATAGTGCAGTTTGGAGGCTTACCCTACTTTGAAGCAAAGCCTATCAATTATAAGATCTGCTCCAGTACGGATCATACAAAATATTTCAAGAATGCCAACAATACTAAAATTTATGATATTTGACTTTACATCACCTGTGCCTCTTGAGCTGCCGTACATTATGCAAATTTTGCCTGTGATGTAGTGCTAACATATTATTGTCCATCAGAAATCCATATTAGAAGTCTGTCTTTAAGAAACCTTTAAGATACTAGCCTGCAGCAGTTATGGTTCATATTGGCTTGTTTTTCTGTAATTTTCCCAGACACCTGAAGTTATAGTTTTAGTGATAATCACTCAGTCCCGCATAGTTTTCTTATCAATATTTACTGAGAATCTGTGCGTGTTTATAGTATGGTAAAACATGTGAAACCAGGAGATTTTTGGCATGTCTCATCAAATGATGCATTTGTCCAGTGTATGTTGGCATCTGAAGAGTTGGCCACTCAGAAGAGGGTCATATATTGGACAAATGGAATCTGAGTCTGTGTAACATTTGGTTACGCAAGCAATTTGTTCTCAAGTGAGATAAAGACTGGTGAAGATTTCAGTGAAGTCAGAAGCCTGTTTACCTGTGGAGGGGACGCCCATGACACCACAGTGTGGATCCCAGGAGTTTGTCTGTATTCGCTGTTTTGCTTCTCACAGCTGATGTTTTCTGGGCAGATGATGTTAGGCTCCCGGTGAAGTTTCTTTCTTCTGTAGTGTGTAAAGTAAGTACTTTACCTTTGTGATCTATATTATGCAAAAGTGTACACATTATCACACTGTTTCCTATTTTCAGTAATCATTTAATCATTATAATAAAATTAATTGCCTTCTTTAAAGCCGTATCCAACCCCTTTAAATACTTGGTAAAACACTGTGGCAAAATGTACAGTATACAGTATATAGGAATAGCAACCAGGGAATTAAGAGTGAGAATAAAAGAACATGCTAAGGAATATCTAAAAAGCCAAAATTCTTTAAGATATTGATAAATTGAAGATTAATCCAAGATATTTATTAAAATTTGAAACAATTGAATTGTAAATTCCATATTATCATACGTATTGACAGATTCTATCTAGATAGTAGGAGGTGGGATATTTCTTAAAAACCTTTCTCAAATAAAGAGTAAATGGACATTAAGAAGCTTACCAGAAGGAAACCAGTCCAGCGAAGATCAACATAAGAGGAGGTAGAAATATGGCACACTCTGTTGTGTAAAAGTCCTTGCTTTATTATAAATCCATAAATGATGTGTGGGTCCGAGAACAGATGCTGGCACTCCAGAGGATGAAGGTTGTTTCACGTTGCTGCACTTCTACAGATCCTGAGAACACATGTAACGTGAGTCCGCCTACTCTTAAATGGAAAATAATCACTGATCTCAGGAAAACCAGCCAGAGAAAACACTGCCAATCAAGAAATAACGTCTGGAACACCATTCTGAGTCTGAACTGGGTGCAAAAACCTAAAAAATCAAAAAAATCTACACTATATGGAGAGAAGGTATGCATACCAGTGACTATGTAAAGGGAATATATGAAAAGCAGAAACTGCTGTGTGAATACTGACATGAAAAATCCAATAGCTATATGTAAGAATGAAAATATGAAAAATGGAACCTGCATCACTGCCATGAACATATGAATAAAGAGAAATTTAGCTATTGAATAGATCAATGCAACAAAGCCCCAACACTACGCCAAAGTATTTCTCTACCTTGGGGTCCCTAGCTAGTGTGTGTCCTCTAATGCAGTTAAAAAACTTACCGTGTATGGGAAGCTGAGACCCAGGCGATATATGCGTATAATGTGGACTGGCAATAGGTGTGGGTGGGGTCGCATTCACACAGCAGTTTCTGCTTTTCATATATTTCCCTTACATAGTCACTGGTGTGCATACCTTCTCTCCATATAGTGTAGATTTTTTAGGTGTTTGCACCCAGTTCAGACTCAGAATGGTGTTCCAGATGTTATTTCTTGATTGATTTGTAGTCTTTCGTTTGTGAACCCGACCCCACCCACACCTATTTCCAGTCCACATTATACGCATATATACCCTGGGTCTCAACTTCCCATACATGGTAAGTTTTTTAACTGCATGAGAGGATACACACTAGCTAGGGACCCCAAGGTAGAGAAATAATTTGGCTTAGTGTTGGGCTCTGTTGCATTGATCAATTCAATAGCTAGATTTCTCTTTATTTATATGTTCATGGCAGTAATGCAGATTCCATTTTTCATATTTTCATTCTTACATATAGCTATTGGATTTTTCATGTCAGAATTTACACAGCAGTTTCTGCTTTTCATATATTCCCCTTACATAGTCACTTTTGTGCATACCTTCTCTCCATATAGTGTAGATTTTTTAGGTCTTTGCACCCAGTTGAGACTCAGAATGGTGTTCTAAACGTTATTTCTTGATTGATTTGTAGTCTTTAGTTTGTGAACCCGACCCCACCCACACCTATTGCCAGTCCACATTCTACGCATATATACCCTGGGTTTCAGCTTCCTATACACGGTAAGTTTTTTAACTGCATGAGAGGGCACATACTAGCTAGGGACCCCAACGTAGAGAAATACTTTGGCGTAGTGTTGGGGCTCTGTTGCATTGATCAATTCAATAGATACATTTCTCTTTATTCATATGTTCATGCCAGTAATGCAGATTCCATTTTTCATATTTCATTCTTACATATAGCTATTGAATTTTTCATGTCAGTATTCACATAGCAGTTTCTGCTTTTCTTATATTCCCATAGAGAAAACACTACGGGCAGCCAATGAGGGCACTCAATACAGTGAAATCCTAGGTGCATTGCCCCCTGGGAAATATGCAAATCAAAAAAGTCCATGGAGCCTCTTAGGAGTCTCGACACAGAAACTAGCCAGATATCCCTCCAGGAAGGGCCTAGCCAAGGAGTGGCTCTTTTTAGGAGACCATATTAACCACCATATTAAGTGGCCCTTTTAGTCAACATCCAACTCTTTGACAAGTTTAAAGATATGACAAGGGAAATACCAAGGCCAGGTATCCATCCACAGACAGCTGTTTTGGGTTATTGTCCCTCATCAGTGTGGAGTAGGATTCTGGCCAGGTGGAAGCAATGCCTAGTTGACCAACAAGACAAAATAATCACTGATCTCGGGGAGACCAGCCAGAGAAAACACTGCCAGCAGCCAACGAGGGCGCTTAATACAGTGAAATCCTAGGTGCATTGCCCCCTGGGAAATATGCAAATTAAAAAAGTCTGTGGAGCCTCTGTTAGGAGTTTCGACACAGAAACTAGCCAGATATCCCTCTGGGAAGGGCCTAGCCAAGGAGTGGATCTTTTTAGGAAACCACCATAACCACCATATTAAGTGGCCCTTTTAGTCAATATCCATCTCTTTGACAAGTTTAAAGATATGACAAAGGAAATACCAAGGCTAGGTATCCATCCACAGACAGCTGTTTTGGGGTACTGCCCCTCATCAGTGTGGCGTGAGATTCTGGCCAGGTGGAAGCAATGCCTCTAGGCCAACAAGACAAAATTGTAATACTATTGTATGAACTGAGGATTTCGATTGCGTTAGGGCAATGACAACCAGAGATGGGTTCTTGGTGCAAAGACGTTTATAATATGCAACCAACAATATGTACACAGAACAGAACATAAACACAGTAGAACATAAACACAGTAAATACCTGCCAGGTTCAGAGCAAAGGGGAATTCCCGGGGCCGCGCACCGGACTCCCCCAGGGAGACCACCAGGAGCGAACCCCTATACAGGGACTGTCTGGCGATCACCGAAGAACTCCTAAATGCGCAGCGGCCGGGACACGAAAGGGCAACAGGTATAGTCCAAAAATGTCCGTACGTGATGTGAGTCCTAGGGTGGATATGAAACTAAAGGAACCGGGCAGAAGTGCCGACCAGAGACAGCAGACTGAGTCCGGGCACAGCTTGATTAGACCAGGTGAAGTCCAGAGCCAGTGTCGGGTGTTTTCAACAGGATCCAAATAGCAATCAGGAACCAAGAGCAGCAGGGCAGGAGTAGACAGGAAGCAGTATACTCAGGCAACTAGACTAAGCTTAGGGGCGGGCTTTTAAACAGATGAACATGAAGAAGGGCAACAGAACAGAAAACTCCATGTTAACAAAGGGCAAGATCCTTCAGAAGAAAACTGGAAATCCCGGAACTCTGACAAAAATAATCACTGATCTCGGGGAGACCAGCCAGAGAAAACACTGCCGGTAGCCAACGAGGGCACTCAATACAGTGAAATCCTAGGTGCATTGCCGCCAGTAAATATGCAAATATTTCCCTTGTCATATCTTTAAACTTGTCAAAGAGTTGGATATTGACTAAAAGGGCCACTTAATATGGTAATTATGGTGGTCTCCTAAAAAGAGCCACTCCTTGGCTAGGCCCTTTCCGGAGGGATATCTGGCTAGTTTCTGTGTCGAGACTCCTAACAGAGGCTTCACAGACGTTTTTGATTTGCATATTTCCCAGAGGGCAATGCACCTAGGTTTCACTGTATTGAGCGCCCTCGTTGGCTGCCGGCAGTATTTTCTCTGGCTGGTCTCCTCGAGATCAGTGATTATTTCGTCTTGTTGGTCTACTAGGCATTGCTCCCACCTGACCAGAATCCCAGAATCCCCCACTGAATGAAGGGCAGTACCCCGAAACAGCTGCCTGTGGATTGATACCTGGCCTTGGTATTTCCCTTGTCATATTTTTAAACTTGTCAAAGAGTTGGATATTGACTAAAAGGGCCACTTAATATGGTGGTTATGGTGGTCTCCTAAAAAGAGCCACTGCTTGGCTAAGCCCTTCCTGGAGGGATATCTTGCTAGTTACTGTGTCGAGACTCCTAACAGAGGCTCCACAGATTTTTTTTGATGTACTCTTAAAGGGAAGCATCTGGTCTACATCACCACTAATTAAAAACAGATGAATGCAAAATGCAAAACAAGTGACAAAGAGAAATAGCAGAGTAATACAGTTACCCTGTGCATCATATTTTGTTATTAATCTGACTTCGGTGTAAAGGAGAATCTCATGAAGGTCTCCTCCCTTGGCAGGGACTTTAACCCTAACCAGGCCAGCAAAAGAGAGGTAATTAGTAGAGTTGAGCGCGGTTCGTGGTTCGTGGTTCTCCAGTTCGCGGCTCGAGTGATTTTGGGGCATGTTCTAGATCGAACTAGAACTCGAGCTTTTTGCAAAAGCTCGGTAGTTCTAGAAACGTTCGAGAACGGTTCTAGCAGCCAAAAAACAGCTAAATCATAGCTTGGTTTCTGCTGTAATAGTGTAAGTCACTCTGTGAATCAAACTATTATCACATTTCAGTGTATAGTGTGCGTGAACAGCGCCTTCAGATCACTGCTGTTTCTATAATGGCGATCGCCATTTTTTTTTTTTTTTTTTTCTTGTCTTCCTTCCCTAAGCGCGCGCGTCTTGTGGGGCGGGCCAGCATGTCAGCCAATCCCAGACACACACACAGCTAAGTGGACTTTGAGCCAGAGAAGCAACGGCATGTGTGATAGGATCTGCATGTCACATGTCCCTGCATTATAAAACCGGACATTTTCTTCACGGACGCCATTATCTGCCTTCTGCGTCTTTGGTGTCAGACATCACTGTCGCAGCTCCGTCTTCCTGAGTCCTATAGCCGATACAGCTGTATGCGCTGCATACACAGCGTTAGACAGCTTAGGGAGAGCACTTTATAGCAGTCCTTTTAAGGGCTCCAACCGGCAGGGTCAGAGAGCCATAGGTGACAGGTCCTGCAAACAGCAACAGCGTCTGTGTAGCCCAGGTCAGGGATTTCCTACCTGCATTTCACCATTAGGAGGGAATAGAAAGGCAGTCTTCCATTCCTCTACCCAGAGCACCACAATCCTGCCACTGTACCCTCTTGTCCTCTGCACACTCCAACTGATAACTAAGCCATTATACTAGCAAACACTCAGTGTACCTAGTGGCATCCTATACGTGGCTATTGGACTTTGCTATAGTCCCACTAGTGCAAAGACATTTGCAGAGCGCGTCTGCCTGCATTGCACACTACAACTCATTCTAACCAAGCCATTATACTAGCAAACACTCAGTGTACCTAGTGGCATCCTATACGTGGCTATTGGACTTTGCTATAGTCCCACTAGTGCAAAGACATTTGCAGAGCGCGTCTGCCTGCGTTGCACACTACAACTCATTCTAACCAAGCCATTATACTAGCAAACACTCAGTGTACCTAGTGGCATCCTATACGTGGCTATTGGACTTTGCTATAGTCCCACTAGTGCAAAGACATTTGCAGAGCGCGTCTGCCTGCGTTGCACACTACAACTCATTCTAACCAAGCCATTATACTAGCAAACACTCAGTGTACCTAGTGGCATCCTATACGTGGCTATTGGACTTTGCTATAGTCCCACTAGTGCAAAGACATTTGCAGAGCGCGTCTGCCTGCGTTGCACACTACAACTCATTCTAACCAAGCCATTATACTAGCAAACACTCAGTGTACCTAGTGGCATCCTATACGTGGCTATTGGACTTTGCTATAGTCCCACTAGTGCAAAGACATTTGCAGAGCGCGTCTGCCTGCGTTGCACACTACAACTCATTCTAACCAAGCCATTATACTAGCAAACACTCAGTGTACCTAGTGGCATCCTATACGTGGCTATTGGACTTTGCTATAGTCCCACTAGTGCAAAGACATTTGCAGAGCGCGTCTGCCTGCGTTGCACACTACAACTCATTCTAACCAAGCCATTATACTAGCAAACACTCAGTGTACCTAGTGGCATCCTATACGTGGCTATTGGACTTTGCTATAGTCCCACTAGTGCAAAGACATTTGCAGAGCGCGTCTGCCTGCGTTGCACACTACAACTCATTCTAACCAAGCCATTATACTAGCAAACACTCAGTGTACCTAGTGGCATCCTATACGTGGCTATTGGACTTTGCTATAGTCCCACTAGTGCAAAGACATTTGCAGAGCGCGTCTGCCTGCGTTGCACACTACAACTCATTCTAACCAAGCCATTATACTAGCAAACACTCAGTGTACCTAGTGGCATCCTATACGTGGCTATTGGACTTTGCTATAGTCCCACTAGTGCAAAGACATTTGCAGAGCGCGTCTGCCTGCGTTGCACACTACAACTCATTCTAACCAAGCCATTATACTAGCAAACACTCAGTGTACCTAGTGGCATCCTATACGTGGCTATTGGACTTTGCTATAGTCCCACTAGTGCAAAGACATTTGCAGAGCGCGTCTGCCTGCGTTGCACACTACAACTCATTCTAACCAAGCCATTATACTAGCAAACACTCAGTGTACCTAGTGGCATCCTATACCTGGCTATTGGACTTTGCTATAGTCCCACTAGTGCAAAGACATTTGCAGAGCGCGTCTGCCTGCGTTGCACACTACAACTCATTCTAACCAAGCCATTATACTAGCAAACACTCAGTGTACCTAGTGGCATCCTATACCTGGCTATTGGACTTTGCTATAGTCCCACTAGTGCAAAGACATTTGCAGAGCGCGTCTGCCTGCGTTGCACACTACAACTCATTCTAACCAAGCCATTATACTAGCAAACACTCAGTGTACCTAGTGGCATCCTATACCTGGCTATTGGACTTTGCTATAGTCCCACTAGTGCAAAGACATTTGCAGAGCGCGTCTGCCTGCGTTGCACACTACAACTCATTCTAACCAAGCCATTATACTAGCAAACACTCAGTGTACCTAGTGGCATCCTATACCTGGCTATTGGACTTTGCTATAGTCCCACTAGTGCAAAGACATTTGCAGAGCGCGTCTGCCTGCGTTGCACACTACAACTCATTCTAACCAAGCCATTATACTAGCAAACACTCAGTGTACCTAGTGGCATCCTATACCTGGCTATTGGACTTTGCTATAGTCCCACTAGTGCAAAGACATTTGCAGAGCGCGTCTGCCTGCGTTGCACACTACAACTCATTCTAACCAAGCCATTATACTAGCAAACACTCAGTGTACCTAGTGGCATCCTATACGTGGCTATTGGACTTTGCTATAGTCCCACTAGTGCAAAGACATTTGCAGAGCGCGTCTGCCTGCGTTGCACACTACAACTCATTCTAACCAAGCCATTATACTAGCAAACACTCAGTGTACCTAGTGGCATCCTATACGTGGCTATTGGACTTTGCTATAGTCCCACTAGTGCAAAGACATTTGCAGAGCGCGTCTGCCTGCGTTGCACACTACAACTCATTCTAACCAAGCCATTATACTAGCAAACACTCAGTGTACCTAGTGGCATCCTATACGTGGCTATTGGACTTTGCTATAGTCCCACTAGTGCAAAGACATTTGCAGAGCGCGTCTGCCTGCGTTGCACACTACAACTCATTCTAACCAAGCCATTATACTAGCAAACACTCAGTGTACCTAGTGGCATCCTATACGTGGCTATTGGACTTTGCTATAGTCCCACTAGTGCAAAGACATTTGCAGAGCGCGTCTGCCTGCGTTGCACACTACAACTCATTCTAACCAAGCCATTATACTAGCAAACACTCAGTGTACCTAGTGGCATCCTATACGTGGCTATTGGACTTTGCTATAGTCCCACTAGTGCAAAGACATTTGCAGAGCGCGTCTGCCTGCGTTGCACACTACAACTCATTCTAACCAAGCCATTATACTAGCAAACACTCAGTGTACCTAGTGGCATCCTATACGTGGCTATTGGACTTTGCTATAGTCCCACTAGTGCAAAGACATTTGCAGCACGTCTGCCTGCGTTGCACACTCCAACTAATTATAACTAAGTTGCATTGTCAGGGATATTTATTCTTTATTATTCTGCTGTTAATAAAGCTAGACCACCACTGCAATCTTCACCACCTCTCAATTTTTACTACCACATTTTCAGTCCACAATCTTGTCGCAATCAACATGAGTGGCAAAATGACAGATGCTGGTGGAAAGGGGAAGAGGCGTGGTGGAAAAGGCAAAAAAGGTTTTGTCCGTGGGGAAGGTGGCAAAGCTCCATTATCATCTGCTGAAGATAGACCATCTACCAGCAAAAGTAAGATGTCTACTACTTACCGTGGACAATCCGATGTGCTCCCTTTGTTACGGACACGAACAACAGGAACAAAGGTAGATGATGGGCAAAAAAGGAAAATGCTTGAATGGATCTCAAGTGGTCCAACAAGTGCCCTCTCTGCCACTTCAAGTACCGCATCCAAAAAACACCAGTCCTCTGAGTTGTCATCCCAATCAAACTTGCTTTCTCCCAGCTCTGAAGTCTCCATCAGCCCTGCACAGTATGGTGGAACTGAGATGGCTGAGTCTGCAGAGCTGTTCAGTCACACTATAGCCTGGGAATCAGAGGTCTGCTCCCAAGCTACAGTGAGTACAGAACAGGAAATGGTCTGCAGTGATGCCCAGAACCTTTGTGACTCAGATTCAGGCCGTGAGGACCAAGTTTCTGAGCATAATGTTGACCCTTTGTCACAAACTGTAACACCTGTGGTTATAGACAATGAGGAACATACTGATGAAGATGAGACGCAGATACCCGATTGGGATGACAACTTAAATATTCGGTCAGGGCAAGAAGAGGCTCGGTCTGAGGGGGAGGGGAGTGCAAACACAACAATTGATGATGACGTTCTAGATCCCACCTACTGTCAACCCCCAGTCAGGCACTCGAGGAGGTCAACAGAGGCGGTGGAGGAGGATGCAACCGACGACGAAGTTACCTTGCGCCTTCCTGGACAGAGTCGGAGCACTGGTAGCACGTCTACAACTGCATCCTCAGCCACCACTCTGCCTATGAGCATTATTCGGGGTGGATCAACAGGTCGCATGGCCTCTAAGCCTTGCCTAGCCTGGTCCTTTTTTCACATCGAAAAAGATCGCCCAACTCATGTGATATGTAACATTTGTCATGATTCTGTTAGTAGAGGTCAAAACCTCAGCAGTTTGACAACTTCTTCCATGAATCGTCACATGACTAAATATCATAAGTCCCGGTGGGAAGCTCACCGTGCTGCAATGCGGCCTAGTGGAGCGAACCATCCACCGCCCGCCCCTTCCACTGCATCCGCGCTCTTCATCTTCTAGGACTGTGGGGACAGCTGCCACACCTGTTTTTCCACGCAAAACTTCCACCACTGTAACCGCAACAGGCAGTTTGCTTGTAAGGTCGTCAGTTGGTTTGGAAGGGGAAACAAGTGAGTGTGTACAGCTCTCTCAGACATCGATAGCACCAACGTTGGATGAAGGCAACATCATGTCTCCGCCTGCACTTTCCTCACAAACCTGCATTTTTCAAGGGACACCCTACTCAACACCGTCTACACACAGCAGCCAGATCTCTGTCCCTCAGATGTGGTCAAATAAAAGGCCACTTCCTCCGACCCATGACAAAGCTAAGAGGTTGACTCTATCCCTCTGTAAGCTGTTGGCTACCGAAATGCTGCCTTTCCGCCTAGTGGACACACAGGATTTTAGAGACCTTATGTCTGTCGCTGTGCCCCAGTACCAGATGCCTAGTCGCCACTACTTCTCTAAGAAAGGTGTGCCCGCGCTACACCAGCATGTCGCACACAACATCACCGCTTCCTTGAGAAACTCTGTGTGTGAACGGGTGCATTTCACCACCGATACTTGGACCAGTAAGCATGGACAGGGACGTTACATGTCGCTGACTGGGCACTGGGTAACTATGGTGATAGATGGTGAAGGGTCTGCTGCACAAGTCTTGCCGTCCCCACGACTTGTGTGTCAATCCTCTGTCTGTCCAAGTTCCGCCACTGCTTCTGCATCCTCCACCTCATCTGGGTCCTCCACCTCCGCCCCAAGCCTGCCTGGTCAGGCCACCAGCGTTCTCACTGCGCAGAAGGAATCACGCACCCCTCATTACTATGCTGGCAGCAGAGCGCAACGGCATCAGGCGGTCTTTAGCTTGACATGTCTTGGTAATAAGAGTCACACAGCTGAGGAGTTGTGGTCAGCTTTGCGGTCCGAGTTTAATAAATGGTTGTCTCCACTCAAACTGCAGCCTGGTAAGGCCGTGTGCGACAATGCTGCAAACCTGGGTGCGGCACTTCGCCTGGGCAAGGTGACACACGTACCTTGTATGGCTCACGTGTTGAACCTTGTCGTGCAGCAATTTTTAACACACTATCCCGGCCTAGATGGCCTTCTGAACAGGGCACGAAAACTGTCAGCTCACTTCCGCCGTTCAAGCGCCGCAGCAGAGCGACTTGCATCGCTCCAGAAGTCTTTCGGCCTGCCGGTTCATCGCCTGAAATGCGATGTGGCGACACGCTGGAATTCAACTCTCCACATGTTACAGCGACTGTGGCAGCACCGCAGAGCCCTGGTGCAATACGTCATGACGTATAGCCTGGGCCAACGAGATGCAGAGGTGGGGCAGATCACCCTGATGGAGTGGTCTCAGATCAAGGACCTATGCACCCTTCTGCACAGTTTCGACATGGCGACGAATATGTTTAGCTCTGACAATGCCATTATCAGCATGACGATTCCAGTCATTTACATGCTGGAGCACACGCTAAACACTATTCGGAGTCAGGGGGTGGGACAACATGAAGGGGAGGAACTACAGGAGGATTCATATGCGCAAGGGACAACAACATCACGAAGGTCCAGACGTTCATCATCACCAACGCAGCAGGCATGGGACCATGGGGGACAGGGATCGACAAGGGCGCATAGTAGCAGGCGAAATGTTGAGCAAGGTGCAGGAGAACATGAAGAAATGGAGGACGAACTGTCCATGGACATGGAAGACTCAGCGGATGAGGGAGACCTTGGTCAAATTTCAGTTGAAAGAGGTTGGGGTCAGATGTCAGAGGAAGAAAGAACGGGTAGCACCTCTATGCCACAAACACAGCATGGACTTGGTCCGCATGGCTGCGCAAGACACATGAGTGCCTTTTTGTTGCACTACCTCCAACATGACAGTCGTATTGTCAAAATTAGAAGTGATGATGACTACTGGATTGCCACACTATTAGATCCCCGGTACAAGTCCAAATTTTGTGACATAATTCCAGCCATAGAAAGGGACGCACGTATGCAGGAGTATCAGCAGAAGCTGTTACTAGATCTTAGCTCGGCTTTTCCACCAAACAACCGTGCAGGTGCAGGGAGTGAATCTCCCAGTTGTAACTTGACAAACATGGGACGGTCTCGTCATCTTCAACAGTCTACCCGTACCAGTAGGACCTTTTCTGGTGCCGGTAACAGCAATTTTATGGAATCTTTTCATAATTTTTTTAGACCCTCTTTTGCAAGGCCACCAGAGACAACAAGTCTGACACATAGTCAACGGCTGGAGAGGATGATACAGGAGTATCTCCAAATGAACATCGATGCCATGACTGTGCAACTGGAGCCTTGCTCCTTTTGGGCTTCAAACCTACAAAAATGGCCAGAGCTCGCAACTTACGCCTTGGAGATTTTGTCGTGTCCAGCTGCCAGCGTTGTCTCTGAACGTGTATTCAGTGCTGCTGGGTGTGTGCTGACAGATAAGCGCACGCGTCTGTCCAGTGACAATGTGGACAGACTGACGTTCATCAAAATGAACAAGTCATGGATCCAGAAGGAATTTACTACCCCTGTGTCATCCTGGGGAGAGTAAATGCTTGTGGATTTGGAATGTGCTTGATGCAAATCAAAACATCCTGTTTGCAACTAGGGCCCAAGTGCTGCCACTGATGGGGTGGGTGTCTGTGTGGCCCAATTTTTGGAAAAAAGGGAGACTCCGCTTGGAGTAACCCTTGCTTGCTGTGTTTTTAAAAGAAGCCAAGATGAACAGAGCTGGGATCAGGAAAGACTTTGCTACCTACCCCGGTGTCATCCTGGGGACGGCTAAGAATAGCGTATTTTTGAATGTGCTTGATGCAAATCAAAACATCCTGTTTGCAACTAGGGCCCAAGTGCTGCCACTGATGGGGTGGGTGTCTGTGTGGCCCAATTTTTGGAAAAAAGGGAGACTCCGCTTGGAGTAACCCTTGCTTGCTGTGTTTTTAAAAGAAGCCAAGATGAACAGAGCTGGGATCAGGAAAGACTTTGCTACCTACCCCGGTGTCATCCTGGGGACGGATAAGAATGGCGTATTTTTGAATGTGCTTGATGCAAATCTAGCTGTGAAGTGTACAACTGGGGCACAACTGCTGCCACTGAATGGGTGGGTGTGTGTGGGGCCCAATTTTTGGAAAAAAGGGGAGACTCCGCTTGGAGTAACCCTTGCTTACATTGTTTTTAAAAGAAGCCAAGATGAACAAGTCATGGGTCAGCAAAGACTTTGCTACCTACCCCAGTGTCATCCTGGGGACGGCTAAGAATAGCGTATTTTTGAATGTGCTTGATGCAAATCAAAACATCCTGTTTGCAACTAGGGCCCAAGTGCTGCCACTGATGGGGTGGGTGTCTGTGTGGCCCAATTTTTGGAAAAAAGGGAGACTCCGCTTGGAGTAACCCTTGCTTGCTGTGTTTTTAAAAGAAGCCAAGATGAACAGAGCTGGGATCAGGAAAGACTTTGCTACCTACCCCGGTGTCATCCTGGGGACGGTTAAGAATAGCGTATTTTTGAATGTGCTTGATGCAAATCTAGCTGTGAAGTGTACAACTGGGGCACAACTGCTGCCACTGAAGGGGTGGGTGTGTGTGGGGCCCAATTTTTGGAAAAAAGGGAGACTCCGCTTGGAGTAACCCTTGCTTGCTGTGTTTTTAAAAGAAGCCAAGATGAACAGAGCTGGGATCAGGAAAGACTTTGCTACCTACCCCGGTGTCATCCTGGGGACGGATAAGAATGGCGTATTTTTGAATGTGCTTGATGCAAATCTAGCTGTGAAGTGTACAACTGGGGCACAACTGCTGCCACTGAATGGGTGGGTGTGTGTGGGGCCCAATTTTTGGAAAAAAGGGGAGACTCCGCTTGGAGTAACCCTTGCTTACATTGTTTTTAAAAGAAGCCAAGATGAACAAGTCATGGGTCAGCAAAGACTTTGCTACCTACCCCAGTGTCATCCTGGGGACGGCTAAGAATAGCGTATTTTTGAATGTGCTTGATGCAAATCAAAACATCCTGTTTGCAACTAGGGCCCAAGTGCTGCCACTGATGGGGTGGGTGTCTGTGTGGCCCAATTTTTGGAAAAAAGGGAGACTCCGCTTGGAGTAACCCTTGCTTACATTGTTTTTAAAAGAAGCCAAGATGAACAAGTCATGGGTCAGCAAAGACTTTGCTACCTACCCCGGTGTCATCCTGGGGACGGCTAAGAATAGCGTATTTTTGAATGTGCTTGATGCAAATCAAAACATCCTGTTTGCAACTAGGGCCCAAGTGCTGCCACTGATGTGGTGGGTGTCTGTGTGGCCCAATTTTTGGAAAAAAGGGAGACTCCGCTTGGAGTAACCCTTGCTTGCTGTGTTTTTAAAAGAAGCCAAGATGAACAGAGCTGGGATCAGGAAAGACTTTGCTACCTACCCCGGTGTCATCCTGGGGACGGATAAGAATGGCGTATTTTTGAATGTGCTTGATGCAAATCAAAACATCCTGTTTGCAACTAGGGCCCAAGTGCTGCCCCTGATGGGGTGGGTGTCTGTGTGGCCCAATTTTTGGAAAAAAGGGAGACTCCGCTTGGAGTAACCCTTGCTTGCTGTGTTTTTAAAAGAAGCCAAGATGAACAGAGCTGGGATCAGGAAAGACTTTGCTACCTACCCCGGTGTCATCCTGGGGACGGCTAAGAATAGCGTATTTTTGAATGTGCTTGATGCAAATCAAAACATCCTGTTTGCAACTAGGGCCCAAGTGCTGCCACTGATGGGGTGGGTGTGTGTGGGGCCCAATTTTTGGAAAAAAGGGAGACTCCGCTTGGAGTAACCCTTGCTTGCTGTGTTTTTAAAAGAAGCCAAGATGAACAGAGCTGGGATCAGGAAAGACTTTGCTACCTACCCCGGTGTCATCCTGGGGACGGCTAAGAATAGCGTATTTTTGAATGTGCTTGATGCAAATCAAAACATCCTGTTTGCAACTAGGGCCCAAGTGCTGCCACTGATGGGGTGGGTGTGTGTGGGGCCCAATTTTTGGAAAAAAGGGAGACTCCGCTTGGAGTAACCCTTGCTTGCTGTGTTTTTAAAAGAAGCCAAGATGAACAGAGCTGGGATCAGGAAAGACTTTGCTACCTACCCCGGTGTCATCCTGGGGACGGATAAGAATGGCGTATTTTTGAATGTGCTTGATGCAAATCTAGCTGTGAAGTGTACAACTGGGGCACAACTGCTGCCACTGAAGGGGTGGGTGTGTGGGGCCCAATTTTTGGAAAAAAGGGAGACTCCGCTTGGAGTCACCTTGCGGTGTTTTACATGACTTTAGAAGGGCGTGCCATGCCTATATCTGTGTGTCCTCCTCTTTTTCCTTGTCCAGCTGTTTTGTTTTCGCATGAGTACATGTCCTTGTCACTTTCCCATGTGTTTGTGTTGTGTTGTGAGTTGTTTGTCACCTTTTGGACACCTTTGAGGGTGTTTTCTAGGTGTTTTACTGTGTTTGTGATTGCCTGCCATTGTTTCCTATGGGCTCGAGTTCGGTTCGTCGAACGTTCGACGAGCCGAACTCGAGCCAGACCCCCCGTTCGGCGAACCGCCTCGAGCCGAACCGGGACCGGTTCGCTCATCTCTAGTAATTAGGATCACCAGAATGAAAACTACGTATGTGTTCTATCAGACGTGGCGATCCTTATCCTATGATAATGGATTTAAAATGTTCTTTAAAGGGAACATACAGGCATCTTATGGTTTTTCCTATATAGAAACTGCCACAAGGGCAGATGACTACATCTGTTATATAAATCTGAGTGTATGTATGAATGTATGTATGTATGCATGTTTGTATGTCCACTAAAGGAATTTGCACCGTCGCATATACAATCATGAAATTTTGCACAGACACTCCATTTGACTCAGGGAACATCATAGACTATGTTTTGAGGGGAAATTTTAACATTGCGCTTTACAGTTATTCACCAAAAAATCTGCCTCCAATAAAGTCAATGGAGCAAGGAGCCACAGTGCAGAACTTCAGAAGAATGCACAGCCACGCCCTTAAATGGAATGTTGGCATGTCCCAATTCAGCCAGGGAAAGAGACAGACATATAGAGACAGAGAGACAAGGAAAGAGACAGGCAGAGACAGAGAGATAGGGAAAGAGACAAACAAAGGGACAGGAAAAGAGACAGACAAAGAGACAGACACAGGGAAAGAGACAGACACAAACAAAGAGACAGACACAGACAAAGAGTCAGGAACGGGGAAAGAGACAGACAGGGAAAAAGACAGACAGGGAAAGAGACAGAGATAGGGAAAGAGAAAGAGACAGGGAAATAGACAGACAGACAGGGAAAGAGAGACAAAGAAAAAGAGACAGCCTGGGAAAGAGAAAGAGAGACAAACAGGGTAAGAGACCGAGACAGACAAGGAAAGAGAAAGACAGACAAGGAAAGAGACAGACAAAGAGAAAGAGAGAGACAGACAGACAGACACAGAGAGAGACAAGCAGAGGGCGAAACAGACAGAGACTGGGAGAGAAACAGAGAGACAGTTACTATCCCGGGCAACACAGGGTCCTACAGCTAGTAGATAATATACCTGCTTTTGCAAGAGATAAATTGTTTCACATAATGTAGTGATGTTCCTATGCAAAGGATTTTCAGTCTTATCAAGCCTGCAAAAGCGGCAATTCCCACAAAATAAATTGTCGCTAGGGCAGGCACGTTCTAAACGCATAATCGGACTAGTGATTCTATTATGGACTAAAATGTCCTTTAAAATTTGTCTTCTTTGATCAAGGGTTTATTGATATTGACATTATTTAAATCGGGGTCATTACAGAGAACGTGCCAGTTTTTGTTTAGCACATTCCTGACTTTCATATCCAAAGGCCCAAAACAAAAATCTACTATATAAAGCTGAGTGTATGTATGTATGTATGTATGTATGTGTGTATGTCCGCTAAAGGATTTCATACCATCACATGTACAATCACTAAAATTTGCACGGACACTCCATTTGACTCGGGGAACGTCATAGACTATATTTTGAGGGGAAACTGTAACACTGCGCTTTACAGTTTTTCGCCAAAAAACCTGCCTCCATTAAAGTCAATGGAGCTGGGAGCCACAGTGCAGCAAGAACTTCAGAAGAATGCACAGCCATGCCCTTAAATGGAATGTTGGCATGTCACAATGCAGCCAGGGAAAGTGACAGAGACAGAGAGACAGGGAAAGAGACAGACAAAGAGACAGGGAAAGAGACAGACAAAGAGACAGGGAAAGAGACAGACAGACAGAGAAAGAGACAGACAAACAGCGAAGGAGACAGACAGGGAAAGAGACAGACAGGGAAAGAGACACACAGAAACAGGCAGGGAAAGAGATAGAGAGACAAACAGGGAAATAGACAAAGAGATAGAGAGAAACAGAGAGACAGTTACTATCCTGGGCAACGGCGGGTGCTACAGCTAGTTAAAAATAAATCTCTTTTTTTTTTTTTGGGTGCTGTGTTGACGCTGTTCACACTGGATTCCCTCACCAGATAAAAATAGATCTGGTTGGGAAATGCTCTGTGCTTTCACAAAAGCCTGGTCAACGATTTCATCAGAGTAACCTCTATACCATGTTCCAAATTATTAAGCAAATTATATTTTTCTCTGATTTTCCTAAATGGTCAGTGCAAATGACAGTCGGTCTAAGGCTGGAGTCACCCGAATATATGGCATCTGATGCGAAAGCATCGGATGCGATATACTAATCCTGGCACACGTCCTCTATAGCTGGCACACGTCCCCTACAGCTGGCACAGGTCTCCTATAGATGGCACATGTCTCCTACAGCTGGAACAGGTCTCCTATGGATGGCACACGTCCCCCGGTGCTGCCCATGGCCCCCTATGGATGGCACACATCCCCCTGTGCTGCCCATGGCACCCTATGGATGGCACATGTCCCCCTGTTGGCTAATGGCTGTTTTGTGTGACTTTTTTCTGTGACTTCTTTTGAATTTATGTCCCTTTTCTGTGAAGACATAAATGTTAAGCAACATTATTTCCTGGGTAATGACTTGTATATATGGAAAAATAAAATAAGGAAAACAAAAGGGCCTCCTCAGACTATGTTTACATGTAGCTTTTTTTGCTGCATTTTTGCCCTTTCTCATTATTTCCAATAGTGGATAAAATGCAGAAAGAATTGATGTGCTGCTTCTTAATTAACTAGTTTTCAATTTCCATCAGGAAAAATATACAATCGTATGTGTTTGATTTTTAAAAACTCATTCCTTTTGCTGGTAGTGTAAAAATCAGCTTTTAATTTGCATAAAACTCATTAAAAATGCTGCAAAAAATGCTGCAAAAATACAGTGTGAACAATACTTTAATAGCCGGGCCATCTTCCATAGTATCTCCCTGTGGCCTATGACTACAGTAGATGACATTGTATAGGGGTAAATAAAACTACACCTGCCAATAGTCACTGGTAAATGTAATTTTAACATTTTAGCCTATGTGGGCAATCCAAGAAGTGTCAAAAATTAGAATGAAGTTGGATTCTGATACAAAGTTATTTAGGCCTCCGACACACATCCGTGCCACCGGTATGTGTTTGGTATGTTTTTGCTCGTACCGGCGGCACGAAGATACGTACACCAATGCTACCTTATGGTAGCAGGCACACACACGTAAAACCACACGGAACGTGTGTCCGTGTCGTTTGTATGTGTGCGCGTTTTCCAACACACTCGACATGTCAGTTTTTCGCCGGCATCACGCAGGCACGGACCCGCTAAAGTTAATGGGTCCGTTCCTGTATGGACGGCACACGTAGCATGTCCGTGTGCTACACGTACCGTCCGTGTGCACTTTTTAGTGAGCGATGTCGGTCAATCTATTTTTTATATGGTTGTCAGTTAATCTCCTATTTTTTCTTTGGTTCTCAGTCAATATCCCTTTGTCGGTCGGTCTGTATCTCCCCCTTTCTCATACTTACCGATCCCCGATCACCAGCGCGGCGATGAACAGCTGTGCAAAAGCTACGGTGGCTTTAACTATTTTGAAAATGCCGGCCGCTCATTATTCAATCTACTATTCCCTGCTTCCCCCGCCCCCAGGCGCCTATGATTGGTTGCAGTCAAACACGCCCCCACGCTGAGTGACAGCTGTCTCACTGCAAGCAATTACAGCAGCCGGTTGGCTTGTTTATATTGTGCAGTAAAATAAAAAAATAATTAAAAAAACGGGCGTACTTTCTCCCCCAATTTTGATACCAGCCATGGTAAAGTCACACGGCTTAAGGCTGGTATTCTCAGGATTGTGAGCCCCACATTATGGGGAGCCCACCATCCTAACAATAACAGCCAGCAACCGCCAGGAAAAGCCGCATCCATTAGATGCGACAGTTCTGGGACTCTACCTGACTCTTTCCGAATTGCCCTGGTGCGGTGGCAATTGGGGTAATAAGGAGTTAATGGCAGCAGCCCATAGCTGCCACTAAGTCCTAGTTTAATCATGGCAGCCGGCTCCCCAAGATAACTTCCGTGATTTACCTGTTATTAAAAGTAAATAAACACACACATTCAAAAAATCCTTTATTTAGAATAATTAAAACCAACAAACACCCTCGTTCACCATCCAGGTCCGCCGTAATCATGCTCTCAGCTCGGCTACATGAAGGTGACAGGAGCGGCCACACACAATGACCGCTCTCTATCACCTCCAAGCAGTAACTGAAGTGAGCCACGTGATCACCGATGATGTCAGTTAGGTTACTCGTGGCCACTGCTGGATCCTTCAATTGTGACAGCGAGTCGCCCAAGTGACTGAAGTGAGCTGCGCGATCAGCGATGAAGTCACAGGAGAGTAGCGGTGTCAGGTGGGTGGCTCCCGCTAGCCGTGGGTAACCTGAGTGACGGCAGCGCTAATGTTGCCGCTAACTTCAGTTACTTAGGGGATTAGCGGTCACCGGTGATTCCATCAAGGATGTCCACTAATCAGGACGCCACACAGACAGAGCCGTGGTATGAAAATGAAGTCAGGTGAGGTTCACCCGAGTTCATTCTCATTGCTCGTCTCTCTCTGTGTTGGCTGTCAGCGGGTATGTAGCAACAACATTTTACAACACACAGATCAACACATACGGACACCACATGGACATTACACGTATGCATTCACGGACATTTCACACACACACACGGCAAGTATACGCCATCACACGGATGTCACACGTACCGGAGAAACGCCCAAAAAAACCGGAACACGAACCTGAAAAACGGAACGTGAGACACGTACTTTTTTATGCGGAAGTGTGTTGGAGGCCTTGGAGAAAATGGAGGGCTTCATACACATTCTGTTAAATTTGTTAGGTAGTGGGACTCATAGACTCAGGAAACATATGTATGAAGTTCAAGGACTGCTAAAAATTTGAAGGAGGGACTCCAATAAACCCTGGAAGACATGTAGAGGATGGCCTCAGAAAACTTTTTTTAACGTTTGGAATTAGGGTACGCTCCCACAAGCGACAAATATGGACGAGAGCAATGCGATAAATTCTCGCATTACACTCGGACCAATGTTATTCTATGAGTGCGAGCTGTTGGTCCGGTTTTCTCGCATCAAGATTCTGCCTTAGTGTGATTTCTGTGTCCAACAACCAGGAGTCATGGATTTGGGGCCATTCAGGGTACAATTTGCAGAACAAGGACCTTCAGGCATCCGACTCCGATTTTGCTCCAGATAACGTGGGCGGCAGTTCCTTCTTTGCCAGTTCAGGACATCATGCCACCTCAAGGCTTTAAAT
This sequence comes from Anomaloglossus baeobatrachus, assembly GCF_048569485.1. Lineage (NCBI taxonomy): Eukaryota > Metazoa > Chordata > Amphibia > Anura > Aromobatidae > Anomaloglossus > Anomaloglossus baeobatrachus. Next base: position 617,374,641 of record NC_134354.1, on the reverse strand, counting down.
AGATTAAGTGGAGTGTTCACAATATTTTATCTCCTTGGATACCTTTACAATTAAAATTCATGAACCATGTGGATGAAAATTCTCCAACCCATCCAGGAGAAAGAACACCACAAGTTCTTTGGCCATTTATTTACACAAGAAGTGCATTTTGTCTTTTCTCCCATTTGACCAATCAATGAATGCAGCTTTATTTTTCTTATCAACATAGTTGAGCCAAATTTGAGGCTTGCAGGTCACAGTCACTGTTCCCTTCATACTTAAGTTGATACCTTGTGTTATTGCTGACTGTCCGCAAAGTGAACAAGGCCTGGTTGGTCCAGACTTATCAACTCCACTGGATGGAAGCATCTGTACATAAAGCCAATTCAAATGTTCCATTTTTTCTGCTTTATTCCCATGCAGCCCTTCCCACCCAAAAGACGGCATTTGGTTCATAGTTTCTTCTTTTTCTTGTCCTCCTCCTCCACCATATCAGCAAGGTTATTATGAGACCCTTGCTTCAAATATTTAAAGAACCATCAGGTAGGCCTCACTCATAATTATTAGAGAGCCATCATGCGGTACTCAGTCATAATATTTAGTGGGCCATTAGGTGGCCCTCACTCATAGCTTTTATGATTTATGAAGTTTTACCAAGTCTGAGGATTGCAGTCCACATTCACTGCTCCCTCCCTGCTTAAATTGTTCAGTCTGCTTTTAGTGCTGCTGGGGGCATAATAACTGAAAGTTGCATCCACCTGTCAAATGAAAATGCTGACAGGCTGACTTTTCTCCAAATGAACAAAGACTGGCTTTGGCCAGACTTCTGAACCCCATCGGTGGATAGCATCGGAACATAAAGCCAATTCAAATGTTCCTTTTTTTCTGTTGTATTGCCCTACACAACTTCAAACCCAAAAAGGATATGTGGTTCATGGTTTCTTCTTTATCTTGTACACCTCCACAATCATATCTACAGGTTAATTATGAGGTCCTCGCTCTAAATTATTAGTAAGACATCAGGCGGCCCTGGGTAATAATTTTTAGAGGGCAATCAGTTGGTCATCAGTCATAATTTTTAGAGGGCCATCAAGTGACCCTCAAAAGTAATTTTTCGAGGGCCTTTAGGCATTCCTCAGTAATAATTTTTAGAGGGCTATCAGGCAGTCTTTAATGATAATTTTTAGAGGCTCATCAGTTGGCCATCAGTCATAATTTTTAGAGGGCCACCAAGTAGCCCTCAATAGTGATTTTAGAGGGCCATCAGGCATCCCTCAGTCATAATATTTAGAAGGCCATCAGGTGGTTCTCACTCATAATCATAAGAGGGCCAACAGGCAACCCTGACTAATAATTTTTAGTTGGCTATCAGTCATAATTTTAGGCGACAATTAAGTTGCCATCAAAATAATTTTTAGAGGGGCATCATGCTACCCTAAGTTATACTTTTTAGAGGGCCATCGGCGGGCCCTCTCTCAATTTTTAGAGGGCCATCAGGGATCCTTAATGATAATTTGTAGATGAGGTAACTGTGGAAAGATAAGGCGCAAATAGGGTCTTACCCGGTAAACACGTGGAAGTGAATACTGGCAGGTACACTCACCTGGTTTGGTTGTGCCAGTCACAACCCCTTTCAAAGCATGTAAATCACGATATGATGGTGTGGGAGGCAGTGGTCCCGCGGTGAAGAGACAGTTCAAAAAGTAAAGGAAAGCAGGTTGGTATACCGCGCCACACCACAGAAGTCAAAAATGTTAAAAGTAAATCCCTTTTTCTTTATTTTCACAGGTCTACGCGTTTCAGGGACATATCCGCCCCCTTCCTCAGGACAACGTACAGAAAATACTATCTATCTATGATAGTATTTTCTGTACGTTGTCCTGAGGAAAGGGACGGATATGTCCCTGAAACGCGTAGACATGTGAAAATAAAGAAAAAGGGATTTACTTTTAACATTTTTGACTTCTGTGGTGTGGCGCGGTATACCAACCTGCTTTCCTATACTTTTTGAACTAATGATAATTTGTAGAAGGCTATCAGGCGGCCCTCAGTCATAATTTTTATAGGTCCATCAGGCAGCCCTCAGGTGGCCATGTTTCATAACTTTTAGAGGACTATTAAGCGGCCCTCACTAATATTTTTTAGACAGCCATCAGGCAGCTCTCATTTATTTATTTTATAGTGCTATCACGTGGACATTATGTAATGCTCACCAGAGTGAGTCGGTGAGTGGGAGATGACCCACTAGACCACAAGGAGACCAAAGCTTACCCTGACATGGGAAGGGCTTAACTAAGTGCTTACCAGGTAGACACCCCGTGCCAATCCCAGGGAATTGCCTGGGACTGTAGCAGCTGAGTGGAGCTGAATGATAGCAGGACAGGGGTATAGTCACAGACGGGATGGGCCTGATGTGCTCTGGCAGGACAAACAGGGAAGAACCAGGAACACAGACTGGACAGGAACAGGAGCAAAGATACAGGCAGGTACAGAACATCTGGCAGGTCTTCAGGCACAGGTCATGAGGCCCAGGACATCAGGAGGGACTCCAGACATCAGTGTACAGGTCATCAGGCATGTGAAATCAGACACAAGACATCAGGTTGTAGGTACAGGACATCTGGCACAGGACATCAGCATGGATGAAGTGGACACAGGTGGAGGATACAGGCTGGTACCAGGACACAGGGACACAAACAGGAGAGGTCCAGGGATATAGTCAGAGTAGACTCAGAGCTGGTTTCATGAAGGACTGGTGCTGGACACTGACACACTTGAGCAAACAGGCTGGGCCAACAAACAAACCTTAACACTAGAACTACTGAGGTAGTCATTTTGACTACTTTGCACCATGTATTTCCATATAGGTGTCACGAGTCCAGTAGTTCTAGTGTTAAATACCTGGTGCCTCCCAGCAATAAGCTGAGGACACCTTTGCAAGGTGTGCACACTTCCTCTTAAAGGTAAAAGAAGTTTAAATGTGTGCCTTAGGCTGGAGATTAGGAAACCCTGAGCTACATGCAAAGTGTTTGAGCCTAGGTGGAGCTGGAGATCACCATACACATGGCATCCAAAGGGAGATGAGTCAGGGACCACACTACACATGGGCAGCAACGCATGGACCACATGACATGTGGGAGGCCATGCATGTGAGGAGAGGATCACGCAACACAAGGATTGCCATGCAGGAGGACAGGGAATTAAGATACATGTGAATGGCTATAGTGATGAGCAAAGGACCACACAGCATGGGGATGGACATGAGGGAGTACAGAGGATCACATGATATGCTCATGTGGCACCCTGGACAAGCCAGGACGTCACAGGTACTACAACAACACACCCCACACCCCGGCTAGGCACATCTAGGTCAAACAAAAATCCTTGCTGCCTCCCTCCAGGGGCTGATGTCCACACCAGGGGGTGGAGTCAGGCAGTTTGCCCCACCCACCGAGGAGTTCACAGTCCTGGAGGCGGGAAAAGGAGGGCAGATCAGTTTTTGAGTTTGAGGAGTTGAGGAGTGAGGTGGTAGTGGAGCAGACTGACCATGTCCGGGTGCGTGGCCCGGGCACTTACAGCAAGGTTGGCAGACGGTGGTGACCATCTGCAGGAGGGGCTGATTGACGTGAACCGTAAGGTCCGGGGACGGGGGGTGGCCCGCCGGTACCAGATCGGGGAGCGAAGAGAAGCCAGCACCATTCGGCAGGGCCTACAGACCCCGACCAGGCTAGGAGTCGCCGTAAAACCGGTCAAATCCGTTAGCCAAGGGAACCTCTGGGGTTTCCCAGCAGTCAAGACCCAATTGAAGGCAACAGCTCAAACCGTGAAGGGAAATACAGTCACCGCCAAGGCTACAGTTCCCAGGGCCAGAGCCTGCAGGCAAAAGGGGCTCCCTCAGCCTTCATTCAAGCTGGGGAGCGGGTTACCGGTGGGAAGCCACCAGAACCAAGAACATCACACAGGTGCAGGGAAAGGCAGTCACCGCCAACCTACCGGGAGAAGAACCATCGCAGCCGTCTGTGGGACCCGTCCATCCAGCCGTTTGTTTTACCGGAGACTTTGCATTCATCATTGGCTGAGTGAGTACAACCGTGCCATGCGGCACCGCGCTGCCCCCGCGACCCTGCACCTCACCAGGCCCCGTAAACCGCCTGCCATTCCTCCTTCACCGGGCCCTGGGGCAACCAACCCCCCTACCCACGGAGGGGAAGAACAACATCCAAGATGCTCCCCGTCATCGCTCCCGGGATCCCCGTCCAGAGCAGCGGTGGTGTCACAACCTCACCACAACCGTGGGTGGCGTCACGGACAATAAATCCCCAAAACCATTCCCCCTTTTCACTCACGGGTGAGGAGCGCCACTCGAGTCCCCGGGATTCGGCCCTCTGCTCGAGCCACCGAGTAGCAAGCGAAGTAGCAGCAGCGCCGGATCCGAGCGTGGTGAGCGCAGCGTCCCCTCCCCGCCCGCGACACTCACACCTATACGGACAAGTGACCCAGAAGGTAAAAGCATTGGTATCACTGCTGTGCTAGGGGGAGAGCACAGTGCAGGTAAAGGGATACAGCACTACACAATACTCATAATTATTAGAGGGTCATCCAGTGATACTCAGCCCCCAGCTGCTACTATGTTTCACTGTGTGTTGTCCTCACCCTACACCAGCACAACATAACCCGTGCCCTTACCAATGCAGTTACTAGGAAGGTCCACTTAACGACCGCCACTTGAAGAAGTACTATGGGCCTGGGATGCTACATTTCCCTGATGGCACAATGAATGATCTCTGAGGAGGCCAGAACCTTATCAGATCCCAGGAGAGACGTGCCAACAAAATTAAGGATTACAAGTCTTAAGGATAAGGACGCTTTACACGCTGCGATATCGTTACCGATATCGCTAGCATGCGTACTCGCCCCCATCTGTTGTGCGTCACGGGCAAATCACTGCCCGTGGCGCACAACATCGTTCAGACCCTTCACACTGCTTATAGAACCGAAAAAGGTGTTTCTGCAAATAGAGGTTTTTCAATAATTCATAAAGTATCCATCATGATTTGAAAAAGTGTCAAATTTTATTCCATCATATTTAAAATACAATATTTCTTTATTAGATGCTGGTGTACACAGAAATTTAAAAGAACCCTACCCCATAAAACCATACAATGAAAAAACTGGTGCGTTGTGGAACAGCCATAATATCAATAATTAATATATCATATATACATATAAATTCCTGGGTATAAATGAACATAGACACATCCGATGATCTCACACAGCTATAGTAAGGTGCCAATGTAGCTCAAAAGGTTGAATATTCAACCTGCAACTTGCATTTCATATTGCAACCAAATCTATAATCCAAACCGTATGGATGGAAGCAATAATAAGGTTAAACTATTTTCCAAGTTACATGATAATGCATTATTCAAAGAAAGCAGATCACAGCATTCAAAGACAATATATATAACAGTCCGATATCAGGAGCACAAAGCTTCCTGTTAGAGGTTAAACTGTTTGCCAATATTTATGAAATTGCATTATTCAAGAAAACAAATCCCAACATTCAGAGACATTATATATCAACCTGGTATCAACCTAGTATCAGAAGCAAGGAGCAGGGAGCTTCCGTTAAAGCTGGGAGAAGTCAGGGAGCCACAATTTGTATACCCAGATGGCGGACCACAACGCCCAGCACCTCGACGCGCGTTTCGCCTCTCGCTTCGTCAGGAGGTGCTCAGAGCGAACGAAGCGAGAGGCGAAACGCGCGTCGAGGTGCTGGGCGTTGTGGTCCGCCATCTGGGTATACAAATTGTGGCTCCCTAACTTCTCCCAGCTTTAACGGAAGCTCCCTGCTCCTTGCTTCTGATACTAGGTTGATACCAGGTTGATATATAATGTCTCTGAATGTTGGGATTTGTTTTCTTGAATAATGCAATTTCATAAATATTGGCAAACAGTTTAACCTCTAACAGGAAGCTTTGTGCTCCTGATATCGGACTGTTATATATATTGTCTTTGAATGCTGTGATCTGCTTTCTGTGAATAATGCATTATCATGTAACTTGGAAAATAGTTTAACCTTATTATTGCTTCCATCCATACGGTTTGGATTATAGATTTGGTTGCAATATGAAATGCAAGTTGCAGGTTGAATATTCAACCTTTTGAGCTACATTGGCACCTTACTATAGCTGTGTGAGATCATCGGATGTGTCTATATTCATTTATACCCAGGAATTTATATGTATATATGATATATTAATTATTGATATTATGGCTGTTCCACAACGCACCAGTTTTTTCATTGTATGGTTTTATGGGGTAGGGTTCTTTTAAATTTCTGTGTACACCAGCATCTAATAAAGAAATATTGTATTTTAAATATGATGGAATAAAATTTGACACTTTTTCAAATCATGATGGATACTTTATGAATTATTGAAAAACCTCTAATTGCAGAAACACCTTTTTCGGTTCTATATATGATTAATATGGTGGGATCTGCATTGTTTAATGTCTAGACAGATATGGATCTTTGGTTCCTTTTTTGGTTTAACCTTCACACTACTTACCTGCCTAGCGACGTCGCTGTGACCGGCGAACCGCCTCCTTTCTAAGGGGGCGGTTCGTTCGGCATCACAGCGACATCACTAAGCGGGCGCCCAATAGAAACGGAGGGGCGGAGATAAGCGGGACGTAACATCCCGCCCACCTCCTTCCTTCTGCATTGCCGGCGGCCGAAGGTAAGGGGAGGTTCCTCGTTCCTGTGGTGTCACACATAGCGATGTGTGCTGCCGCAGGAACAACAAACTACATCTAAAAAACACACAGCAGCAACGATAATTGGGAATAGGGGGGCATGTCACCGATTAGCGATTTTGCACGTTTTTGCGACAATGCAAAATCGCTCCTAGGAGTCACACGCAACTACATCGCTAAAGCGGCCGGATGTGCGTCACAAATTCCGTGACCTCAATGAGATCGCTTGAGCGATGTCGTAGCGTGTAAAGCGGCCTTTAGTTCCATCTGGGTTTCATCCACCTCTTACATCAGTTCTTGAACTCCTTCCTCCTCCATCTCCAAATTGTAATGTCAGTGCACATCATTAATGAGTCACAAACTTGAAACACTGCAGCACTGCCTTGGTGAAGCAAGTACTTTCTTGTTACTTGTCAAGTATATTCTTGTTACTAAGTAACCATTATCTAGACATATTAAAAGTTCAATACCCCTGATGAACCTCCACTATGGAAGGGGAAACACGTTGGATAGACCATTACATCAAGTTCTTTTATGTCTTTGATCTATCAGGTATTTTCTCCTTGTCTTCGGCTAAAACTATTTTGTGTTGTGCTATCAGCATTATAGATATGTACAAGCACGAAAAGGGAATTTGATTAGGACTAGGTGACTTCTTTTGTACTAAATACTGTAACCTAGAGAGAGGGGAGCCAGCACGATCTGAAAATGGCATGCATCATATAAAAGGTGCAAATTCACAGATTTATTCCAACTGTACTGTAATATAAATGAGATTTTTAGCAAATAATTGATCAATTCTTTGAGCCACCCCTGCCAACATCACGGCAAATCTCAATAGGGGGATCCTACTCTATATTCTGTATTTCATGTGTCATGCGGCCTCCTAGATAAAGTTAAAAGCAGAACCATAATGGAGCACACATACCTGTAACCTGTATATATAACCGCTTCTATGTTGCAAAAGAGGCAATTGTGGATAGAGGCCAGCCCAGGTCCCAGCATGTGGAGCAAGCGCTACACATACCAGGACTATATCAGAACTGACCCTCCCAGTGCCAGACAGCAACCATTGATAAAGGCGGACCAGATCCAAGTATGGTGCTTAATTAGCAATGCCTGTGGAAAGGGTGAGGCAACTGAATGTGTACAGCTACCAACAGGAGGAATATATTGCAAACCAAGATCAGGCGTGTATAGCATGGTGGTGACCGCCTTTATCAATGGATGCTGTCTGGCACTGGGAGGGTCAGTTTTCTCTATCCATTATTGCCTTTTTTGCAACATGGAAGCGGCTATATACAGGTTACAGGTACGTGTGCTCCATTATGGTTCTGCTTTTAACTTTATCTAGTAGGCCGCATGGCACATGAAATACGTAATATAGGTTAGGACCCCCCTATTGAGATTTGCCGTGACGTTGGCAGGGGTGGCTCAAAGAATTGATCAATTATTTGCTAAAAATCTCATTTTTTTTATTATAGTACAGTTGGAATAAATCTGTGAATTTTCACTTTTTATATGATGCATGCCAATTTCAGATCGTGCTGGCTCCTTTTTCTCTGTTATGACTGTAGTTATGCTACAATTTCTGGTGACTGACCATCACCATACCATGCACGCCTGATTTTGGTTTGCAATGTATTCCTCTTGTTGGTAGCTGTTCAGATTCAGTTACCTCACCCCTTTCCACGGGCAATGCTAATTAAGCACCATTCTTGGATCTGGTCCGCCTTTATCAATGGTTGCTGTCTGGCACTGGGAGGGTCAGTTCTGATATAGTCCTGGTATGTGTAGAGCTTGCGCCACATGCTGGGACCTGGGCTGGTCTCTATCCACAATTGCCTTTTTTGCAACATGGAAGCGGCTATATACAGGTTACAGGTATGTGTGCTCCATTATGGTTCTGCTTTTAACTTTATCTAGGAGGCCGCATGGCACATGAAATACGTAATATAGGTTAGGACCCCCCTATTGAGATTTGCCGTGACGTTGGCAGGGGTGGCTCAAAGATTTGATCAATTATTTGCTAAAAATCTCATTTTTTTTATTGTAGTACAGTTGGAATAAATCTGTGAATTTTCCCGTTTTATATGATGCATGCCAATTTCAGATCGTGCTGGCTCCTTTTTCTCTGTTATGACTGTAATTATGCTACAATTTCTGGTGACTGACCATCATCATACCATGCACGCCTGATTTTGGTTTGCAATGTATTCCTCTTGTTGGTAGTTGTTCAGATTCAGTTACCTCACCCCTTTCCACAGGCAATGCTAATTAAGCACCATTCTTGGATCTGGTCCGCCTTTATCAATGGTTGCTGTCTGGCACTGGGAGGGTCAGTTCTGATATAGTCCTGGTATGTGTAGAGCTTGCGCCACATGCTGGGACCTGGGCTGGTCTCTATCCACAATTGTCTTTTTTGCAACATGGAAGTGGCTATATACAGGTTACAGGTATGTGTGCTCCATTATGGTTCTGCTTTTAACTTTATCTAGGAGGCCGCATGGCACATGAAATACATAATATAGGTTAGGACCCCCCTATTGAGATTTGCCGTGACGTTGGCAGGGGTGGCTCAAAGAATTGATCAATTATTTGCTAAAAATCTCATTTTTTTTATTGTAGTACAGTTGGAATAAATCTGTGAATTTTCCCTTTTTATATGATGGATGCCAATTTCAGATCGTGCTGGCTCCTTTTTCTCTGTTATGACTGTAGTTATGCTACAATTTCTGGTGACTGACCATCACCATACCATGCACGCCTGATTTTGGTTTGCAATGTATTCCTCTTGTTGGTAGTTGTTCAGATTCAGTTACCTCACCCCTTTCCACAGGCAATGCTAATTAAGCACCATTCTTGGATCTGGTCCGCCTTTATCAATGGTTGCTGTCTGGCACTGGGAGGGTCAGTTCTGATATAGTCCTGGTATGTGTAGAGCTTGCGCCACATGCTGGGACCTGGGCTGGTCTCTATCCCCAATTGCCTTTTTTGCAACATGGAAGCGGCTATATGCAGGTTACAGGTATGTGTGCTCCATTATGGTTCTGCTTTTAACTTTATCTAGTAGGCCGCATGGCACATGAAATACGTAATATAGGTTAGGACCCCCCTATTGAGATTTGCCGTGACGTTGGCAGGTGTGGCTCAAAGAATTGATCAATTATTTGCTAAAAATCTCATTTTTTTTATTGTAGTACAGTTGGAATAAATCTGTGAATTTTCCCTTTTTATATGATGCATGCCAATTTCAGATCGTGCTGGCTCCTTTTTCTCTGTTATGACTGTAATTATGCTACAATTTCTGGTGACTGACCATCATCATACCATGCACGCCTGATTTTGGTTTGCAATGTATTCCTCTTGTTGGTAGTTGTTCAGATTCAGTTACCTCACCCCTTTCCACAGGCAATGCTAATTAAGCACCATTCTTGGATCTGGTCCGCCTTTATCAATGGTTGCTGTCTGGCACTGGGAGGGTCAGTTCTGATATAGTCCTGGTATGTGTAGAGCTTGCGCCACATGCTGGGACCTGGGCTGGTCTCTATCCACAATTGTCTTTTTTGCAACATGGAAGTGGCTATATACAGGTTACAGGTATGTGTGCTCCATTATGGTTCTGCTTTTAACTTTATCTAGGAGGCCGCATGGCACATGAAATACGTAATATAGGTTAGGACCCCCCTATTGAGATTTGCCGTGACGTTGGCAGGTGTGGCTCAAAGAATTGATCAATTATTTGCTAAAAATCTCATTTTTTTTATTGTAGTACAGTTGGAATAAATCTGTGAATTCTCCCTTTTTATATGATGCATGCCAATTTCAGATCGTGCTGGCTCCATTTTCTCTGTTATGACTGTAGTTATGCTACAATTTCTGGTGACTGACCATCACCATACCATGCACGCCTGATTTTGGTTTGCAATGTATTCCTCCTGTTGGTAGCTGTTCAGATTCAGTTACCTCACCCCTTTCCACAGGCAATGCTAATTAAGAACCATTCTTGAATCTGGTCCGCCTTTATCAATGGTTGCTGTCTGGCACTGGGAGGGTCAGTTCTGATATAGTCCTGGTATGTGTAGAGCTTGCGCCACATGCTGGGACCTGGGCTGGTCTCTATCCACAATTGCCTTTTTTGCAACATGGAAGCGGCTATATACAGGTTACAGGTATGTGTGCTCCATTATGGTTCTGCTTTTAACTTTATCTAGTAGGCCGCATGGCACATGAAATACGTAATATAGGTTAGGACCCCCCTATTGAGATTTGCCGTGACGTTGGCAGGGGTGGCTCAAAGAATTGATCAATTATTTGCTAAAAATCTCATTTTTTTTATTGTAGTACAGTTGGAATAAATCTGTGAATTTTCCCTTTTTATATGATGCATGCCAATTTCAGATCGTGCTGGCTCCTTTTTCTCTGTTATGACTGTAGTTATGCTACAATTTCTGGTGACTGACCATCACCATACCATGCACGCCTGATTTTGGTTTGCAATGTATTCCTCCTGTTGGTAGCTGTTCAGATTCAGTTACCTCACCCCTTTCCACAGGCAATGCTAATTAAGCACCATTCTTGGATCTGGTCCGCCTTTATCAATGGTTGCTGTCTGGCACTGGGAGGGTCAGTTCTGATATAGTCCTGGTATGTGTAGAGCTTGCGCCACATGCTGGGACCTGGGCTGGTCTCTATCCACAATTGCCTTTTTTGCAACATGGAAGCGGCTATATACAGGTTACAGGTATGTGTGCTCCATTATGGTTCTGCTTTTAACTTTATCTAGTAGGCCGCATGGCACATGAAATACGTAATATAGGTTAGGACCCCCCTATTGAGATTTGCCGTGACGTTGGCAGGGGTGGCTCAAAGAATTGATCAATTATTTGCTAAAAATCTCATTTTTTTATTGTAGTACAGTTGGAATAAATCTGTGAATTTTCCCTTTTTATATGATGCATGCCAATTTCAGATCGTGCTGGCTCCTTTTTCTCTGTTATGACTGTAGTTATGCTACAATTTCTGGTGACTGACCATCACCATACCATGCACGCCTGGTTTTGGTTTGCAATGTATTCCTCCTGTTGGTAGCTGTTCAGATTCAGTTACCTCACCCCTTTCCACAGGCAATGCTAATTAAGCACCATTCTTGGATCTGGTCCGCCTTTATCAATGGTTGCTGTCTGCCACTGGGAGGGTCAGTTCTGATATAGTCCTGGTATGTGTAGAGCTTGCGCCACATGCTGGGACCTGGGCTGGTCTCTATCCACAATTGCCTTTTTTGCAACATGGAAGCGGCTATATACAGGTTACAGGTATGTGTGCTCCATTATGGTTCTGCTTTTAACTTTATCTAGTTGGCCGCATGGCACATGAAATACGTAATATAGGTTAGGACCCCCCTATTGAGATTTGCCGTGACGTTGGCAGGGGTGGCTCAAAGAATTGATCAATTATTTGCTAAAAATCTCATTTTTTTATTGTAGTGCAGTTGGAATAAATCTGTGAATTTTCCCTTTTTATATGATGCATGCCAATTTCAGATCGTGCTGGCTCCTTTTTCTTTAAATACTGTAACCTGACTGATGGACTATTAAGGCAAGACATGACAAACAATCAACATGTATGGTAACACTAATGGAAGCTTGACCAGACTGTTATTAGTACATGAGTACTGTGATATGTTACTATTAGGAATTGGGATATCATATTTAACCCCTTCACGACCATGGACAGATCTTTCCGTCATGGATCGTGTCCCGGTAAGCCCCGCCCCCTGCCGCGGGCAGGCGGCGTGGATTGGCACACATATCAGCTGTTTTCAACAGCTGACATGTGTGCCTACATGTTCCGAGTTGAATCGTATTCCACCCGGAACATTAACCCCTTAGATCTCGCTGCCAAAGTCTGGCAGCGAGATCTCTATGCGCGCGGCCATGTTTTTTACTTACCGCCGCCCCCTCCGGACGTCACTTGAGTGATCACGTGACGTTCGGTGGTTGCCATCGTAGCACAGGGTCATGTGATGATGCCTGATGCTATGAATTTCACTTTCATTCTTCCTCGGCACGGAGCAGAGGAAAAAAGAAAGTGAGTATTTCTGCTGTTTACAGCAGTATAGCTGTGATCAGCAGATAGCGATCAGCAATCAGATTGCTGATCGCTATCGCCCCCTAGGGGGACTAGTAAAATAAAATAAAAAAAGTAAAAAAAAAGTTTTAAAAATTAAAAAAAAAACAAAAAACCTAAAAGTTCAAATCACCCCCCTTTCCCCCCATTGAAAATTAAAGGGTTAAAAAAAATATATACACATATTTGGTATTGCCGCGTTCAGAAATGTCCGATCTATCAAAATATAAAATCAATTAATCTGATTGGTAAACGGCGTAGTGGCAAAAAAAATCCAAACGCCAAAATTACGTTTTTTGGTCGCCGCACGTTTTACGCAAAATGCAATAACAGGCGATCAAAACGTAGCATCTGCGCAATAATGCTACCATTAGAAACATCAGCTCGAGACGCAAAAAATAAGCCATCACTGAGCCATAGATCCCAAAAAATAAGAACGCTACTTGTTTCGGAATATGGCGCAAAACGTGCGCCACTTTTATTGGACAAACTTGTGAATTTTTTTTAACCCCTTAGATACAAGTAAATCTATACATGTTTGGTGTCTACAAACTCGCACCGACCTCAGGCATCATACCTACACATCAGTTTTACCATATAGTGAACACCGTGAATAAAACATCCCAAAAACTATTGTGCCATCACACTTTTTTTGCAATTTTTCCACACTTGGAATTTTTTTTGCTGCTTTCCAGTACACCATATGGTTAAACTTATGGTTTCATTTAAAAGTAAAACTTATCCCGCAAAAAACAAGCCCTCATATGGCAAGATTGATGGAAAAATAAAAAAGTTACGGCTCTCGGAAGAAGGGGAGCAAAAAAACAAAAACGCAAAAACGGAAAGTGCCCCGGGGCTGAAGGGGTTAAATAGGTTGTGTGATTTATTATAACCTTTTGACATGTCATTCAAAGATGACTAGCGCAGTGATATAAACACCATTTTTTTGGTTATATCTAGAGCTGATCAGACTCGTAAAAAAACGGGACAGGCGGGTCCCTGCTTAATTTTAAAAAAAAAGGTTATGGGGACCAGAATCTGGAGTTTTAAACTGTTGGTGGAAGGGATAGGGGTAGGAGAGCACGCGGTGTACTTACCGAGGCTGTGTCATGGTGACATACCCCTTCCGGATCACGTTTTTTCTTCCGGTTCCAACAATTGAATATTCATTGCTTTGCCTGCCCACCGGCACGTGTAATTGGTTGTAGTTGGACACGCTCCCCACGAGTGGCAGCGTGTCAGCTGGCTGCAACCAATCATAGGCACCAGAACGGCTGGTGGGCAATGAATTATTATTTAAATAAATAATTAAAAAAAAAAACACGTGTGGTCCCCCCAATTTTGGTCCCCCCAATTTTGATACCCAGCCAAAATAAAGCCATCTGGGGGCTGGTATTGTCAGCTCGCAGCCGCCTGGTATTGCCGCATCTATTAAATGTGGATCCTGGAATCCTGGAGCTTTACCAGCTCTTCCCGAATTGCCCTGATGTGGTGGCAAATCGGGGTAATGAGGAGTTAATAACAGCGCACAGCTGCTAATAAACCCTAGGCACAGGCCTCTATGAGATATCTGCATCAATAATCTGTAAGTGAAACTAAATAAATACAATACCAAAAAATCCTTTATTTTGAATAAAATACAAAAAAAACCTCTTTCACCACTTTGTTAACCCCAAACAGGTGCAAAATAATTCACACAAGGTCCAATGAATATTCAGCTCTGCTACATCTGACTATTACAGCGAGCGGCCATAGAACAAGACCACTCGCTGTGAGCAACAGAGAAAGAATGAGCTATGTAAGGTAACGTCACTCAGGTAATTTGCGGTCACAGCTGTGATCACAGGCAACCTGACCTCAGGTGGAGGTCACTGAGTACACAGACCTGCATCTCCTAGAACAAAATTGCAGTTTTTTTGGCCAAGAGATGCAGATTTGGTGCTGAAATTTTTACACCATATTCCTGCACTCGATCGACATCTCCTGGCAAAGAAAAAGCATTTTTTTAAACATTTTTTTTGCTACAGTTTTTGCCGCGTTTTTTTGCCCAGGCTTTTTGCCAAGATTTTTGCTGTGGTTTTGTGCCAGGAGGTGCACATTTGATGCTGAAATCGTCTGCACCAGATTTCAGCACCAAATATGCACCTCCTAGCAGAAAAAAAAATGTTTTTTGCATTTTTGGATAAAGGAAGGAAACATTTGGTGCTGAAATTTTTACATCATATTCCTGCACCCAATGTACATCTCCTGGCATAAAAAACGTGGTTTTTATGCTTTTTTTGCCTTGATTTTTGCTGTTTTTTTTCTGTGGCTTTTTGCCGTGGTTTTGTGCCAGTAGGTGCACATTTGGTGCTGAAACCATCTGCACCAGATTTCAGCATCAAATTTGCATTTTGTTGTTACTTTAAAAAAAACGATGTGTGGTCCCCCAAATTTTTACAGTCCGGGTCCGCTCAGCCCTCGTTATATCACCTACTTTTCCACTTGAATATCTTGCTTTTGCCCATTTTTTGTTGAATATGTGTCCCACTGGGTTGTGTCTTTTCTTGTAATTTTAAAAAAGTTTCTATCTTTTGAATGAATAAAGTTTATATTTTAGTAGTATACTTCTCTCTGTGGCTTGATTAGTTTTCTGGTTACTTTGATTTACACTCAGTGATTTCTCTCCCTACACTTATTACAGCTAAGAGCATTACGAAAGAAAATAATATCTTTAAATTATTCCTGAAAAGGACATTTGGGTTTAAATAACATCCTCAAAGTCTGTAAGGTTAGAATCCCTGCCTACATGCCTATAACACTCTATCCCGTCTCACACAGCATACATTACCCTAAATGCAGATAACAGCCATATTTTTGTAGAATAGAATGTATAAAATACACTGCAGCAGCAAGGACTGTGATGCAATAATCGCTGCCTAGATGCCTTTTTTACACTATCCATTCTCCAGCAGCTCTCCCTACACTAATTGCAGATAAGAGCAATATTATTAAACAATAGGGATGAGCAAAGCAGTGGAAGTTTGAGTTTGGCAGGTTCAGTCAGGCTTCAGTCAATGGGGACCAAAACTTTTGTTCTGTAAAATGGTCAGAATAAGAGCTAGGGGGCTGCAAAATGAAGCAAAATGCATCAATTGCCGTGCAAATGTGGCGCCCTGGCCTATCAGGTCGTCACAGGGTATTGTGCAATCTGCCCTTCTGTGCAATATCCCCCTCCTCCTTGGTTATGGGTCCCTAACCAGATGGTGTTGCCAAAGACTAGCTAATCAAAATCCTAGGAACACTCTGCACCACACCCACCAGACACATCAGTGGATGGCCTGAGTGGAATAGGGTCGCCCACTTGGGGAGGTTGGTTAAGGGGAGGTCAGGAGTGTTAGTCAAGTTGGAGTCAGAGAGAGGAGAGAGGGGGAGTAGAGTGTTGGAGGAGAAAGTGAGAGGAGGTCAGGAGCTGAGCTACGTGAAGTACTAGGTAGCTGATGTTGGTCTGGGCCTGGTAGGAGCTGAACCCCCGGTCGCAGGGGATCATGACAAGGGGCACGACAATGTCGTGGAGGACAGCTGGCAGCCTTGTACCATCACCGGGCTGGGACCAGGGCACAACGGGGGTACATGGACCCTAGGTCAGGGAGTAGCTTCAAGCAACCTGATAATTCACCCGACGAGAACGGAGCCTTAAAGATCCGCTCTCGACCCACTCCAAAATCGGGGTACTAGCGCAATGAGGGGGATAGGACTTTCCACAAATATAGTCCAAGAAATCCCAACCATGAACCCTGAGAGCAAGCTCCCTCAGTTAGCCATACTGGGGAGTGGGACTCGACTAGTTTAAGGCTACAGGGACCAATCAGTGAGAAACAAGGTGCCAAGGGAAAGGTCACAGATCAACAGGCAACACCAACGGCAACGGGACCCATGCGTGCTCCCCCTCAATGGCAGTAGTGTCCAGAACTTTGGTTTACTACAGTTGTCGGTGTCAGCATTATTGGCCTAAGTGAGTACGCAAGTGACTCTTACCTCCCCAGTGGCATCTCCCTGTCACCATCACCAAGTCTTGGGGCATCCCCCCTACCCGTGGAGGGTTTAATCACTTGGCTGCCCACTCCATCGCCACCAGGTACTCCCAGCCGCAGCGGTGTTACTCCACTTTACCACACACCATGGGTGGCGTCACAAACTATTCCATACAATTCTCCCTTGTAAGTATCCCCTTTTTTCTATTTGAGTGACCGCGTGACCCCTCGGGTCCGGATGCCCCTCGAGCCTCCGCGGATCCGGATCTGAGCAGCCCGGCTGCTGACATGGGGGCAGTACACAAACAAATATAGATAGGGGATAAATTAAAAAAAGTGACATGAAATCCTGCCATTTTTTGATAACCAGCCCAGGTAAAGCAGTAAAAAAATGTTTTTGAGTCTTGCACCTTGTTCACATTGTTGGAGTTCCAGACATACATAATGAAAGTCATAGATATAGACAGACAAGGGAAAAACCAAAACTCTGTCACACAGCATGCACACACGATAAGATATTCAAGAGAAAACACAAGAGCAGGATGGAAGCTACAAAGCAACAGCCGTAAACTTCCACAACCACAACAAGCAAACAGCACAATCTTCACAAGAGACATGATTCACAATTTCACCAGACACAGAGATACAAATGAACAGTACAATTTTCAGATTTATGTTTTCTAAATATTTAGAAAACCATGTACCTTTTCCTTTTCACATCCCTGATTATATTTTTTTATGACACCATCCCATGCCCTTGGCCCACTTTTACTCATGCATTGCTATGCAACCCATCTGATCAATGTGCAATAGACCTTAACCATTTTAACTTTTGCATAGCCCTTATGTATTATATACTGCTACAATTTTTTACCTAAGAATTGTTCAACTTAAATAAATATTATCACATCTTAAGGTATTCCTTAGTGCTTGAGCATATGCATTAATATGGAAGTGCTGTTCCATTTCTTGTTTAGTATTCTTCATCTCTGGCCTCTTTCTACCACTAATGCCTACAAAAACAAAGGACATTGCTCTGTGCTAAGAAGCACTGCAGACATTATGCTCATGCTAATGAGAAGGAACAAACACATCTGTTACACTATTTCTTTCTAATATACTGTACTTAAAGGTTGACATTTCTGAGAAGGACAACCTAAGATTACTATTCTTCTACCGATATTGCAATATATGTAATAAAAAGATTTGTATGGAAAATAATTGTCTGGAGACTTCTTTGGATTAACAAGAATATATTAATGCTCATTTAAATAAGAAATAATTGTGTCATAAAACAAATATAACAATTGCCACATATTTTGTCAATCAAGATTTCTTGATAACCGTGGCATGTAAAGGTTTGGGCAACCCTGGTAAAAATTATTGCTATTGTGAACAGTTAAGCAAGTTAAAGATGAAATGATCTCTAAAAAGCATAAAGTTAAAAATAATTTTTCTTTGTATTTTCGTCAAAAAAAAGTATTTTCATCTTTTGCATTTTAAAATGAACAAAAAAGGAAATATGGGCCAATGCAAAAGTTTCAGCACCCTACATGATTAGTACCTAGTAGCAAACCCTTTGTCAAGTATCACAGCTTGTAAATGCTTTTTGCAGCCGGCCAATAGTCTTTTAATTCTCGTTTGAGGGATTTTCATCTATTCTTTCTTGGAAAAGTCTTCCAGTTCTGTGAAAGTCTTGGGTCGTCTTGCATGCACTGCTCTTTTGAGGTCTAGCCACTGATTTTCAATAAAATAAATGGTTCCAGCTCACCACTTTAGTCCTTGTTTCTTCATTTGGAGCTCGGATACTCTCTGCCAAAGCTTACTAAGGTGAAATAAGTCATGGAATCTAGCTCTACAAATCTTAAACCTCTTTATTCTTTACATTGTGAAAAAAACTGCAAATGCCAATTTTCCTGCTGGCCCAAACAACGCTTTTCAGATGTCAAGTATCTTTAGTCATGTTATCATATCAAAGAATAAAGAAGTTTAACATTTGTAGAGCCGGATTTTAAGATTTATTTCACAGACTTTCAATGATGTTCAGATCTGGGAATGGATTTGCTCCTCTAGAAATCCTACAAGCAGTTCTCACAGAAAATTTGCTTGATCTTCTTAACCTTATATTGACCTTCATTTTTCCTGTTAGCAGCAGCTCTCAGCTTTCTGCTTTACCTCTGCTAGTTATAAAAAAAAAGGTGAACCCATGTTGTTTTTTTTAATTTCTTTCTTAGAAAGTTATAAAAAAAAAGGTGGGGGCCCAAGTATTTTTGGTAACTAACCTAGGTGAAACATACAGCTGGGGCCTTGTATTATCAGGCTGGAAAGGCCCATGGTTTTTCGGTCCTTTTCAGCCAAAAAACATAAGCCGGCAGCTGCTCCAGAAATGGCAAATCCATTAGAAATCCCAATTCTGGCTCTTTGTCCTGCTCTTGCTGATTGCCCTGATGTGGTGGCATATAGGGTAATACTTTTGGGGTTGATGTCAGCTGTGAGTTTATAGCTGAAATCAAGCCAGGGGGTTAGTAATGGATAGGCATCTATCAGACATCCCTATAACTAACCCTGTAAGTGTACAGTTTAAAAACACATACATATAAGAAAAAAATTGTTTGTTTGAATAAATACTTTCCCACACTTTCTCTTTCATCAATTTATTAATTTAAAAAAGTCCTTGAAGTTCCAATGGTGTAGTGTCCTACAACGTGCATCAAATCCTATGGAGCCTCATTCTCATAACATTCTGAGAACAAGGCTCTATAGGATTCAATGGACATTGTGTTACATTACTGGGGAAGGATAAGGACTATTGTAAATAATCATTTTTGGATTACATTTGTATTTGTACTGTTTATTTACATTCAAGCTGTCTGAAGGATTATTGATCAATCTTTCTGCATTTGAGGGTGTGAACTTTGTACCTTAAATGTTTTAATCTTTGTGTGGTCCATTGTTTTTTTCATATATGTTTAATAAATATTCCTTTTTTGGTGAGTCCCTTCTTCGTTGCACATACTTTCTTCTCTTGCCTCTCTAAGGCAACAACTGTTGGTGCAATTATTCAAAAATGGAAGAAACACGACTGTCAATCTTAGTCTGTTTGGGATCCATGTAAGATATCACCTCATACGGTAAGGATGATTCTGAGAAAGAACAGGAATCAGCCCAGAACTACACGGTAGGACTTGGTCAATGACCTGAAGTATCACAGTCTCGAAGATTACCATTAGTAACACACTACACTGTCATGGATTAAAATTCTACAGGGCACGTCATGTCCACTTGCTCACACAAGTACATGTCTATGCCTGTTTGAAGTTGCCAGTGACCATCTGGATGATCCACTGGAAACATGGGAGAAGATCATGTGGTCAGTTGGGATCAAAATAAAACTTTTTGAAATCAACTCCAGTTCCCATGTTTGTGGAAGAAGGATGAGTACATCCCCAAGAACACTGGTTCAACATGAGGGTAAAGGCATTATACTTTAGGGTTTTTTTCTGCATGGGAGACAGTGCCACTGCTCCCAATTGAAGGTAAGATGGATGGGGTCAAGAATCTCAAGATTTTGGCCAACAACTTTGTTCTTTTAGCAAGAGGTGAGTCAAGGCTGGGTCTTCCAGCATGCCAATGACCAGAAACTCACAGCCAAATCAACTAAGTAGTGACTCGGTAAGAAGAATTTCAAGGTCCTGGAGTGGCTTAACCAGTCTCCAGACATGAATTCAATAGAAAATCTTTGAAGAGAGCTTAAACTCAATGTTACTCAGTGACAGCCCTGAAACCTGAAAGATCTGGAGAACATGCATGGAGTAGTGGACCAAAATCCCTGCTGCAGTGTGTGCAAACTTGGTCAGAAACTATAGGAAACATCTGACCTCTGTAATTGCAAACAAATGTTTCTGTATCAAATATTAAGTTATGTTTTTCTATTGTATCAAATACTTATTCCATGCAATAAAATGCAAAATAATTATTTAAAAATCATAAAATGTGATATTCTGGATTTTTTTCGGGGGATTGTTCCACAGTTAAAGTGTACTTGTACCTGTTACAGTTGCTGCGAGCACTGGAGACTATGTCCAGATTTCTTGCTACTGCACATGTGCGAGCGCTGGAGACTAAGTCCAGATTTTTTGCTACTGCACATGTGCGAGCACTGGAGACTAAGTCCAGATTTCTTGCTACTGCACATGTGCGAGCGCTGGAGACTAAGTCCAGATTTCTTGCTACTGCACATGTGCGAGCGCTGGAGACTAAGTCCTATCTTGGAGCCATTGCACATGTGCGGGTGACATCATCGCTGACACGAGGTCACATGTCTCTGACACCTTCTATGCCGATTGGTCGCTGGTCATGTGCTTGTGACGCCTTGCTCGGTGATAGGCCAGCATGACGTCACTCTTGTCGTTCTGGCAGCCGATTGGCTCTGGTGTCCTCCATCTTGGATGAGGCACAGAGTCTATATAAGACCCTGACACACGCCGCATGGCGCTCAGTCCTCTTGGTTCATGCATGAGGGTAGACGCCCTGTGCACGTTCCTCTAGGCATTCCTCTGTCTATGCAAGGTGAGCGCTACCGGCAGGGTAGCGTTCTTATACCTTACAGCTTCGGCTGCTGTCCGTATCCTTACCTCTTAGGGGAGCGGACATAGGCAGGTGCCTGAGGCACATGGTCTGGCTGGGCCTTGTGATTCGACTCGTAGGTGGATGTTGCCGCTAGGGTAACGTTCCTTATACTGCGTCTGGCAGTTGTTCGTATCCTCGCACACTAGGGGAGCGAACAGAGGTAGGAGCTTTGTGCGGCTTACGCTGCTGTTCGTCTCTTTTGCACCACTAGAAGAGCGGACCTAGGCAGGTGCCATATCTAGTGGTTCGTGTCCTCGCACACTAGTGGAGCGAACGCAGGTAGGAGCTTTGTGCGGCTTACGCTGCTGTTCGTCTCTTTTGCACCACTAGAAGAGCGGACCTAGGTAGGTGCCATTTCACACACATTGCCTTTGTCTCTGTGATTGTTAACAGAGATCATTCCACACACCCTCCAAGTGGAGGAGGAATTGCTTTGCTTACTTATTGTATCCTTCTGTGAGTTAACAGAGGTATTGCACTCTGCCATAGTCTGCAGCAGAGTCTTTGCACGGTGGACCCTGACTGTCTGATACTCCTTTGAGTTATTATCAGACAGCCCCCCGTAACAGTACCTATGATAAAAATTACAGACCTCGACATTATTTTTATTTGGGACAACTTGCAAAACTGGCAGTGTATCAAATAATTATTTTCTCAAACTGTATACTTATACTACTTTAGGACAAATTATTATCCCCCTCTACTACCCTACAGCACCAAAAATCAATCACAACAGTATACTACCAATGTTAGTTACATTACCCCATCCACAATTTTACATTATCAGGGTAGTTTTAATATCAACATTTTTTTATTTTCTCTTGTATAAATATGAGTTTATGGTATAGTTTTGTGTGTATTAAAGTCTGAAAATAAGGTAATACAACAACAGCCTGCAGGTAATAGCAGTGTTGCATGCATGTATCTCCAATTTGACAATTTATAAATGTCTGTACGTTATATTCCCTTGGCCAAAAATGACTATGCAAGAACTAATGCCAGGATGTAAGAACGCTGCCTAAAAATACAACAACATACTACAGAATTTAGTGTACTGTTGCCAGAATAGAATATTGAAATAGGTAGGCAAAAGTAAAAAACGCAAAACTATGTTTGTTTATGCTTTGTTTTTTTGGGGGGAGGGGATTTTTGGGGGGTTTAATTTCTCCCATATAAAATGTTTTATCTTAAATGTCTCATTCATGGAAAAGACACTTCCTGTTTCTACATAGAGCTTAGAAGAAATCAGCTAGTCTGTCTATAATCATGTGATAGCATAGACCTAATGGAAAAGAGAAGAATTAACTCAGTAAAAGGGCAAAATGTGCAATTGTAAGTAAATAGTGCTGTATAACGTAATGACTGAATATATTAACATGATATCACATTTTGATGGGAGTCATTCAGGATTATGAAGAGTTCACTTTTCTTCTCTTATTTCCATTGTTTAATAAAATATGTAACTTTTAAGATGATGTTATGGCGGTCTATCTTGGATCGATTAATTAACAGTCTCACTGAGAGACTATAAAACTACATACATTTCTTAAACATCTCTATTTTTGAATTAGTATTCATAGAGTGACAGTATCAGTCCTTTTTTCAATCTGCAGCATCTACACTGAAGAAGTACACTACAGTTACATTGTGGCTTTTCTATACATATGCTGTGTAGGTTATTTGAATTTACGTGAAACCCCAAATTTCAGAAGGTTTCGACTGGAACTCGATCCTCTAAAGATTGTTATGCTCATCTTTACCGAATATACATGAAACATTTTTTAGGGTCCTGTACTGTGGGTTGTTTTCCAATAGAATCTCAGCACAGGATTACATTTCAATAGCAACTATTGCATTCAATCCATAACGCTCTGTGACCGATATATCCATCATGAGCACAGGCATTATAGTCGCCATGATGGAAATATTTGCTATGCTTATCACCTAGTACAGCTTCTATACTAATGTGATCAGCTGCAGGAGCCCATCTTATATTTAAGCTCCTACTGTAACTGCTAAGACCATCAATTTTACTCCACCTACTCCACTGCTCTATTCTGACTTTCTGACTGATGCGGGCTCACTTTTCTGAGCCCACATCTTTTCTAGCACATGATGACTGTAATATTCAGCTATCCAGTCTTTATCAAATACACTTTGAAATGAAAATTAAAAAGTATAGTAATAATAAAAAAAAAATAGAAAAGTTCAAACAACCTCTTCCTTTTTTCCCCATAAAAAAAAACCCATAAAAAAGGCACTTGGAATAAATTTCCTGCTTTCCAGTACATCACATGAAAATTTTAATGGAATCATCTAAAAGTACAACTTGTCCTACAAAAAAACAAGCCATCATTTTGATAGGACTAAGGAGAAATAAAAACATGTTATGGTTTTTAGAAGAGGAAGAGTAAAATATGAAAAAACAAAAACGAAATATAGCTATGACAAGAAGCGGCTAAGATATAAATGAAATGGCTCTTGCACCAGTATATTATAACTCTTATATGAGCCCTAATACAGTTTTGTGCTTTTAATGAAACATATAATAGGGTACTTAAATATCAGGAAAAAGAGAGTTATTGCTTGAATAAATTTATTCAATGTGGACATACATGAAAATGAAAGTGCTTACTTGAGATGAGCGAGCCTCTAGAGGCTCGAGTTTGGTTCGGTTCATCGAACGGAGGCCATGTTCGAGTTCGGTTCAGCGAATGGCTCGACGAACCTCTCGAGCCCTATTGAAAACAATGGCAGGCAAACACAAACACATAAAAACACATTGTAAATGTACACAAACAGTTAATAAACATTGCCATAACACTTACCTGTCCTGCGACGCGTCCTGCACTCTGTCTCCCGCCGCTTTTCCTTCCGATAATCGCTGCGTCCTCCTGGTAACCAGCACTGATGATAGGACCTTCCGTGACGTAAAAAAAGCATGTGACTAGTCATGTGTATATTATCTCATTGGCTACAGACTGGTCACATGGCTAGACGTCATTACTAGGCCCTGTCAGTGCATCTCTCCGGTACGCGGTGGTCGTTTGTGCATCCCCGTGTACCAGCGAGATGCTCTCGCACATGGTTGGCTCCCCGTTCTGCTTCCCTGTTCCGTTATACACCTACTGTCACAGTCAGTGAATAACGGAGATCACCGTTGCTATAGCAACCCGCCTGTCAGCGGTGACGTCACCGCTTACAGCACGCAGCTTCTGATCACTCACAGAGCAGCAGTGTCTTCCTCCCATGCTGTGCTATCTGATGTAGCAGTGCTGCATGGGTTGATTTTCCTTCAACCCATGCAGCACTGCTACATCAGACAGCACAGCTTGGGAGGAAGAACGCTGCTGCTCCGAGCAGTCTATACACTCAGTGAGCATCTTTCTCCCATGCAGTGCACCCTGATGTAGCAGAGCTGCATGGGTTGAAGGAGAAAGAAGACAGAAGACCATGGATTGTGGATGGATTATAGGGAGTAATAAACATGGGGTCTCTAAGTGTGTCTGTGTATTTATTTCTATTAAAGTATTTTTTCTCTGTGTGGTGTCTTTTTTTTAACCCTTTATTGGAGATTCTTAATGGCCAGGTCAAACTTGACTGACATTAAGAATCTCTGGCTTAATACTAGCTAGTAAAACAAAGCTAGTATTAACCCATTATTACCCAGCAAGCCACCATCACCAGGGCAGCTGGAAGAGTTGATTACAGCGTCAGATGATGGCACTTCTATGAAAGCGCCATTTTCTGGGGCGGCTGCGGACTCCAATTTGCAGCAGAGGGGCCTAGAAAGCTCAGGCCAACCTGTACTGCGGATTCCAATCCCCCCTGCCTAGCTGTACCTGGCAAAACACAAAAATGGGGCGAAGCTCATGTCGATTTTTTTTTTAATTATTTCATGAAATTTATGAAATAATTAAAAAAAGGGCTTCCCTATTTTTTTGTTCCTAGCCGGGTACAAATAGGCAGCTGGGGTTGGGGACAGCCGTACCTGCCTTCTGTACCTGGCTAGCATACAAAAATATGGCGAAGCCCACATCATTTGTTTTTTAATTATTTCATGAAATTCGTGAAATAATTAAACAAAACGGGCATCCCTATATTTTTGGATCCCAGCCGGGTACAAATAGGCAGCTGGGGGTTTGGGGTAGCCCGTAGGTGCCTGCTGTACCTGGCTAGCAATACAAAAATATGGCGAACTCCTGCATACAGTCCTGGATGGAGTATGCTGAACCTTTTAGTCTGCAGCTGCTGTCTGCTCTCCTGCATATACTAGTGAATGGAGCATGCTGAGCCTTGTCGTTCTGCAGCTGCTGTCTGCTCTCCTCCATACAAACAGACAGCAGCTGCAGAACTACAAGGCTCAGCATACTCCATCCAGGACTGTCTGCAGGAGTTTTTTGCTCCCCCAAAAAATTATGTGTGCTTTGCCATGTTTTTGTATGCTAGCCAGGTACAGCAGGCAGCTACGGGCTGCCCCGAACCCCTAGCTGCCTATTTGTACACGGCTGGGAACCAAAGATATAGGGAAGCCCTTTTTTTAATTATTTCATGAATTTCATGAAATAATTAAAAAGAAAACTACGTGGGCTTCGCCCAATTTTTGTGTCCTGCCAGGTACAACTAGGCAGTTGGGGATTGGAATCCGCAGCTCAGGGTGCCCAAGCTATCTGGGCACCCCTGCTGCGCTGTATACAACTCTTCCAGCTGCCAGTGACGGGTGGCTCGCTGGGTAATAATGGGGTTAGGGCTAGCTGTATATTATCAACTGGCCCTAAGCCCGAAATTCATGGTGTCATGCCAATATTAGACATGGCCACCATGAATTTCTAGTACAGATTAAAAAAACACAACACACAGAAAAATATTTTTATTAGAAATAAAACACAACACAATTAGTGACTCCATTCTTATTGAAATAAAGACCCCCCTCTGCAGTAATCCTGGGTCAAGGGTCCCGCACTGTCCAATCCGGATCCAATATCATCTGATCAGTTTACTGGAAGGCAAATCGATCAGATGATGTGTCAGGTTCAAGGGCCTGAATCACATGACACAGCAGCTGATTGTATAAACAGCTTTTATACAATCAGATGATGCATCAGTGCAAACACCCCCCCAACAAACTACATAATTCAGTGCAGACTGCTGTACGACAGCATCAGCTAATAGTTTAGCCAGCCGGGCGGTAAAAAGCCGGCCTCACTGCTCAACTTATCGTGTCAGCTGATCCTGTAAGGTGACCGCATCAGCTGATCATCGCCAGGTATGAGAGAAGAGAGAGAAAAGAGAGAGAAAAGAGAGAGAGGAGAGAGAGAGGAGAGAGATAGAAGAGAGAGGGGGAGAGAGAGAGAAGAGAGAGAAGAGAGAGAGGAGAGAGAAAGAGAGAGGGAAAAAGAGAGAAAAAGAGACACTGAGGAAAAGAGAAAAAGAGAGAAAAAGAGAAAGAGAGGAGAGAGGGGAGGGAGAGAGAGAGTAAAAAAGAAAAAGAAAGAGAGAAAGAGAGCAAGAGAGAGAGAAGGAGAGAGAGAAAGAGAGAGAAAAAGAGAGAGAGAAAGAGAGAAAGAGAGAGAAAGAGAGAAAGAGAGAGATAAAGAGAGAGAAGAGAGAGAGAAGAGAGAGAGAGCGAAAGAGTGAGAGAGGGAAAAAGAGAAAAAGAGAGAATGAGAAGAAGAGAGCGAGAGAAAAAGAGAGAAAAAGTGAGAGAGGAGAGAGGAGAGAGGGAGAGAGAGAAAGAAAGAGAAAAAAAGAGAGAGAGAGAGAAAGAGAGAACGAGAGAGAGAAAGAGAGAGAGGGATAAAGAGAGGGAGAGAGAGAAAAGAGAGAGACAAGAGAGATGCGAGAGGAGGGAGGAGAGAGAGCAAGAGAGAGAGAGAGGGAAAAAGAGAGAGAATGAGAAAAAGAGAGAGAGAAAAAGAGAGAGAGGAGAGAGAGGAGAGAGAGAGGGGAGAGAGAGAAGAGAGAGGGAGAAGAGAGGGAGAAGAGAGAGGGGAGAGAGGATAGAGAGGGAAAATGAGAGACTGAGAAAAAGAGAGAGAAAAAGAGAAAAAGAGAGAGAGAGAGAGAGAGAGAGAAGTGAGAGAGAGGAGAGAGAGAAGAGAGAGAGGAGAGAGCAATGCAGCCTCATTTCGTGAACTGCTCCGATTTTAGAGGCATGTCCCGCGGCTCACAGCTGATGTCCGGCTCCTCCCCTCAGTGCATAATTAAATTAAATTATAATCATAAATATCTAATAATTATAATTTAAAATTAAAAATAAAAATAAAAAATTCTTTACCGGGACGGGATTAGAACTTGTGACCTAATGCTTCAGAGGCTTCTTGAAGTTTGCATTGCTTAAGTCTCTGCTGATCGCGCGATTCACTTCATTGCTATGTGGAGCTGATACAGAGCACTCGTGTTCTGTAGCAGAGCTGATAGTGCCGTGTGGATTACGTTGGACCTGGATGTGTATTTGGGGATTAATAAAGGGGTGAAACAGGGTTTTTTTTGTCTTTTATTCCAAATAAAGGATTTTTCGCTGTGTGTGTTTATTTACTTCCACTTTCAGTTTAATCATGGACGGTATCTCGGGGAGATGCCTGGCATGATTAAACTCATTATTACCCCAATTGACACCGCACCAGGGCAATTCGGGATGAGCTGGGTAGAGTCCGCCGGGACTGTCGCATCTAATGGATGCGGCAATTCTGGGTGGCTGCTGGGTGATATTGTTAGGGTGGTGGGGTCCTGATAATGTGGTGCTCTCTATCCTGGCAATACCAGCCTCCAGCCGTGTGGCTTTATCCTGACTGGTATCAAATATGGGGGTAACCACATTTTTTTATTATTTATTTATTTTACTGTACGATATAGACCCACCCGCCGGCGGCTGTGATTGGTTGCAGTGAGACAGCTGTCACTCAGCTTGGGGACGTGTCTGACTGCAACCAATCATGGGCGCCGGTGGGCGGGGAAAGCACGGAATAACTAATTGACTAATGAATCGGCAGCCATTTTCTAAAGAGGAAAAGACACCACAGATTTGTGACAGACATGGAGCGAGGAGCCCGTGATCGGTGAGTAGGAAAGAGAGAGGGATTGTGCTGGGGACGCAGGACGCATTAAGATAGCAACATGTGCACATAGCCTTACTGCAAAAAGCCTTGTTTATGGTGATCGAACCGTTCTCGAACGTAACTCGAACTGTCGAGCTTTTAGCAAAAAGCTCGAGTTCGATCTCGAGCACCCCCCAAAATCACTCGAACATGATATTGGCGAACCTCGAACATCGCTCAACTCTAGTGCTTACATGAAAATCACATACAAAAAGACAGAAAAGAGGAATGGAGTAAAATGTATCAATTCCCTTGGGGACACCTGGGACTACATGTGCTAATAATCATATGTGACAGGTAAGAAGTACCCCAGCATTCAAAAATAGTAGTGAAAAAGACCCAGGAATCCCACAGGGAAAACCTTCCATGCAGGAGGGTGCCCCGATGTACGTTTTAAAATTATGCAAAACCAGTCACCCGCAGATGACTAGTTTTGCATACCCGCAAAATGTACATCAGGGCCCCTTCCTGTTGGAGGGGTTTCCTTATGGGACTCCTGGGTCTTCTCCTTTACCTTGTGGCATGTGACTAGGAATGAGCTAGTATACTTTTTACTATTCGGTACTCACCGAGTAGTACGGTATTCGGGCTACTCGTTACTCCGTGAGTATCCTTGTAATTACTCGCTAAAAGTAGCGAGTCCAATGTAAGTCAATAGGAAATGTGAGTAATTGTCTGCTGTCCCCTACAAAGCGGTCTGGGGACTGAGTATAAGGCTGAAATGGATGCATTATTACTTAAAAGCAGGGTGGTAAAAAGGCGCTGGCTTTTTTAAGCAATCAGCTGATGCACACTCCCCGCCCGAGTCCTTCGTTCCCTGGTGCTGCGTTCCCCGCTGCCTGGTGCTTTGCTCCCCAGCCGCCCCCTGCTTCGCTCCCCCGCCGCCTCCCCACCCAATCCTAAGTTAGGACAAGGTGGGGAGCGCAGCACCAGGGAGCTGGGATTGAAGAATATGGCAGTGGGGAGTGCTGAACCAGGGAGCAAAGGACCACAGCGGGGAGCGTGCATCAGCTGATTGCGTAAAAAAGCCAGCAGCTTTTTACCGCCTGGCTTTTAAACAATCATGCATCCATTTCAGCCTTTTACTCAACCACCAGACTGCTTTGTAGGGTCCAGCAGACAATTACTCGCATTTCCCATTGACTTGCATTGGACTTGCTACTCATAACGAGTACCCGAGTATTAGAGCCTACTCGTTACGAGTATAGCAAGTCTGAGTATTTCACTACTCGCTCATCCCTATATGTGACATTTTTTTGTTTGTATATTCTCCCCTCTGCATTCTGTATAGCAATCTTATTGTTCAAACTATCCCACCTGCAGCTTGCACAGTTATTCTAAATGTTTATATTCTCCCTCCTGCAGGTTGTTTAGTGATTGTGTGAACAAAACCATTGTGGTTTTTTTCACTACTATTTGTGAATGCTGGGGTATTTGTTACCTGTCATATATGATTATTAGCATATGTAGTCCCAGGTGTCCCCCAGGGTATTGATACCTTTTGCTCCATTCCTCTTTTCTGTCTTTTTTATGTGATTTTTTTTGTATGTGACTTTCATGTATGTCCACATTTAATAAATTTATTAAAGCAATAACTCTCTTTTGTCCTGATATTTATTTATTCTTTGAGTTGCTTGTTGTCAAGGTTGGGCGTTATCTACACGATACTTGCTATTTACTAACAAGGATAAGCTATACCTAATATAATGGGGTACTGTATCTTTTCTTAATCTTTTTGCTGTGGGATTTTTGTGCTAAATTGTAAAAGTTTCCTATATAGTTCTTAAAGAAAAAAAAAAACATGAAAAGTGAAAGCAATGCATCAAGTAATATGGACAGGTGAAAAATCCTGCATAAACGAAAGTCTCAACATTCAATTTAAATCCTGTCTTGAGGATCTATGATGCTTTAGCTGTGTGAATAATGATTTTGACAACCATAGTGGAGAATGGACCTTATTAGTAAAATATAAATTATAAGCAGACATTTCACATCAGCAACTCTCTGTGAAGTTAATGATAAACACAGAGATTTGTGCACTCCTGACATATTGTAATGAATTTGTTGCTTTCAAGACAGTTTGTTGTCAGGAAGCGTATTGCTTTTGATAGAAAATTAATATACACAGAGGCTTTATGATTGCAGAGTAGGTGCTCATTGTTCAAAGTTCTAATTAATGGACAGATAGATATTGTTCTTTGGTTGTTAGAAACTAGTTGTTTGTGCCAATAACTCCTCAGTACAAGTAAGGTTTGCACTGTGCATTATTTGATCCTATTACTGTTCGATAAAATCTTTTTTGGACTGGACAGTCATAGAAAAAAATACAAAACTCCCCTTGGAATTGCAAACAATTTTCAAAAATAAAATCTATAATAAAATTAAAATCTTGCAAAATTCAGTAAATTCAGGATTAATGTATCATGTGTGGCTCAAACATAGCTATTATTCACTGTCTATTGGTATTCGAAGCCTGCAGCTGCCCAGTATTATCGCATCCATTAGATGTGACAATCCCGGTGCTTTACCGGCTCTTCCCGAATTGCCCTGGTGCATTGTTAATCGGGGTAATAGCAGAGGTTAATAACAGTGCACAGCTGCTACTTACCCCTACGTTAGTGATGGCAAAGGCGTCTATGAGATACCTGCATCACTAATTTATAAGTGACAGTAAATAAGAATAAAC
Source organism: Anomaloglossus baeobatrachus (assembly GCF_048569485.1). Lineage (NCBI taxonomy): Eukaryota > Metazoa > Chordata > Amphibia > Anura > Aromobatidae > Anomaloglossus > Anomaloglossus baeobatrachus. The sequence continues at coordinate 617,343,349 of NC_134354.1, read as the reverse complement.
ACAGAGAAAAATCCTTTATTTGGAAAAAAAAATACAAAAACGCACCCTCCTTCACCACTTTATTAATCCCCAACACAGCCATCCAGGTCCAGCATAATCCATACTAGGTCCCACGATGACGCATCCAGCTCTGCTACATCTCACAGTGAGCGGCCATAGAGCACGACCACTGGTTGTGAGCACAGATAATGACTGAGCTGGAGGCGCGTCTGACTGCAACCAATCACTGACGACAGGACAGCTGGTGGGCGGGGAATGCATGGAAAGCTACGCAGTACAGGAAGTGAATGCACGACCCGGAAGCAGTTTGCCGCCATGGCACCAAGTCTCCATAAGTATGAAACTGTCACTTTATCCTTGTTTCTTTTTTTTTAAATTAATTTCCACATTGACGAGTCCTGATTGTGCATCGGGAATCCCAGGCTTGGGTTCGGCACCTGGGCATTTTTAAAACCACGCGGATCCGGACTTTTACAGTCCGGATCCGCTCAGCCCTAATTATATGTTATTTTCTACCTCCATAGCCTTAGTTGCCATACATAAAGTGCACATATTAAAATGTTTACCAATTCCTGAATACTTCAATTTTATGCAGTTTTTTTTCTTCTTCTCAACCATTTTGCTACACTTTTGACTATCCTACTTACACAATGACTTCTGTGTAAACTAAAAGTCACTTTCTCGATGCATATGTATGAGACTCACATTAGAACAAAGAAAAAACAGCTCACCAGACCATGAATGGATAATAGCATTGCCCGAAATCCTGGACCGGTACACATGTGCATATAATGAAGTAGAAAAAATGGAGATTCCAGCACACCGCTCAATAAAATTTAAAACCCAGCTTTATTGAGGGGCACTGCAGCCAAAATTTGAGATGCTGCCACCTGACTGCAGGCCCCCTATGCTAATTTTAGGTGGTTTCTCCCCCTGGAAAGACTCACCAGCTACCCCCGGCTCCTGTAGTATGACCTGCTCCTGCCCGCCTCCCGGATATATGTCACTGCGCTGCCCAGCTTCCGGTCTCTCGGTTCCTGGACCCGGACCTGTTTGGGCGGCCGGTGGCATGTACCCGCTCCGAGAGGCGGTAAGAGAGGTATCAGCAGGGAGGGATGCGACCTGCTCACGGCGCTTTAGCTGCGAGTGGCTCCCTCCCTGCTGAGGCACAAGCGACATGTGTCGGCGAGCGGCGTTCTAAGGGAACTACCCGCCCGCCGGCTCGTTTGTGCTCGCTGTCTTTCACCCCCATCAGCAGGGAGGGAAGCGTCCTACTCACAGCGCTGTTAGTTGTGAGTGGCTCCCTCCCTGCTGAGGTTCAAGCTATGTGTGCCGGCGAGCGGCGTTCTGAGGGAACTACCCGCCCGCCGGTCAGCTTGAGCCACCATTAAGTTTGAAAAAGAGCGCTTCGCGCTCTTTGTCTTTGGCCCCGCCCACCCGCTGCCCAGCCACCACCGCCTGTACTGAGGAGGAGCAGGGGGATTAAAGTGCAGACTGAGAGTCAGTGCAGTCCCTGTCACAGCGCAGGTTGGAGGCACTGTAGTGGGGAATGTAATATGCAGGCACTAACCTGCAAAAGTTAAAAATGCTCCATCCCACACACACTGAACCCCCACCCCCTTTTGTATGCCCCAGAAAGCCAAGGGGGCTAGCCTGGGAATGAACCAGGGGCCAGGTGGGTCTCCCAGTGAGCGGGTGGGTTAAGGGATACTGTTAGGACCCACTTCAATGTTCAGGTTGAGGGGGGTGGGTAGTGAACATTTCCAGGGAGCAGCAGGTGGCATGGTTCCCTCCTGCTGATACCCCACCTACACCAAGCCTAACCTCCCGGGCAAAACCCCCTCCCCATTTGACATTATACAATGGAGACGGTTAACAGCCCCTACCCGTTGTCACACTGGGTTTCAGCATATTATGGCGGCGGTGGGTGCGGTGCTGATCATCGCGCTGCACAGTCATGTGCAGGGACTATGGCGCGGGTAGCCGCCATGACCGGAGTTGAATTAAGGGGCATAGTGGGGGAGGTAAGCCGAGACGTGCATTGGCAGTATTGCAGGGAGAGGTGCAGCAGGTGGCATAGCCTCCACATGCTGATACCCTACCTCTTCCACTAGTGCCAGTGATTTTCACCCCCCTCCTCTTTAGGGGGCGGCGTGACACCTTAGGTTGAACAACCCTCACTCATTTGAACAAACCCCCCACCTCCCCTTCCGTTGGTAGCGGCTTTGACCGGACCCTGTATTCTTCACCTGGGGATCTGCACGGGTGTCGGGGCTCCGGGCGTCATGAGTGTCAGAGTAGCAGGGTCACATGTGTAGATTTAGACCCCCCCTTTTTCTTCAGACTATGCGGTCCCGCGGCGGGATGAAGATCATCTGAGTTTACATTGGTCTCGCCAGCGGAGCTGCTGTTGGAATTGGGCAAGGAACATCCAGAGTCAGGCCGCCCCTTTTTTCCTGCACAATCTGGCAAGTATCATTATGTGGGATTGCGGGGTGGAATAAGCGCCCTGGGGGAGGGGTCACGTGATGTCACCAGGCAACAGGTTCTCCCCTCAATTCAACATTCTGTAACTAAGTTATTTGTGACCACCAACATAGGTGTACTGAGGACATCATACACCCATTGATAAAGGCGTTATAGTGTCTGCCATTTGCTGCCTCTTGTGGTCGGCGTTCCGCAGTCTGACTGCTCTGGCTGTGAAGAACCCTTCCCATTTGGCTGCGGAGGAGGATGTAATGTTCCAGTTCTTTATGTTGACCACACACGTATTTATGCTTATAAATGAGATCTCCTCCATTCCTTGCAATCTAGTTGTCTCCTTGAACCGACTAATTTCAGAATGCCCACCCACCGCCTTTTTTATAAAAAAAAAGCCAAGCCCAAACTGGATCCCAGATTTTAGATGTGGCCTGTCAAGTGATTTATAGAAGGGTTACAATATGTTGGGCTCACAGGATCTCCCCCCCCCTTGTTATACACTCTAACTTAGCGCTGTAGCTGAAAAGATGGGAGTTATGTTGGTCACTGATAATTTTATGGTAATAGCAAAGTGTATTTCTGTGCATTTTCGTGCTTTCTGGAGTTTTATTTTAACAGACGAAAATGAACATATGAGATGTGAAAATTGGCATTTTTTATGTAATTGCATAATTATGCTCACTAATATTTCCTGAGCAACTACGTCCACATGAATATTCTCAAAAAAAAAAAAAAAAACACTTTTAGTTTTGGTCTCAGGTGTGTGCAACTGTCAAGTGTTTTCCAATGTTTTATCAGACAGCAATCATTCTAATACTATACTAGAGAGGGTGCCAAGTAGCTTCATTATTTGAAGCACCTATTATGAATTAAAAAAAAAAAAAATCCCCTTCCTTTGGGTTTGCCTTTTATTTTGGAAGGCTTTGCCACATGGAAATAGTTTTTATTGGCTATTACTCATTGTATGGAGGTTGTCATCTTTCAGCCCCTGCGGATCCACAGGTATGAACCTCAACTGTGCGGGTAAGGTCATTTTCTATTGGTGTTATTTTTTCCAAGGCGCCTTTTCTAGGCTGCCCAGTGTATGACTAAGCGGCAGGGTCACGTTACCCGGTATTGGTACATTGGTCCAATCCTAGGTGCAGAAAGATTAAACTTTATTTTCCGCTACATGGAATCAGGCACCTGAAAAGGAGGAACTGATGGTGTAGCTGAATTTTTCTTTAAGTTTCAACGGCTACATTCGCTCCAAGAGCAGGAACGGTCAAATCGTTGTGTGGTGTATTTAACAGCAGCAGGTCCAGCTGTTCTTGGGCTTGTTTTAAACACAACAGGGTTTTTATAAAAAAAAAAAAAAAAAAAAAGTCAGTATGCTTGGCCTAGGGGCCATGTTTCGAGAAACCTACCCCCTAGCAGTGACTTACTTTCCCCCAAATAGGTTGGAGTTGGAAAAGGGGGTGAGTGAAGACTCCAAAAGTGGTATTACCAGTTGGTTTACCAAGCCCAGGAAAAAACCGTCTAACCACCCGTTTACAACTTCCCTCATCAGTAAGTGGGCTGATTAGGCTTTTCGGTTTTTAGAATGCACATCAGCCAATGAAAGGTTATAGTCAGTACAGGTATTCAGTTGTCGTGATAGCATTGTTTTACCCCTATTGCTTTTCCAATCCCAGGTATCTTCGTTAACTCCGTCCGCTAGCAGGACCAAGGTTTTGATTCCTTAAATTCGTAGTGGTATTCCCAGTGAAAGGAGGCCGATGATCCGGCCTCCCGTTACCACACAGACATGATGGGCCTATGGTAAGGTATGCAGCGAGTGGGGTTTATCAGGTGGGTGAAGAGCATGATGATTTTCAAGCGATCCCTTGCTAATATATAACCAGCAGTATTTAGTGATTCTACTTCACCAACGAGCACCGTTTTTGCCTGTAGTGAGCAAAATGGTATGGGGTTTTGCCTCGCCAATTTTTCAGTTACGGAACTAGACCTGCGTGACTAAGGCCTAGTGGGACTCACAGTATGGAAAGGTTGGTGGATTAGCGGCAAGTGGGTGGATGTTAGGAGGACTAATACTTCCTAGCTGTTTGTCGACCTAATAAAAGGTACTGGGCTGGGCGGTTATGCCCATTGCGGATCTGTCCTTAAAGCATAAGTCACATGGTTGAAGAAAGACCTAGGTCTATCTAGTCAAGCTTGTTCTTCCTTCACAGTTTGGGTTCTTTTTCCCCCACCCCTGGTGGGTATGCCCGAGGGCGTTAGTGATGGCCCTTAGACGAACAGGGGCGACATGGAGCATGTTTAACCACGAAGATTTTTTCTCATATTTAGCGGGCAATTTTTGGAGGTAATACGGTGATGGCTGTTTATTATGGGTTCGCCAGCTGCAGTACCTAAGTTGTAAACACCCCCTCCCTCCCCCTCCAAAACTGGGGCGCTCCTGAGGCTTTGGGGCAAGTGTGTATGAACATGATTTCAATGGGAAGGGGTCTACAATGCAACTGCATTTTTGAGGGACGTTCGTGCCGTGTTTGTTTTTTATAATAAAAAAAAAAAATAAAAAAAAAAAACCAACAATGTACGTGTGGTTTTGTCAAATCCACCCCAAGGGGAAGAGGGTCTGCTGGTTATGAGAATTTTGCTGGTTTTGAGAGTTTTCCTTTCTGACAATGTTTCCTTTTTCAGATGTCCGTTGGCCTAGTGTTCGAGCTTAGGTCATGCCCATACTTTTCGGGTAGCGTGAGAAGCTGATCCTTGCCCTGGCGGTTGGTCCTGGTTTCCATTGACCTGGGTGGTGATTGGAGAAGTTGCCGGGGGCTGGTTTAGCTGAGTGCGCTACCTGAGGTGTTCAGGATTGGTGAGCCGCCCTCCACAGTTGACTTGGCGACCCAAGTAGGTGTCACAGATCTGGTCTCCTGCCACCTAGCTGCGCTTCGCCTCGTACCCTCATCCGGTCAGAGATGGTACAACTTTCCCTGTTATTTTCCTAATTTAAGATGGGTCAGCCAGAGGTGATTTTCAGCTCATATTGGAATGTATCCAAAGAAGGATGTGTTACGGGGCTGTCCTTGGTGCACGGGCAACCAGTGCCTACCTAAGTTGATTGTGTAAAATATATATATATATATATATATATATATATATATATATATATATAAAAAAAATTGGTGTGGTACCGCCAGCTGGAAGGTATTAACTTTGCTGTCCTTATGAGGGAGCGGGTGCATCTTCAATGATGCGGTTTCAGATGGGTTGATAGTGGGAATGTGCGAGGAGATGGCTCAGGTACTGTGTTTTTTGGGGGGGTCGCAGCTTGCTAGCGCTGTGCTGCTCCTTGGCGGAAGGGGTAGGAAAAGTGGTGGTGAAATACCTGCACCGGACGGCCGGTGGCGGAAAATTTCCCAAAACCCCATGGTGTTGGCTGGTAATGCCTAATTTGAAAGCTGCGACCATAATTTATGCCAAAGTAAAAGATGAGAGTGTTTTTTCCCTATGCCTCTCCATAAGTAAAAATAAAAGTAATTTAACTTATAAAGAACTGTGTGGTGTCTTTCTAGGGGGGAAAAGGTGGTGTTTGGGTCCTGGCAGTCTGAGGGGCACTGCAGCCAAAATTTGAGATGCTGCCACCTGACTGCAGGCCCCCTATGCTAATTTTAGGTGGTTTCTCCCCCTGGAAAGACTCACCAGCTGCCCCCGGCTCCTGTGGTATGACCTGCTCCTGCCCGCCTCCCGGATATATGTCACTGCGCTGCCCAGCTTCCGGTCTCTCTGTTCCTGGACCCGGACCTGTTTCCCACCCTCCCTCCCCTTTGTTTTTATGAGTTTTTGTGGAGTGTCTCTGTGTTAAGTCGCAGCAGCGGAAGGGGTAGGAAAAGTGGTGGTGAAATACCCGCACCGGACGGCCGGTGGCGGAAAATTTTCCAAAACCCCATGGTGTTGGCTGGTAATGCCTAATTTGAAAGCTGCGACCATAATTTATGCCAAAGTAAAAGATGAGAGTGTTTTTTCCCTATGCCTCTCCATAAGTGAAAATAAAAGTAATTTAACTTATAAAGAACTGTGTGGTGTCTTTCTAGGGGGGAAAAGGTGGTGTTTGGGTCCTGGCAGTCTAGGAATAAAAGTTAAAAGCCATGGAAAAAAAGTCCACCTAGCTCCATAAGTAGACCAGGTAAGAGTCTGCATCTATGCGTTTTAGGCACAACATGCCTTCAATCATTTAGTCATAATTAAAGGCATGTTGTGCCTGAAACGCATAGACTCAGACACTTACTTGATCTACTTATGGAGCTACGTTTTTTCCATGGCTTTCAACTTTTATTCAGAATAAAGCTATGTTTTAGATTTTACTGAGTGTTGTGCTGGAATCTCCATTTTTTCTACTTCATGAGACTCATATTGCTGTTCCCATAGACTTACCCTGGAATCAAACACGAATCACAAAATCCAAGGGAATCACCATAGAAAATTCTGAATAATATGTTGGTGCTCTATTATAAATGAGGCAGTCCACAGTAATCCAAATATACAAATGGAGTCAGACAGTCACCAGATGCTAAAAATCCTTTAATTTATTATATAATTGTTTTCATGTACATAAAAAGAGGACCCATGTTGGTAACGGAAGAAGGCAGCAATCTATAAACATTTATATACATGGACAATTTTCACAATAACTAAGGTGGGCTTTACACGCTGCGACACCGCTAGCAATTGCTATCGATGTTGAGCACGATATCACCCGCCCCCGTCGTACATGTGATATCTGGTGCTTTCTGCCGTAGCGAACATTATCGCTACGGCAGCTTCACACGCACATACCTGGTCGGCGACGTCGCTGTGACCGCCAAACAATCCCTCCTTCAAGGGGGAGGTGCGTTCAGCGTCACAGCGACATCACCGCGACGTCACTAAGCGGCCGGCCAATAGAAGCAGAGGGGCGGAGATGAGCGGGACATATCATCCCGGCCACCTCCTTCCTTCCGCATTGCCGGTGGACGCAGGTAAGGAGATGTTTGTCGTTAATGCGGGTTCACATACAGCGATGTGTGGTGCTGCAGGAACAACAAACAACATCGTATCTGCAGCAGTAACGACATTATGGAAACGAACGACGAGACACGGATCAGCGATTTTTTACGCTTTTGCGCTCGTTCATCGTCGCACCTAACATTTACACATTGTGATGTCGCTACCGGCGCCGGATGTGTGTAACTAACGACGTGACCATGACGATATATTGGTAGCGATGTTGCAACGTGTAAAGCCCGCCTAAGACTAAAGGAATTGAACATGAAAACAAAAAATTTGACAGAGCGCTACATTAGGAATAAAGCTAGCAATCTTTTTTATCACTTATTTATTGAAAAGAAATTTTTGGCTTCTGATCCTGGTTCAATATTTTTTTTTTATTGCAATCTCAAGGTATCAACATCTTGTGAATATCTCTTCTGGTTCATCTTCTTAGTGATTCTTCAATCCTCATATTTTGTTCCAATGTCCAACTGTTAACCCCTTATGAATATCTTTTCTGCAAACATCTTACAGTAAAGCTAAAGGGTATCTGTCACCAGGTTTTTGCTACCTCATCTGAGCGCAGCATAATGTAGAGACAGAGATCCTGATTCCAGCGATGTGACACTTACTGAGCTGTTTACTGTTATTTTGATAAATCAATGTTTTCTGTGCTGCAGATCTAGCAGTTATACAAGAGCTCATTATATGCTGGACTACCTGGCAGCACACCATGTAGTACTGTAATGATAATCTACTGGTGATTAAACCCTTCACCACCCGGCGATTTTCCATATTTTCGTTTTATTTTTTTCCTCCCCTTCTTCCAAGAGCCATAACTATTTTATTTTTCTGTTAACGTAGCCATATGACGGCTTGTTTATTACAGGACGAGTTGTAGCTTATATTTGTTAAGTGTAAATAAAATGAAACATAGCTTTATAAATATTTTAAAAATATAAATCTTAAAGGGAACCGGTTAGTTTGTAGGAGGGTAACTTGTGCCCTATAACCCCCCTTAAGTCCTGCAACACACATCCGTGCCTCCGATACATGTTTGGTACATTTTTGCACGTACCGGAAACACGTTGACCAATGTTACCCTATGGTAGATGGCACACACACACGTAAAATTACACGGAACGTGTGTCTGTGTGGTAAGTAGTAGTACATGTGTGCGTTTTTCCACACGGTCGATATGTCCGTTTTGGCCGTCAACACGTAGGCACGGACCCGCTAAACTCAATGGGTCCGTGCCTGCACGAACGGCACACGTAGCATGTCCATGTTCAGCACGTATCGTCCATGTGCATTTTTAATCCAAACATCAGCAACACTTGTTTCCAATCTATCAGGTCAATTGTCAAATTGTCAAATGTCCTGATGTTTCAATTGGTGATGCACAAGGCCAAGGATGTTGTCAAAGGACGTTATGGTTATAAGGCAGTATGCTTGAAATTTTGGCGGAAATTTGCGCATTTCACCATAAAGAATGTTAAAATGTCCATGCATTTTCCTTAGCTTGACAAGGGGGTGGATCCACATCCTTTTTTCAACAGGTGGTTCATAATCAAGCATATGTCGCATAACACCAAATCTCCTAGATATCAACCATAGCAAATACATGGTTGCTTCATTGGACATTTTGGTGTCTGTATAATGAGTGGTAGAGCCAGAAAACAATGATTTGAAATGTTTTTAACCCTTATACACCGATGAGGGACGGAAATTGACTAATTAACAACACCAGGATCTCATGATGAAGAATTAACAACATAATTTGGGTTTGAATACAGATCTGAAAAAACGGAAGTCACACGGACAGCACACGTACGTATTTTATGCCAATACGGATATTCCACACGTACACACGGCAAGCCTACGCCATCACACGGATGTCATACGTACCGGAGAAATGCCCATAAAAAAGGTAACACGAACCCGAAAAACGGAACGTGTCACACATACGTTTTTTATGCGGAAGTGTGTTTTAGGCCTAAGATATGATTTATTTGTGTAATTATATGTGTGCATTGTTGTTTACTTTTAGGGTGCACTGTTGTTCAGCCACCACTGCTCCCTAATTCTTTAGCTTAGTGTAGAGCTTAGGGCTGGGATGCTGTAATAGGGCTGACAGAGTTAAATGGGAAGGAGGCCAGCCCATAGTAGTGTTTAAGGCAGAAAACACTTCCTGATTCTAGTCAGATAGGGACATAATGAAGTAGAGAGAAGAAGCTGTATAAGTGGGAGGTATAGCAGGAGAAGTCCAGAGTAATTCAACCAGACCCTCAGAGTCACCCAAGGAAACCCTATCAAGTGGACAAAGGAAACACTTCTGGAGCCAGGTGCATGGACCGAACTGAAGTTGTGGGCCTTGCTTTAGTGGACCTTCTGGGTAGCAACTGACTCCCAGAGGACCACTCTAGGCATAAGGTAACATAGACCTAGGAGAATGGGTCATCACAGAGATAGTGTTGAAGGAACGCCATCCGGTGGTGTATCAAATCCCTGTGGGATGGGACATGATTAGATCCATGTGGGACTCCATGAATTTACCAGCTGCCACTGTGGTGGGTGTTGCTAGGGGAAACATACAGTCCTATAGTAGCTTGAAAGATGTGTAGGAGGGAGCAGTATACAGGAAAATTTGAAATGAAACCAAACCGTAACATGCCTGTAACGTTCAAGCTATGTGCCCACAGTGTATGTGCTCCACAGAGAGTGTGCGAGTTAATCAGTAAAGAAGTGTTAAACATTCTATTGGACTCCATGTCTGAATTGATCTTAAAGAGTTAGAAACAATTGTGCAGTCCCTTGTTGCCCTGTGGAGGTGGCAGGAGTGCAGCATAGAAGAAAGATGATGCCTGGAAGCAGGAGCTCGCCTCTGCCCATGACTACGGCCCTCTGGCACCCTCACAACATTTGGCGTAGTCAGCAGGATAGCACAATGAGGACAACATGGGCAGAGACCCGGTGCGAATAACAAGCAAGAAAGAATACAATAGGAGTGAGGCAAAAAGGCAAGACGGAGAGGAGGCCTGGTCCTGAGCCAGTGCGGGAGGCCAGATGGTTGGGCCAGCACATCCATGGAAGTAGGTGCCAGGCATGGGAAGCGCTCGTGGACTCCACAGTGGAGCGGCGCCCGGGAGGACTCCAGGACTGGTTCAGTAAAGTGGTGAGTCCTGCGGAAGGGAAGCCAGCAATACCTGCTAGGGAGGCGGTAAAGCGAGCCCAAGAACAGGCCAGGCAGGCTCAAGAGGAGGCCACCCGAGCTACAGAAAAGATGGCGCGAAAGAAGGAGGCAACACAGAAACTGACCCATCAGTACTCTGTGGCCCGTGTGTCCCATATAAAGAATGGGTGTCCGGAGGATGGCTTAGAATGGATCCAACGGATCATCCAAAAAAAGAAGGCCTGAGAGCAGCAAGTGTGGGAGCAGTTGGCACTGCCCAGTAGAGGCAACTCTGGCTGGGTGGAGGTACATAAGATATCTGCAGCGACGGCGGTCCTAGGAATCTCCCAAAGGGACAACACTGTAGTAAATCTCAACCTGGAAAGTCAGGATAGAGCCGATGACATTGGCTCATGGGCCATTGTGTTTTTGTGAAGTTTTGACTCGGTTTTGTTAATGTTTACCCCTGGACTGCCAGCCTCAAGGAAGGGGGAGGTTGCTGAGCTGGACAGTGATGGGACGGTTACCTGTTTGTAATGTTCAAGATGCTGCCCCGGGAGGAGGACTTACTCCCTGAGAACTTATGAAGTATTCATCACAGTTCGGTTTTGGTTGATTTTTTTAGTTTTTTGCTTTTATGCGGTTTTATGTGGGGCAGCTTTCCTGAAGAATAAGAAGTTTGGCCTTCTAGGCTGTAGGGTTATTATTAAAGTTATTTGCATTGTGAAATTTTGGTGTATATATGTACATGTAAGTTGAGATATTGTTGGGTAGTGTAATTTATATGTTGTATGGTATGTTATGTTAATGCCCACCAGGTGGCAGTGTGGTAGCACGGGTGGGCAGAGAAAGAGTTAAGGAAGAGAATGAGCGCAGCATGTATAAAAGGGTGAGATAGGAAGTAGACAGCAGGAGAGTCCCCCAGTGTCGCCGAGAGATACCACACTTGTGGAAGTTGTGAGGTGAAGCCCCTGAAGGAGTAATTTGGACCTACAGGGTCATTTCCCAGCACCAAACATGTGGGGCCCGGGTGAGAGGTGGGCTGATTGAACCACGTCCCAAAAGGGTGAAGTCCGGATGGCCTGGATAGTGGCTGCCCCCTGGCGTATACCCAATGAATCTCCTCTCCAGGCTGAATGTCAATGGGCTCCTCAGGAGTAGGAGTAAGTCCTGACAAACCAGAACAGAAGATAGCCGTCCCCAGGGACCCCTGTCAAGGCTTATTGCTATCCTTGTGGGTGGGAGACGGACCCCTATGTGGACTATATGACTCTGCCCGACTGATGAAGATGATAAAGGGGATGAGGAGCTTTAGGAACAGAGTACCAGGGACATGGCTGGCCGGTAAATTGAATTTAGCTCCGGTTGCTAAGGGCAACGGCTGCAATGAGGAACTGGAGCGGATTTCCAAAGCACTGTATATACTGAAGTTGGTATTCCCTGTAACATTGAAGATTCGTGCCCACCATTGGTGTGATGTAAAACATTTTGAACTGTCTGATGGTAAGGAAACATTGGTTGAAAAGTATACAGCTTCTGAGTGGTGTTTGGGGACACAGGGGCCTGCTGCAGGTGGCAGCTGGAAAGTGGCCCAGAAGGAGAATGGAAAAGTCCTGACTTACATCCTGCAAGAGTGTGTCCCACACTGCAAATCCCAGCACTCCTTCACCTTTAATAGACTGGCAACTGTGGTGCAGAACACTGACCCAGGGCTGCGCTGCAGCCATACAGCGGTACCCACTGCGACAAAGGAAGCACCCAGTCACCCATTTAACAAGGTCACCTATGCCCTCCAACCCAGCAGCAATCATGGCTGTATGACCAAATCCCCTCGCTAACCAGCCCTGTATATTGCTATTCATTAATATGAATGTTTTTAAAAAACAACTTATTAACCTCCCTTTCCCTATGCTAATTAGACCTGTGACTAGTTGCAGGGGCAATGTTTACCCTGACTAGTCAGCCCTCTCTACATCTTAACATACCCCTGAGGGCATGATAACATGATTTCCACTAGCTGGTGTCACTAATTTCCACTAGCTGGTGTGACAGCTCCTGAAAATCTCGCCCATGCATGCATCTTATATTTAGAGATGAGCGAACCGGTCGCGGTTTGGCTCGAGGTCGGTTCGCCGAACAGAGCTCCCGTTCGAGTTCGGTTCGTCGAACGTTCGACAAACCAAACTCGAACCAATAGGCTATAATGGGAGGCAATCACAAACACATAAAAATGCATTATAAATGTACACATACAGTTAATAAACATTGCCATAACACTTACCAGTCCCCGCGATCCCTCCTGCACTCTGTCTCCTGCCGCTATTCCATCCGATAATCGCTGAATCCTCCCGGTGACCGGCACTGCCAGCAGAGATGCAGGACCTATCGTGATGTCAAAATAGCCATGTGACCAGTCACGTGGCTATTATCTCATTGGCTACAGACTGGTCACATGACTATGACGCGTCATGTAGGACCTGCGAGTGCATCTCTCCGGTACACGGTGCACATTTGTGTATCGCCGTGTACCGGCGACATGCTCTAGCACACGGTCGACTCCCCGTTCCGTTAGGGACCGGCTGACACAGCCGGTCATTAACGGAGATCACCGTTGCCATAGCAACGCAGTTAGCGGTGACGTCACCGCTAACCGCGGCTCCGGGAGCACCGTTGCTATGGTAACGCGTCTGTCAGCATTACCGCTGTTACCGCTAGCAGCACTGATCACTCACGGAGTGAAGGCTGCACGCTGCTTCTCGTGCAGCTTTCACGGAGTGAATGCTCCACGGGAAGCAGCGTCTTCCCCCATGCAGCAGTGATAGAGCAGAGCTGCATTTGTTGAACGAGAAAGACAGAAGACCATGGATCGTGGAGGGCTGACAGGGGGTAATAAAGATGGAGTCTCTAATGTGTCTGTGTATTTATTTCTATTAAAGTATTTTTTCTCTGTGTGGTGTCTTTTTTTTAACCCTTTTTTGGAGATTCTTAATGGCCGGGTCAAACGTGCCTGACATTAAGAATCTCTGGCTTAATACTGGCTAGTAAAACAAAGCCAGTATTAACTCATGATTACCCAACAAGCCACCCGGCTCCAGGGCTGTTGGAAGAGTTGGATACAGCGCCAGATGATGGCGCTTTTATGAGAGCGCCATTTTCTGGCACGGCTGCGGACTGAAATTCGCAGCAGAGGCGCCCAGAAACCTCGGGCTAACCTGTGCTGCGGATTCCAATCCCCAGCTGCCTAGTTGTACCTGGCTGGACACAAAAAGGGGGCGAAGCCCACGTCATTTGTTTTTTAATTATTTCATGAAATAAGTGAAATAATTTAAAAAAACGGGCTTCCCTATATTTTTGGTTCCCAGCCGGGTACAAATAGGCAACTGGGGGTTGGAGGCAGCCCGTGGCTGCCTGCTGTACCTGGCTAGCATACAAAAATATGGCGAAGCCCACGTCATTTTTTTGGTGGGCAAAAAACTTCTGCATACAGTCCTGGATGGAGTATGCTGAGCCTTGTAGTTTTGCAGCTGCTGTCTGCTCTTCTCCATACCGACAGACAGCAGCTGCAGAACTACAAGGCTCAGCATACTCCATCCAGGACTGTATGCAGAAGTTTTTTGCCCCCTGAAAAAATTATGTGGGCTTCGCCATATTTTTGTATGCTAGCCAGGTACAGCAGGCAGGTACGGCTGCCCCCAACCCCCAGTTGCCTATTTGTACCCGGCTGGGAACCAAAAATAAAGGGAAGCCCTTTTTTTATTATTTCATGAATTTCATGAAATAATTAGAAAACAAATGACGTAGGCTTCGCCCCATTTTTGTGTCCAGCCAGGTACAACTAGGCAGCTGGGGATTGGAATCCGCAGCACAGGTTGGCCTGAGCTTTCTGGGCCCCACTGCTGCGAATTGCAGTCTGCAGCCGCCTCAGAAAATGGCACTTTCATAGAAGCGCCATCTTCTGGCGCAGTATCCAACTCTTACAGCACCTGCCTGCTATACCTGGCTAGCATACAAAAATATGGCGAAGCTCACGTCCTTTTTTTGTAGTTTTTTGGCAAAAAAAATAAAAAATGCTTCCCTGGATTTTACATTGCCAGTGAAGGTAACACCAAGCAGTGGGGGTTAGGGGCCAGAAGCTGCTTGGATTACCCTTAGCTAGCAATACAAAAAATGCAGCGGGAGCCCATATATAATTTTTTTAATTATTTATTTAAATAACTAAAAACAAAATGGGCTTCCCTGTATTTTGATTGCTGGACATCACAGTGCTGTAAAAATAAATCTTTAAAAAAAATGACGTAGCGCTCCACAGTATTTTTGATTCTCAGCGCAGATAAAGCAGACAGCTATGGGTTGCCACCCCCATGTGCCTGCCGTTACCTTGGTTGGCAATCAAAATACAGGGAAGCCCATTAATTTTTTCTATTTAAAAAATAGTTAAAAAAAAAATGACGTTGGGTCCCCCCATTTTTGATAGCCAGCTAAGGTAAAGCAGATGGCTGTAGCCTGAAAACCACAGCTGGCAGCTTTACCGTGGTTGGGGATCCAATGTGGAGGTCCCCCCAGGCTCTTTTTTTATAATTATTTTATAAATATTAATAATTACACAAAAAAAGTAGGGTCCCCCCCCAAATTGGATCACCAGCCAAGGTAAAGCGGACAGCTGTGGTCTGGTATTCTCAGGGTGGGAAGGTCCATAGTTATTGGGCCTTCACAGCCTAAAAATAGCAGGCCGCAGGCACCCCAGACGTGGCGCATCCACTAGATGCGCCAATCCTGGCGCTTCACCCCAGCTCATCCCGTGCCCTGGTGCAGTGGCAAACGGGGTAATATATCAGGTTGATACTAGCTGTAAAGTCACCTGAGATCAAGCCCAGCAGTTTGTGATGTCATGGCGTCTATTAGATACCCAACATCATAAACTGTCAGTACTAACAAAAAAAAAAAAAAAATCGACAAAAGAAATTTATTTGAAAAAACAGTCCCCAAAACATTTCCTCTTTCACCAATTTATTGTAAGAAAAAAAATAAAGGGGTCCCACGACGACTCTGGACCGTCTAGAATATGGGGGGGAGACACTCAGGGAACGTATCCCCCATTTTTTAGGAGTGCGGACCCTTCATGTGAGGAGTGTGGGTGCAATAAATCTGCACTCACTCTCCCCGGGTCCACAGCAGCAGAGTCCATGTCGTAATGGTTGCTACCAAAGCTGCAATGCCCTGCTCATGAGGTAAGGGCATGCCTAATCAGGAGAATTACTGTAGAGGAAGCTCTGCTCACTGGTATATAGGTGCTCAGAGGTAATAATAGATAAAATTAGTGAGTAACCTCGGCACTCTAAATCTCCCAGACTAAGTCAGTAAGTCACAACGGATAGTAATGCAAAATCACTCTTTATTGGTCCGTATTAAGAATTTTATTTTTTTCATAAGCATATATGTTTTTGTCCAAAACAAGTTAGAAATGACGTTTCGGCCTGAGCCCTCGTCAGATTAGACTTATCTGCATGTAATCATGAAAAATGACAATAATCAGTATCACATAAGAGTGAGAGAACAATAAAATAAACTCGAACAATGTAGAGGTACAATTGGGATGCAGCAAAAAAATTGCAACACAGCAAGAAATGAAACACATGATACAAATGTCATAATACAGTACAAGGACAATATAGTAATGACAAATATGGGGTCAGAGTAGACTTAGACAGCTCTGGTACGAAAGAGATGTCAATCATAAAGTAACATGTGCAGTAGGTGTAGAGCTACACTATGCATGGCAGAGCTAATGGGTAGACTGACCATAGAAAAAGAACGGAGAAAAAGTGGAGAAAAAGTGGAGAAAAAATGGAGAAAAAAATGGAGAAAAAGTGGAGAAAAAGTGGAGAAAAATGGAGAAAAAATGGAGAAAAAGTGGAGAAAAAGTGGAGAAAAGGTGGAGAAAAAGTGGAGAAAAAATGGAGAAAAAGTGGAGAAGAAGTGTTTGTTCATGCCAGATGGGAGATAAATAATTTTTTACCGGCGCTGTCATTTACTGTAACGTGATCGTCGGTGTACGGTGTATACCTGTGATCACGTGAGCGGGGACCGGAAAAACTGTCCTGAATCATGATCTCCAGGGTCTCAGCTAGCCCTGAAACCCCGGAGATTTTCTGACGCCGGGGGGCATTATTCACTTATTTCTGCCTGCTGTTTATAAACGGCAGTTCAGAATAAGGCTACATTAACACGACCGATCCATTTGTGCGGTCTGCAAAAAACAGTCCGTTTTTTTTCACGGGTGCATCCGTGTGGCATCCGTTTCCGTTCCGTAGACGGTCCGTATGTCATCTGTTTGTCATCCGTGTGCCTTCCGTTTTTTTTGTGTACTGCAAAAAAACTGAAGGAGGGTAAATGCATAAATTTACCCAGGATCCATAGCTTCATCCTACATGAGGCGGTCACATGTTCACTCCAGTGCCATTTTCTACTGCTTTTCACAGCGTAGAGCGCTCTGGTGATTTTCTTGTGCTTGTGCACTTCATATCAGTCTTTTCTGTCATTATAATGGCAGAAAGACACATAATGTCCCACTCTCCTGCATTTTGTAATTTTGCACCCTTTGGTGCCTTTCATGTGGCACTAAGGGGTGCTTAGCTTTGTATTTAGCCAAAAAAAATGAAAAAAAAAATGACGTAGGGTTCCCCCTAGTTTTGTAGCCAACTAGGGTAAAGCAGACGGCTGCAGCCTGCAGACCACAGCTGGCAACCTCACCTTGGCTGGTAATCCAAAACTGAGGGCACCCCACGCTGATATTTTAAATTAAATAAATAATTAAAAAAAAAAACACGTAGGGGTCCCCCCAAAATTGGATCACCAGCCAAGGTAAAGCAGACAGCTGGGGTCTGATATTCTCAGACTAGGGAGGTCCATCGTTATTGGACTCTACCCAGCCTAAAAATAGCAGGCCGCAGCCGCCCCAGAAGTGGCGCATCCATTAGATGTGCCAATCCTGGTGCTTCGCCCCAGCTCATCCTGCGCCCTGGTGCGGTGGCAAACGGGGTAATATATGGGGTTAATACCAGATGTATAATGTCACCTGGCATCAAGCCCTGGGGTTGGTGAGGTCAGGCGTCTATCAGATACCCGACATCACCAACCCAGTCAGTAATAAAAAAAAAATAGACGACAAACATTTTTATTTGAAAAAACACTCCCCAATACATTCCCTCTTTAACCAATTTATTAGAAAGAAAAACAAATCCAGGTCTGGTGTAATCCAAGGGGTTGCCATGACGATCCACACTGTCCCAGTCAATGAAGAGCAGAATGTTCCCCATTGGCTGGGAGAGCAATGCAGTGACCTGAGCTAACATCAATAGGTCAGCCCAGGTCACTGCAGGGCATGGCAAGTGCTGCTGTCAGCGAGGTACATTACCTGCACTGATCTCCAGCACACTGACAGCACCTGTCACTGAGTTCAATGACCGCCGCCTTCACAGCCAAGTATCGCGAGAGGCCCGTGACGTCACCGCTAGTCAGTCTCGGGTCGGAAGCGAGAGAAGGTGATGTGACAAGCGGCGGCCATGGAGGACAGTGACAGCGCTGAGGTCGGGATGGCGGGACTTCATCACCGCAGGTAAGCCGAGCGGGGCCATGTGTGCAGAGTGTGTGTGTGTGTGTGTGTGTGTGTATACATGTGTACATGCCACGGGCAGGAGGGGGCGGAGCGAGCTGAGCGGGGAAGTGTGGGCTTCCTGCACGTAACTAGGATAAACATCGGCTTACTAACCAAAGCGCTTTGGTTGGATACCCGATGTTTATCTTGGTTACCAGCTTGTGGCAGGCTGCCAGCGATGTCTCCTGCACACTGTAGCTGTAAAAAGCCCTGCTTTTTGCTGCTAGAACCGTTCTCGAACGCATCTAGAACTATCGAATTTTAGCAAAAAAGCTCGACTTCTAGTTCGATCTAGAACAGCCCCAAAATCACTCGAACCGCGAACTGGAGAACCGCGAACCGCGCTCAACTCTACTTATTTTGGCTGCATCAGTTTACCTTTGAAGCTGTACGCGTGCTGGTTTCTGAAAATCCAGGGGATTTACACTGACGAGCAAAAGGGTAAGAATGTTTTGAACTTTTGACTTTCAGGCTTCTTATCTCACCATCCACTACAACATTGAACATAAGACTACCTTCATTTTATAGGCTATCACCTTGGCTATCTCGTACATAAATTTAACTTACAACTATTTGGCATATGATTAGTTATGCATATTCTTGTCATGTCACTGCATTGTTGCTATTTTGATCCTAAAAATCTATATTGAAATTTGTATTACTTTGCTAGTGTTTTGTAAATTCAACTTTGGGTCTTCATACTGCCTGAACCCTTTTGGGCATGCTCTTAATAAGTTTAAAGTAAGCCTTGACCGAAATCTAATCCGAGGTCTCAATTACACATTTCAAATGTTGGTGCAAACTGGTGAACTTACTTGGGTATGTACGAGTATACAGCTTTTGCTTCAGCTCTACTAATGTGTTTGATTGGGTTGAGATCTAGTGACTGTGGGGGTTAATCCAGCACCTCTACTTCATTGTCATTGAACTCTTTTATCTCCAATCCCAACCATTGTTCTGCTGGAACACTGTGTTGTCCTTTTCATACCAATAATACTCAAGTGTACAACGTGACTCATCTTGTTGCATATTCACATATAGCTTAGCATTGTTACTACCATTGATCTTTGTCAAGAATCCAACACCTTTGGTTGTAAAACAACCTAATTTCATCATGCTTCATCTACTGAATTTGACAGACCTTTCAATTTCTCAGTCCCTTCTTATCTTGGTTTTTTTTTCAGACTAATTTGCACACATCAGAGCTTAATCAATTGATTTTTGTCTCATCACTCCAAATCCCCCAATTCCAAACTTCTATTGCCAATTTTTTTTTTACTTTTTGGCAAACTTGATCCGACTGTTCTTATGATGATATTGAAGTTGAAGTTTCTTTCCCTTTTTTGGGTCACCATTCCAAACTATTTTAACGTGTGACACACATCAATTGCATGAATGTCTGTGATCTCAATTTTATGAAGAATATAAGATATCTATCAGATATCTGAGAGACCTCGTGATGAGCTGACCTGTTGACACTGATATTTTTCCTGGACGTCCGCCTCTTGGCTTTCAAATGGATAAACGGGCTGCATTTCATATTTACCAACTGTCATGACACTCACATGATGATGTTTGGCAAATTTCTTGGCCAAGAAACTACTATTCATGAGCTAGTTGATGCTCTCCTCTTTTTTTGAGAAATCTTCTTCATGGTTACTCCTTGAGTCGAACCAGTGACCTATCATTTGGTAGTCAATCTAATATCACACTAAGCTTTTAGGGAATATGAGAACAGGTTGTTATTTGTATTATAAACTAAGAAAAATATTTTTCCACCACCAGGAGCATAGCAGAAACAATAGAGTGACATGACCAGAAATGCAGACCTAATCATATGTGCTAGGAAGTCATCAGAAATGCAGACCTAATCATAGTGCTAGGAAGGCTAGTCCTGAACTGACACACCTCAATAGGTTTGCAAAATTGGCAGATGAGGGGGATGTCATTACAGGGGTAGCATTGCTGCAGCAAGGCATGACCTCTGAATGCCAGAGGAGTGTCTGCACCAGTAAGGGAGGGAATAGGAGTGCCGGGCAGGTAAGACAGGTACTGGTAGCGGGGGACTCAATTATTAGGGGGACAGATAGGGCAATCTGTCACAAAGACAGGGATCGCCGAACAGTGTGTTGCCTTCCTGGCGCTCGAGTTCGGCACATCACTGATCGGGTTGACAGATTACTGGGAGGGGCTGGGGAGGACCCAGCGGTTATTGTGCACATTGGCACAAATGACAAAGTTAGAGGTAGGTGGAAGGTCCTTAAAGATGATTTCAGGGAATGAGGTTGTAAGCTTAAAGCAAGGACCTCCAAGGTGGTATTTTCAGGAAATACTACCTGTGCCACGAGTCACACCAGAGAGGCAAAGGGAGATCAGGGAGGTTAACAGGTGTCTCAGGAATTGGTGTAGGAAAGAGGGTTTTGGGTTCCTGGAGAATTGGGACGACTTTTCAGTTGGCTACAGATTCTATGCTAGGGATGGGCTGCATCTTAATGGGGAGGGTGCAGTTGTGTTGGGGCAGAAGATGGCTAGAAGGTTGGAGGAGTGTTTAAACTAGGAATGGGGGGCGAGGGTATTCACTTTATAGAGGGGGAATGTAGTGCAGATAGTGACAAGGGCACATATAATGAAATTGGGGGTGGTACGGGGGGAAGGGTTAGGATAGTTAATACAGTAAGCAGGAATAGAGGTACAGAGTCATACGTAAGGTGCATGTACACTAATGCCCGAAGCCTCACAAATAAGGTGGAGGAATTAGAATTAATATTGTTGGAAAAAAATTATGATATAGTGGGGATATCAGAGACATGGCTGGATGAGAGCTATGACTGGGCTGTTAATTTACAGGGTTATAGCCTATTCAGGAATGACCATACAAATAAGAGAGGGGGAGGTGTGTGTCTATATGTAAAATCATCCTTAAAACCCATCCTGCGTGACAACATACGTGAGGGTACTGAGAATGTATAGTCCCTATGGGTGGAGATAAGGGGGGGAGAATGAATAATAAAATACTGATAGGGGTGTGTTATAAGACGCCGAATATTATGGAAGAGGTAGAGAATCTCCTTATAAAGCAAATTGATAAAGCAGCGAGTCTCGGAGAGGTAATTATTATGGGGTACTTTACCTATCCTGATATAAATTGGGGAACAGAAACTTGCAGTTCCAGCAAAGGAAATAGATTTTTGATAACAATGAAAGATAATTACCTTTCACAAATGGTACAAGACCCCACAAGAGGGGGAGCACTACTAGACCTTGTACTAACCGATAGGCCAGACCGCATATCAAATATACAAGTTGGGGGTTACTTAGGGAATAGTGATTACAAAATAATAAGTTTTCATGTATTCTTTAGTAAGATGTATAGTAGAGGGGCTACAAGGACACTAAACTTCAGGAAAGCAAATTTTAAACGGTTGAGAGATGATCTTAGTATATCATCCCAGTTTATTGCACTAAGTAATAAAAGTACACAAAGCAAATGGGAGACTTTTATGAGCATCCTGAATAGGGCTTGTGCAGAAAATATACCCTATGGGAACAAACATGCTAGAAATAGGAGGAAACCCCTACGGCTAAATAGAGCTGTAAGGGAAGCAATAACAGAAAAACAGAAAGCCTTAAAAGAATTAAAGAGGGTAGGTAGTGATGAGGCATTATATAATTATAGAAAATTAAATAAAATATGTAAAAAGCAAATTAAGTTAGCTAAGTTTGAGACAGAGAGACTCATTGCGAGAGAAAGTAAAAATAATCCTAAAATATTCTTTAACTACATAAACAGTAAAAAACTGAAAAGCAATAGTGTTGGCCCCCTTAAAAATAGTCTTGGTGAAATGGTGGAGGGGGATGAGGGTAAAGCCAACCTGCTGAATGACTTTTTCTACAGTTTTTATACAAGAAAATGCCATGGCAGATGACATGACCAGTGATACCATAAATCCACCCTTGAATATTACCTGCTTAACCCAGCAGGAAGTACGCTGCTGCCTCGAAATCACTAAGGTTGACAAATCTCCAGGCCCGGATGGCATACACCCCAGAGTACTACAGGAATTGAGTTCTGTGATAGATAGACCATTATTTTTAATCTTCACAGATTCCTTAATAACAGGGTCGGTACCGCAGGACTGGCGCATAGCAAATGTGGTGCCAATATTCAAAAAGGGGACAAAAACTGAGCCGGGAAATTATAGGCCGGTAAGTATAACCTCTACGGTTGGTGAAATCCTTGAGGGTTTTTTTGAAAGATGCTATACTGGAGTTTCTCAAGAGAAATAACCTCATGAAAGAGTATCAACATGGGTTTATGAGGGATCGATCCTGTCAATCTAATTTGATCAGCTTCTTTGAAGACGTAAGTTCAAGCCTGGACCAGGGAAATGCAGTGGATGTTGTGTATATGGACTTTTCAAAAGCTTTGCCACACAAAAGGTTGGTACATAAAATGAGAATAATGGGGATAGGGGAAAATATGTGTAACTGGGTTAAAAACTGGCTCAGTGATAGGAAACAAAGGGTGGTTATTAATGGTATATACTCGGACTGGGTCTCAGTTCATAGTGGGGTACCACAGGGGTCAGTATTGGGCTCGCTTGTTTTCAACATATTTATTAATGACCTTGTTGGGGGCATGCGGAGTAGAATTTCAATATTTTCAGATGATACTAAACTCTGCAGGGTAATCAATACAGAGGAGGATAATTTTATATTACAGGGAGATTTATGTAAATTGGAGGATTGGGCTGAGAAGTGGCAATTGAAGTTTAATGTAGATAAATGTAAGGTCATGCACTTGGGTAGAGGAAATAAAATGTATAATTATGTACTTAATTGTAGAACACTGGGTAAAACAGACACAGAAAAAGACTTGGGTGTATGGGTGGATGGTAAACTTAACTTTAGTGGACAGTGTCAGGCAACTGCTGCCAGGGCTAACAAAATAATGGGATATATTAAAAGAGGTATAAGTGTTCATGAAAAAAATATAGTTCTACGTCTGTACAAGTCACTAGTGCGACCGCACTTAGAATACTGTGTACAATTCTGGTCACCGATATATAAGAAGGACATAGCTGAACTGGAGAGGGTGCAGAGAAGAGCGACCAAGATTATTAGAGGAATGGGTGGGCTGCAATACCAAGACAGGTTATTAAACTTGGGGTTATTTAGTTTGGAAAAACGAAGGCTTAGGGGGGATCTAATCACAATGTGTATATATATGAGGGGACAGTACAGAGACCTTTCCAAAGATCTTTTTACACCTAGGCCTGCGACTGGAACACGGGGGCATCTGCTACATCTTGAGGAAAGAAGGTTTAATCATAATCACAGACGAGGATTCTTTACTGTACGAGCAGTGAGACTATGGAACTCTCTGCCGCATGATGCTGTAATGAGTGATTCACTACTAACATTTAAGCAGAGCCTTGACGCCTTTCTTGAAAAATGTAATATTACCAGTTATGTATATCAGATTTTACCATGTTTCCCCGAAAATAGGACATCCCAGGAATTTTCAGGGAAGCTTTAAAATAAGACATCCCCTGAAAATAAGACATAGCTGCGGTCAATAATGAAGTGTCATGCAGCGGTGAAAGAGTTAAAGACACTGCAGGACACTTCATTATAGGCAGCGGGCACCCCCAGAAGAAAGAAGAAAGAAGAGGGAAGACCCCGATCATACTCACCAGAAGCCGACCGGGAGCAGGTGAGCGCATCAAGGTCCTACAGCGGCGGAACACACGCACGCACGCACGCACACACACACACATCAGATCACACTCACTCTCACACACACCTCACACACACACATCAGATCGCATCCACACACTCACAACAACATCCGGCGATATCGCTTGCTTCTCAGCGGCGATACTGTGAGTGCAGTGACATTCCAGGACCTGCCAAGGATCACATGGCCGGAAGCATGTGGTATCTCCGGTTGTTGTGAGTGCGTGAGCGCGTATGTGCGATATCATCAGTGTGTGTGAGTGTATGACAAAGTCTGTGTTTTGGAGTGGCCATAACAAAAAAATGATCACAATCCTATTGACAATGGCAGGATGAATGGGCCCAAATTCCTGTCAACTATTGTGAAAAGCTTGTGCAAGGATATCCAAAACATTTGACCCAAGTCATGCAGTTTAAGAGCAAAGGTACCAAGTAGTTGTTACAGGGGAACCGGCAGATTAGGACCAGGGGGTATATATCCCAATCACCAGTCGGGGCCCACCGTGCTCCAGATGGTAATGAAGCTGCTGGCACCCTGTGGGTTAGGCGGAGACTATAGAGCTGGATGGCTCTGAGATAACCCAGGGAACCGGTCACGTGTGTAGTGACACGTCATACCGGACGACAACCCAGTTAGCGTGTCGGTGGAAGCAGCGCAACCCCGACCACGTGTGCAGGGAACACGTCAGACCGGATGGTGACCAGGTAGCGTTGACCGAGAAGACCACTGCGACAGCGCCCTGTCGGCCACGTGTGTCAGACACGACAGGCCAAGCGGTCCTTCGATTAGCGTTTCTGATCACTAATCGAATGGCCACGTGTGTAGAGGACACGTCAGGCCAAGGAATCACACCTGTAGTGTTGACTGGGAAGCCAAGGAGGACAAGAGGTTCACACACCCAATCCTGGAACACCCTGTTAACTCCACAGGGGTCCCGGGGTATGCTGTCCGTGCGCATAGGAGGCACAACCGAACAGGTGGCGCAACAGGTGCATTGTCCGTGTGCGTAGAGGACACTCTCGGACAGGTGACGCAGCAGGTATGCTGTCCGTGTGCGTAGGAGGCACAACTGGACAGGTGACGCAGCAGCCGCAGCCCAGTTAACGCCACTGGACTGCTATAGCACAACAGGAATGGTAGCAAGGAAGCACCTCACCTGACCTCATGTGCTGAGCCATGAATCTTGGCGTGACAGGCACCGCTCGCCTAGCCCTACTTATCGCTTCCAACAAGGTTTATGCTACCATGAAATTTAAGTGAATATGAGTGAAGACTGCGCACCTCCATGTTGTCTTCAGCCCCTTTTATAACCTAAGTCTGCCCCAAACCCAGGGTGGAACCACCAAGGTCCAATAGCAGAGTGCCATATCATCAGCGACGTCACCAGCGGCCTATCCGGAACCGCCACGTCATTGATGACCTCATGGCAGCCACGCCCCAAAGACCTCACCAGTCATCGTCTGACGACCAATGGTGAGGTTCCAGATCATAGAAGCGGGCCTCTGCGAGCCAGTCCGGAGTGTTCACTTCATCAAGACACCTGACACCCTCTGCCCTATCAGGGCATGCCACCTCACGGACATGCTCATTGAGGTCCTTACCGGACCTAGCCTCTGATGCACTAAGTGCCTGAGCATGCTCAGTAGCCTGAACAACAGACTCAGAAATCAGACTATCTGCCTGAGCATGCTCAGTAGGTACATCCCAGAACTTAGACACAGCACAAAGTCCACGTACCTGTGCAAAGAGGCTGTTAGGATTAATTGTGAAAGCATGCGCAGTAGCCTGAACTGAGGACTAAAGCCCACTTTACACGCTCCAATGTATCTTACAATGTGTCCGCGGGGTCACGTCGGAAGTGACGCACATCCGGCATTGTAAGTACATTTCAGTGGGTGACAGGTATGTGCGATTGCGATTGAACCTCTGCCCTATCAGGGCCTGCCACCTCACGGACATGCTCATTGAGGTCCTTACCGAACCTAGCCTCTGATGCACTAAGTGCCTGAGCATGCTCAGTAGCCTGAACAACAGACTCAGAAATCAGACTACCTGCCTGAGCATGCTCAGTAGGTACATCCCAGAACTTAGACACAGCACGAAGTCCACGTACCTGTGCAAAGAGGCTGTTAGGATTAATTGTGAAAGCATGCGCAGTAGCCTGAACTGAGGACTAAAGCCCGCTTTACACGCTGCAATGTATCTTACAATGTGTCGGCGGGGTTACGTCGGAAGTGACGCACATCCGGCATTGTAAGTACATTTCAGTGGGTGACAGGTATGTGCGATTGCGATTGAACGTTAAAATGTTCATCGCATACACATCGTACCTGTCTCTAGAATTGCACGTTAGATTGTTCATCGTACCCGGGGTAGCACAGATTGGAGTGTGTGACACCCCGGGAACTATGAACAGATCTTACCTACGTCCTGCGGCTCCCGGCCCACAATGCGGAAGGAAGGAGGTGGGCGGGATGTTTACGTACCGCTTACCTCCGCCCCTCCGCTTCTATTGGCCGGCTGCCGTGTAACCTCGCTGTAACGCCGAACGTCCCTCCCACTCCAGGAAGTGGACGTTCGCTGCCCACAGCGAGGTCATATTGACGGGTAAGTCATGTGACGGGGGTTACTCGTATGTGCGGCATGTTCAACAAATTGAACGTGCCACACATACGATGGGGGCGTTGCAAATCGCATACGAAATTGTATGCGAAATTGCAATGTGTAAAGCAGGCTTTAGTCTCAGAAATGACACAATCAGGCTGAGCATGCTCAGTAGGCAAAACACCGGACTTCTGGGGTAAATCAGCGCACGCATGCACACTAGCCGCCTCTCCACACTTAGATGTGGTGGAAAAAGCAGCCAACTGGACGACCCGAGGCATGGTGAAGAACGGCAGACGCCTGGGTGCAACAGGAACAGCAGCAGGCTGCTTGCGGCTATGGCGGAGCCAGTTCGTAACAGTAGTAATAAAATATATGTAAACTTTTGACAATGCAGAAGCAGTACAAGTGCCTTAAAATGTTCTTTCTCTGTCATTATTCTCACATTTGGCAAATATAAATAATTCTGGTAATCCTAATTGACCTAAAATTGGTAAAGATTATTCTGATTTCATGTCAGATAGTGAGAAAAACATGCATATGTATCTCTAGATAGTGTTTGTAAATTTCTGGTTTCAATTGTATCTTCCTATCAACTCTGACCAGCTTTTTCTCAATGTGATGCTGCCAATACATTGGTTGATGGTAAGGATTAGAGTTGAGCGCGGTTCGAGGTTCGAGGTTCTCCAGTTCTAGGCTCGAGTGATTTTGGGGCCTGTTCTAGATCGAACTAGAACTCGAGCTTTTTGCAAAACCTCGATAGTTCTAGAAACGTTCGAGAACGGTTCTAGCAGCAAAAAAACAGCTAATTCCTAGCTGGCTTTCCGCTGTAATAGTGTAAGTCACTCTGTGACTCACACTATTATGACATTTCAGTGTATAGTGTGCGTGAACAGCGCCTTCAGATCACTCCTGTTTGTATAATGGCGTGAGGGAATAGAAAGGCAGGCTTCCATTCCTCTACCCAGAGCCCCACAATCCTGGCACTGTACCCTCCTGTCCTCCTCTAGTCACACTAGTGCAAAGACATTTGCAGCACCTCTACCTGCATTGCACACTCCAACTCATTATAACTAAGCCATTATACTAGCAAACACTCAGTGTACCTAGTGGCATCCTAAACGTGGCTATTGGACTTTTGTCTAGTCACACTAGTGCAAAGATATTTGCAGCACCTCTGCCTGCATTGCACACTCCAACTCATTATAACTAAGCCATTATACTAGCAAACACTCAGTGTACCTAGTGGCATCCTAAACGTGGCTATTGGACTTTTGTCTAGTCACACTAGTGCAAAGACATTTGCAGCACCTCTACCTGCATTGCACACTCCAACTCATTATAACTAATCCATTATACTAGCAAACACTCAGTGTACCTAGTGGCATCCTAAACGTGGCTATTGGACTTTTGTCTAGTCACACTAGTGCAAAGACATTTGCAGCTCCTCTACCTGCATTGCACACTCCAACTCATTATAACTAAGCCATTATACTAGCAAACACTCAGTGTACCTAGTGGCATCCTAAACGTGGCTATTGGACTTTTGTCTAATCACAGTAGTGCAAAGACATTTGCAGCACCTCTGCCTGCATTGCACACTCCAGCTCATTATAACTAAGCCATTATACTAGCAAACACTCAGTGTACCTAGTGGCATCCTAAACGTGGCTATTGGACTTTTGTCTAGTCACACTAGTGCAAAGATATTTGCAGCACCTCTGCCTGCATTGCACACTCCAACTCATTATAACTAAGCCATTGTACTAGCAAACACTCAGTGTACCTAGTGGCATCCTAAACGTGGCTATTGGACTTTTGTCTAGTCACACTAGTGCAAAGACATTTGCAGCACCTCTACCTGCATTGCACACTCCAACTCATTATAACTAAGCCATTATACTAGCAAACACTCAGTGTACCTAGTGGCATCCTAAACGTGGCTATTGGACTTTTGTCTAGTCACACTAGTGCAAAGATATTTGCATCACCTCTGCCTGCATTGCACACTCCAACTCATTATAACTAAGCCATTATACTAGCAAACACTCAGTGTACCTAGTGGCATCCTAAACGTGGCTATTGGACTTTTGTCTAATCACAGTAGTGCAAAGACATTTGCAGCACCTCTGCCTGCATTGCACACTCCAACTCATTATAACTAAGCCATTATACTAGCAAACACTCAGTGTACCTAGTGGCATCCTAAACGTGGCTATTAGACTTTTGTCTAGTCACACTAGTGCAAAGACATTTGCAGCACCTCTACCTGCATTGCACACTCCAACTCATTATAACTAAGCCATTATACTAGCAAACACTCAGTGTACCTAGTGGCATCCTAAACGTGGCTATTGGACTTTTGTCTAGTCACACTAGTGCAAAGATATTTGCAGCACCTCTGCCTGCATTGCACACTCCAACTCATTATAACTAAGCCATTATACTAGCAAACATTCAGTGTACCTAGTGGCATCCTAAACGTGGCTATTGGACTTTTGTCTAGTCACACTAGTGCAAAGACATTTGCAGCACCTCTACCTGCATTGCACACTCCAACTCATTATAACTAAGCCATTATACTAGCAAACACTCAGTGTACCTAGTGGCATCCTAAACGTGGCTATTGGACTTTTGTCTAGTCACACTAGTGCAAAGATATTTGCATCACCTCTGCCTGCATTGCACACTCCAACTCATTATAACTAAGCCATTATACTAGCAAACACTCAGTGTACCTAGTGGCATCCTAAACGTGGCTATTGGACTTTTGTATAGTCACACTAGTGCAAAGACATTTGCAGCACCTCTACCTGCATTGCACACTCCAACTCATTATAACTAAGCCATTATACTAGCAAACACTCAGTGTACCTAGTGGCATCCTAAACGTGGCTATTGGACTTTTGTCTAATCACAGTAGTGCAAAGACATTTGCAGCACCTCTGCCTGCATTGCACACTCCAACTCATTATAACTAAGCCATTATACTAGCAAACACTCAGTGTACCTAGTGGCATCCTAAACGTGGCTATTGGACTTTTGTCTAGTCACACTAGTGCAAAGATATTTGCAGCACCTCTGCCTGCATTGCACACTCCAACTCATTATAACTAAGCCATTATACTAGCAAACACTTAGTGTACCTAGTGGCATCCTAAACGTGGCTATTGGACTTTTGTCTAGTCACACTAGTGCAAAGACATTTGCAGCACCTCTACCTGTATTGCACACTCCAACTCATTATAACTAAGCCATTATACTAGCAAACACTCAGTGTACCTAGTGGCATCCTAAACGTGGCTATTTGACTTTTGTCTAGTCACACTAGTGCAAAGACATTTGCAGCACCTCTACCTGCATTGCACACTCCAACTCATTATAACTAAGCCATTATACTAGCAAACACTCAGTGTACCTAGTGGCATCCTAAACGTGGCTATTGGACTTTTGTCTAGTCACACTAGTGCAAAGATATTTGCAGCACCTCTGCCTGCATTGCACACTCCAACTCATTATAACTAAGCCATTATACTAGCAAACACTCAGTGTACCTAGTGGCATCCTAAACGTGGCTATTGGACTTTTGTCTAGTCACACTAGTGCAAAGACATTTGCAGCACCTCTACCTGCATTGCACACTCCAACTCATTATAACTAAGCCATTATACTAGCAAACACTCAGTGTACCTAGTGGCATCCTAAACGTGGCTATTTGACCTTTGTCTAGTCACACTAGTGCAAAGACATTTGCAGCACCTCTACCTGCATTGCACACTCCAACTCATTATAACTAAGCCATTATACTAGCAAACACTCAGTGTACCTAGTGGCATCCTAAACGTGGCTATTGGACTTTTGTCTAGTCACACTAGTGCAAAGATATTTGCAGCACCTCTGCCTGCATTGCACACTCCAACTCATTATAACTAAGCCATTATACTAGCAAACATTCAGTGTACCTAGTGGCATCCTAAACGTGGCTATTGGACTTTTGTCTAGTCACACTAGTGCAAAGACATTTGCAGCACCTCTACCTGCATTGCACACTCCAACTCATTATAACTAAGCCATTATACTAGCAAACACTCAGTGTACCTAGTGGCATCCTAAACGTGGCTATTGGACTTTTGTCTAGTCACACTAGTGCAAAGATATTTGCAGCACCTCTGCCTGCATTGCACACTCCAACTCATTATAACTAAGCCATTATACTAGCAAACACTCAGTGTACCTAGTGGCATCCTAAACGTGGCTATTGGACTTTTGTCTAGTCACACTAGTGCAAAGACATTTGCAGCATCTCTACCTGCATTGCACACTCCAACTCATTATAACTAAGCCATTATACTAGCAAACACTCAGTGTACCTAGTGGCATCCTAAACGTGGCTATTGAACTTTTGTCTAGTCACAGTAGTGCAAAGACATTTGCAGCACCTCTGCCTGCATTGCACACTCCAACTCATTATAACTAAGCCATTATACTAGCAAACACTCAGTGTACCTAGTGGCATCCTAAACGTGGCTATTGGACTTTTGTCTAGTCACACTAGTGCAAAGATATTTGCAGCACCTCTGCCTGCATTGCACACTCCAACTCATAACTAAGCCATTATACTAGCAATTTATGCTGCCAGTTTAAGGGCCGTAGTTGCATTGTCAGGGATATTTATTCTTCATTATTCTGCTGTTAATAAAGCTAGACGACCGCTGCAATCTACACCACCTCTCATTTTTACTACCACATTTTCAGTGCACAATCTTGTCGCAATCAACATCAGTGGCAAAATGACAGATGCTGGTGGAAAGGGGAAGAGTCGTGGTGGAAAATGAAAAAAAGGGTTTGTCCGTGGGGAAGGTGGCAAAGCTCCATTATCATCTGCTGAAGATAGACCATCTACCAGCAAAAGTAAGATGTCTACTACTTACTGTGGACAATCCGATGTGCTCCCTTTTTTACGGACACGAACAACAGGAACAAAGGTAGATGATGGGCAAAAAAGGAAAATGCTTGAATGGATCTCAAGTGGTCCAACAAGTGCCCTCTCAGCCACTTCAAGTACCGAATCCAAAAAACAGCAGTCCTCTGAGTTGTCATCCCAATCAAACTTGCTTTCTCCCAGCTCTGAAGTCTCCATCAGCCCTGCACAGTATGGTGGAACTGAGATGGCTGAGTCTGCAGAGCTGTTCAGTCACACTATAGCCTGGGAATCAGAGGTCTGCTCCCAAGCTACAGTGAGTACAGAACATGAAATGGTCTGCAGTGATGCCCAGAACCTTTGTGACTCTGATTCAGGCCGTGAGGACCAAGTTTCTGAGCATAATGTTGACCCTTTGTCACAAACTGTAACACCTGTGGTTATAGACAATGAGGAACATACTGATGAAGATGAGACGCAGATACCCGATTGGGATGACAACTTAAATATTCGGTCAGGGCAAGAAGAGGCTCGGTCTGAGGGGGAGGGGAGTGCAAACACAACAATTGATGATGAAGTTCTAGATCCCACCTACTGACAACCCACAGTCAGGCACTCGAGGAGGTCAACAGAGGTGGTGGAGGAGGATGCAACTGATGACGAAGTTACCTTGCGCCTTCCTGGACAGAGTCGGAGTACTGGTAGCACGTCTACAACTGCATCCTCAGCCACCACTCTGCCTCTGAGCACTAGTCGGGGTGGATCAACAGGTCGCATGCCCTCTAAGCCTTGCCTAGCCTGGTCCTTTTTTGACATAGCAAAAGATCGCCCAAATTATGTGATCTGTAAAATTTGTCATGGTTCTATTAGTAGAGGTCAAAACCTCAGCAGTTTGACAACTTCTTCCATGAATCGTCACATGAATAAATATCATATGTCCCGGTGGGAAGCTCACCTTGCTGCAATGCGGCCCAGCGGAGCGAACCATCCACCGCCTGCCCCTTCCAGTGCATCCGCGCGCTCTTCATCTTCTAGGACTCTGGGGACAGCTGTCACACCTGTTTTTCCACGCACAACTTCCACCACTGTAACCGCAACAGGCACTTTGCTTGGTAGGTCATCAGTTGGTTTGGAAGGGGAAACAAGTGAGTGTGTACAGCTCTCTCAGACATCGATAGCACCAACGTTGGATGAAGGCAACATCATGTCTCCGCCTGCACTTTCCTCACAAACCTGCATTTTTCCAGGGACACCCTACTCAACACCGTCTACACACAGCAGCCAGATCTCTGTCCCTCAGATGTGGTCAAATAAAAGGCCACTTCCTGTGACCCATGACAAAGCTAAGAGGTTGACTCTATCCCTCTGTAAGCTCTTGGCTACCGAAATGCTGCCTTTCCGCCTGGTGGACACACAGGATTTTAGAGACCTTATGTCTGTCGCTGTGCCCCAGTACCAGATGCCTAGTCGCCACTACTTCTCTAAGAAAGGTGTGCCCGCGCTACACCAGCATGTCGCACAAAACATCACCGCTTCCTTGAGAAACTCTGTGTGTGAATGGGTGCATTTCACCACCGATACTTGGACCAGTAAGCATGGACAGGGACGTTACATGTCGCTGACTGGGCACTGGGTAACTATGGTGATAGATGGTGAAGGATCTGCTGCACAAGTCTTGCCGTCCCCACGACTTGTGTGTCAATCCTCTGTCTGTCCAAGTTCCGCCACTGCTTCTGCCTC
Organism: Anomaloglossus baeobatrachus; assembly: GCF_048569485.1. NCBI lineage: Eukaryota > Metazoa > Chordata > Amphibia > Anura > Aromobatidae > Anomaloglossus > Anomaloglossus baeobatrachus. The sequence goes on along the minus strand of NC_134354.1, from coordinate 617,310,030 downwards.
CTCCACCTCATCTGGGTCCTCCACCTCCACCCTAAGCCTGCCTGGTCAGGCTACCAGCGTTCTCACTGCGCAGAAGGAATCACGCACGCCTCATTACTATGCTGGCAGCAGAACGCAACGGCATCAGGCGGTCTTTAGCTTGACATGTCTTGGGAATAAGAGTCACACAGCTGAGGAGTTGTGGTCAGCTCTGCGGTCCGAGTTTAATAAATGGTTGTCTCCGCTCAACCTGCAGCCTGGTGAGGTCGTGTGCGACAATACTGCAAACCTGGGTGCGGCCCTTCGCCTGGGCAAGGTGACACACGTGCCTTGTATGGCTCACGTGTTGAACCTTGTTGTTTAGCAATTTTTAACACACTATCCCGGCCTAGATGGCCTTCTGAACAGGGCACGAAAACTGTCTGCTCACTTCCGCCGTTCAAGCGCCGCAGCTGAGCGACTTGCATCGCTCCAGAAGTCTTTCGGCCTGCCGGTTCATCGCCTGAAATGCGATGTGGCGACACGCTGGAATTCAACTCTCCACATGTTACAGCGACTGTGGCAGCACCGCCGAGCCCTGGTGCAATACGTCATGACGTATAGCCTGGGCCAACGAGATGCAGAGGTGGGGCAGATCACCCTGATGGAGTAGTCTCAGATCAAGGACCTATGCACCCTTCTGCACAGTTTCGACATGGCGAGGAATATGTTTAGCGCTGACAATGCCATTATCAGCATGACAATTCCAGTCATTTACATGCTGGAGCACACGCTAAACACTATTCGGAGTCAGGGGGTGGGACAACAGGAAGGGGAGGAACTACAGGAGGATTCATATGCGCAAGGGACAACAACATCACCAAGGTCCAGACGTTCATCATCACTAACGCAGCAGGCATGGGACCATGGGGGACAGGGATCAACAAGGGCGCATGGTAGCAGGCTAAATGTTAAGGAAGGTGCAGTACAACATGAAGAAATGGAGGACGAACTGTCCATGGACATGGAAGACTCAGCGGATGAGGGAGACCTTGGTCAAATTTCTGTTGAAAGAGGTTGGGGGGAGATGTCAGAGGAAGAAAGAACGGTTAGCACCTCTATGCCACAAACACAGCGTGGACTTGGTCCGCATGGCTGCGCAAGACACATGAGTGCCTTCTTGTTGCACTACCTCCAACATGACCCTCGTATTGTCAAAATTAGAAGTGATGATGACTACTGGATTGCCACACTATTAGATCCCCGGTACAAGTCCAAATTTTGTGACATAATTCCAGCCATAGAAAGGGACGCACGTATGCAGGAGTATCAGCAGAAGCTGTTACTCGATCTTAGCTCGGCTTTTCCACCAAACAACCGTGCAGGTGCAGGGAGTGATTGTCCCAGTTGTAACTTGACAAACATGGGATGGTCTCGTCATCTTCAACAGTCTACCCGTACCAGTAGGACCGTATCTGGTGCTGGTAACAGCAATTTTATGGAATCTTTTCATAATTTTTTTAGACCCTCCTTTGCAAGGCCACCAGAGACAACAAGTCTGACACATAGTCAACGGCTGGAGAGGATGATACAGGAGTATCTCCAAATGAACATCGATGCCATGACTTTGCAAATGGAGCCTTGCTCATTTTGGGCTTCAAATCTAGAAAAATGGCCAGAGCTATCCAGTTACGCCTTGGAGATTTTGTCGTGTTCAGCTGCCAGCGTTGTCTCTGAACGTGTCTTCAGTGCTGCTGGGTGTGTGCTGACAGATAAGCGCACGCGTCTGTCCAGTGACAATGTGGACAGACTGACGTTCATCAAAATGAACAAGTCATGGATCCAGAAGGAATTTACTACCCCTGTGTCATCCTGGGGAGAGTAAATGCTTGTGGATTTGGAATGTGCTTGATGCAAATCAAAACATCCTGTTTGCAACTAGGGCACAAGTGCTGCCACTGAAGGGGTGGGTGTGTGTGGGGCCCAATTTTTGGAAAAAAGGAAGACTCCGCTTGGAGTAAACCTTGCTTACATTGTTTTTAAAAGGAGCCAAGATGAACAAGTCATGGTTCAGCAAAGACTTTTACCTATCCCGGTGTCATCCTGGGGACGGTTAATTATGGCATATTTTTGAATGTGCTTGATGCAAATCTAACTGTGAAGTGTACAACTGGTGCACAACTGCTGCCACTGAAGGGGTGGGTGTGTGTGGGGCCCAATTTTTGGAAAAAAGGGAGACTCCGCTTGGAGTAACCCTTGCTTGCTGTGTTTTTTAAAAGGAGCCAAGATGAACAGAGCTGGGATCAGGAAAGACTTTGCTACCCACCCTGGTGTCATCCTGGGGACGGTTAATTATGGCGTATTTTTGAATGTTCTTGATGCAAATCTAGCTGTGAAGTGTACAACTGGGGCACAACTGCTGCCACTGAAGGGGTGGGTGTGTGTGGGGCCCAATTTTTGGAAAAAAGGGAGACTCCGCTTGGAGTAACCCTTGCTTACATTGTTTTTAAAAGGAGCCAAGATAAACAGAGCTGGGATCAGGAAAGACTTTGCTACCTACCCTGGTGTCATCCTGGGGACGGTTAATTATGGCGTATTTTTGAATGTGCTTGATGCAAATCTAGCTGTCAAGTGTACAACTGGGGCACAACTGCTGCCACTGAAGGGGTGGGTGTGTGTGGGGCCCAATTTTTGGAAAAAAGGGAGACTCCGCTTGGAGTAACCCTTGCTTGCTGTGTTTTTTAAAAGGAGCCAAGATGAACAGAGCTGGGATCAGCAAAGACTTTGCTACCTACCCTGGTGTCATCCTGGGGACGGTTAATTATGGCGTATTTTTGAATGTGCTTGATGCAAATCTAGCTGTGAAGTGTACAACTGGGGCACAACTGCTGCCACTGAAGGGGTGGGTGTGTGTGGGGCCCAATTTTTGGAAAAAAGGGAGACTCCGCTTGGAGTAACCCTTGCTTACATTGTTTTTAAAAGGAGCCAAGATAAACAGAGCTGGGATCAGGAAAGACTTTGCTACCTACCCTGGTGTCATCCTGGGGACGGTTAATTATGGCGTATTTTTGAATGTGCTTGATGCAAATCTAGCTGTCAAGTGTACAACTGGGGCACAACTGCTGCCACTGAAGGGGTGGGTGTGTGTGGGGCCCAATTTTTGGAAAAAAGGGAGACTCCGCTTGGAGTAACCCTTGCTTGCTGTGTTTTTTAAAAGGAGCCAAGATGAACAGAGCTGGGATCAGCAAAGACTTTGCTACCTACCCTGGTGTCATCCTGGGGACGGTTAATTATGGCGTATTTTTGAATGTGCTTGATGCAAATCTAGCTGTGAAGTGTACAACTGGGGCACAACTGCTGCCACTGAAGCTTTGGGTGTGTGTGGGGCCCAATTTTTGGAAAAAAGGGAGACTCCGCTTGGAGTAACCTTGCGGTGTTTTACATGATTTTAGAAGGGCGTGCCATGCCTATATCTGTGTCTCCTCCTCTTTTTCCTTGTCCTGCTCTTTTGTTTTCACATGAGTATATGTCCTTGTCACTTTCTCATGTGTTTGTGTTATGTTGTGAGTTGTTTGTCACCTTTTGGACACCTTTGAGGGTGTTTTCTATGTGTTTTTATGTGTTTGTGAATGCCTGCCATTGTTTCCTATGCGGTTCGAGTTTGGTTCGTCGAACGTTCGACGAACCGAACTCGAACGGGAGCTCCGTTCGGCGAACCGACCTCGAGCCGAACCGGGACCGGTTCGCTCATCTCTAGTAAGGATGGTGTTTTCCGAATAATTTGCCACGTATTAAATTGTGCATTTAGCCCCAATAGTTTTACTTTGGTCTCATCTGACTAGAGCACATTCTTCCAATTGCAGCTGTGTCACCTACATGGCTTTTTCCCAGCCGCAAATGAGACTTTTAATTGGTTGCTTTCTAAAACTGCTTTCCTCTTGCCACTCATCTATAAATGTCAGCTTTGTGGAGGATGTAAATAAAAGTTATGAAGTAGACAGATTTTCACACCTGAGCTATGGATCTCTGCAGCTCCTCCAGTTTGACTATGGAGCTCTTCTTTCATTAATGCTATCCTTTCTTGTGATGTCAGTTTAGATGGACCACTTTATCTTTGTAGCTCTGTAGTTGTCCCCCACACCTTCCATTTTTGGATGATGGATTGATGATGGATTGAACAGTGCACCATCATACTGTATTTTCAGAGCTTGGCCTAATTTTCTTTATAGCACAGTGAAAAAGTAAAATGATCTCCAGCAGCTCGGTAAATGAAATTAAATGTGATTTTTATTGTAGTCCTATAAAATCCATAGAAAAAGCAGGAGAATCACAGTCAGGTACTCAGCTACAATCCTACATGTATGTTTCGGCGTGGAGCCTAAAGCCTGCTTTACACGGTACAATCTATCGTGCAATTTCATGATCGATCGTACCCGCCCCCGTCGTTTGTGTGTCACGGGCAATTAGTTGCCCTTGGTGCACAAAGTCGTTAAACCCCGTCACACACACTTACCTGCTGTGCGATGTCACTGTGGGCGTCGATCATCCTCTTCCTGAAGGGGGAGGGACGTTCAGCGTCCCAGCGACGTCACACAGAGGCCGGTTAATAGAAGCGGAGAGGTGAAGATGAGCGGGACGAAAACATCCCGCCCACCTCCTTCCTTCCGCATAGCCGGTGGGTGCCGCGGGACAGAGGTAAGCTGCTGTTCATCGTTCCCAGGGTGTCACACGGAGCGGCATGTGATACCCCGGGAACGATGAGCAACCGGCGCTATTTTAATTAAACAAGATTATGAAACCGAGCGACGAGTACACGACACACGATTTGTGAGCGATACTGAGTCTCTCAGAGGTGTTACACAGCCTGACGTCGCAAACGATGCCGGATGTGCATCACAAAAAACGTGACCCCGACGATCTATCGCACGATAGATCGTCTCGTGTAAAGCACCCTTTAGACTTGGATCCAAGTCTTAAGGCCAGGTCACACGCAACAATGTATCTAACGCTGGGCTCACGGATTCCGTAACGCACATCCGGCATCATTAGCAACGTCGTTGCGTGTGACACCTATGAGCGAGTGTTAACGATGGAAAATACTCACGAAATCGTCCATCGTTGACACGTCGTTCATTTTCCAAAAATCGTTGATTGTTGAGGTCGCAGGTTGTTCGTCGTTCCCGAGGCAGCACACATCACTATGTGTGACAGCGCGGGAACGACAAACTACAGCTTACCTGAGGCCGCCGGCAATGAGGAAGGAAGGAGGTGGGCGGGATGTTACGGCCGCTCATCTCCACCCCTTCGCTTCTATTGGACGGCCGCTTAGTGACATCGCTGTGATGCCACACAAACCGCCCCCTTAGAAAGGAGGCGGTTCGCCGGCCACAGCGACATCGCTAGGCAGGTAAGTCCGTGTGACGGCTTCGAACGATATTGTGCGCCACGAGCAGCGATTTACCCGTGACGCACAAACGATGGGGGCGGGTACGCTCGCTAGCGATATCACTAGCGATATCGCTGCGTTTGACGGGGCCTCCGCACACACCCCGGCACTACAGCACTCATCATCATCCCTGCACACACACAGGCACTAACGCCCCTATCATCATCCCCGCACACACCCCGGCACTACCGCACACATCATCCCCGCGCACACCCCGGCATTACCGCACTCATCATCATCCCCGCACACACCCCGATACTTCCGCCCCCATCGTCATCCCCTCACACACCCCGACACTACCGCACACATCATCATCCCCGCAAACACCCTGGCACTACCGCACTCATCATCATCCCTGCACACACCCCGGCACTACAGCACTCATCATCATCCCCGCACACACCCGACACTACTGCACTCATCATCATCACCGCACACACCCCGGCACTACCGCACTCATCATCATCCCCGCACACACGCAAGCACTACCACCACCATCATCTTCCCTGCACACGCCCGTGCACTAACGCCCCCATCGTCATCCCCGCACACACCCAGGCATTACCACACCCATCATCATCACCGCACACACCCTGGCACTACCGCACTAATCATCATCACCGCACATACCCCGGCATTTACGCCCCCATCATCATCACCGCACACACCCCGGCACTACCGCACTCATCATCATCACCGCACACACGCCGGCACTACAGCACTCATCATACTCAGTGTGGCGGCGTTTCTGACTGTAACCAATCATGGGCACCGGTGGGCGGGGAAAGCAGGGAATACCAGATTGAATAATGAGTGGCAGTCATTTTCAAAAGAGGAAAAGCCACCGGAGCTTTGTGACAGCCGTGCAGCTTATCGGTGAGTAGGAAAGAAAGAGGGATTGTGCTGGGGACGCAGGACGCATGCAAATACACAACGTACGCACATAGCCTTACTGTTAAAAGCCACGCTTTTGGTGATCGAACCGTTATCGAATGTTAACTCGTACTCTTGAATGTGAAGCAAATCGTTCGAGTTCGTCGAACGGCTCGAACATCACCCAAAACAACTTGAATTTGAAATTGGCGAACAATTTGTTTCTAAGGGTACCTTCACACTTAGCGATGCAGCAGCGATCCGACCAGCGATCTGACCTGGTCAGGATCGCTGCTGCATCGCTACATGGTCGCTGGTGAGCTGTCAAACAGGCAGATCTCACCAGCGACCAGTGAACAGCCCCCAGCCAGCAGCGACGTGCAAGCGACGCTGCGCTTGCACGGAGCCGCCGTCTGGAAGCTGCGGAGACTGGTAACTAAGGTAAACATCGGGTATGGTTACCCGATGTTTACATTAGTTACCAGTGTGAGCAGGGAGCAGGGAGCCGCGCACACTGAGCGCTGGCTCCTTGCTCTCCTAGCTACAGTACACATCGGGTTAATTAACCCGATGTGTAATGCAGCTACATGTGCAGAGAGCAGGGAGCCGCGCACACTGCTTAGCGCTGGCTCCTTGCTCTCCTAGCTGCTGTACACATCGGGTTAATTAACCCGATGTGTACAGCAGCTACATGTGCAGAGAGCCGGAGCCGGCAGCACAGGCAGCGTGAGAGCTGCAGAGGCTGGTAACTAAGGTAAATATCGGGTAACCACCTTGGTTACCCGATGTTTATCTTGGATACAGCTTACCTCAGCTGTCAGACGCCGGCTCCTGCTCCCTGCTCGCTTCATTTGTCGCTCTCTTGCTGTCACACACAGCGATCTGTGTGTCACAGCAGGAGAGCGGCTTTGAAGAAAACGAACCAGGGCTGTGTGTAACGAGCAGCGATCTCGCAGCAGGGGCCAGATCGCTGCTCAGTGTCACACACAGCGAGATCGCTAATGAGGTCACTGCTGCGTCACAAAAAGCGTGACTCAGCAGCGATCTCGGCAGTGAGCTCGCTGTGTGTGAAGCACCCCTAACACCGCTCATCTCTAGTCCCGATTCCCTGCCTAATCCACAATCTATCCCTCCCTACTGTGACTTTGTTCAGTGCTATCAGCTCTTAAGAGAGCTATTGTATTCTGGTTTCTAAATGGTACAATGGAGATAGTGACACACACTGCTTTAAATACTCTCCCTACTTGGAAATCTGTCCCTCTGAACGCCACACTGACCTATGCTGCATGCAGGACTGAAAAGGGCTATTTTTGTTTTTAAGAGGCCTATACTCTCCCTGGCAGCTGCTTGCTCTATCCCTACGCTGATAGAATGCAGGCTCCTGTGATTGGCTGAGAGGCCAACCAATCACACTAATGCCACAACCAAGATGGTTGCGGCATTACTGTGATTGGTTAAGAATAGAGATGAGCGCGGTTCGCGGTTCGAGGTTCTCCAGTTCGCGGCTCGAGTGATTTTGGGGCTGTTCTAGATCGAACTAGAAGTCGAGCTTTTTTGCTAAAGCTCGATAGTTCTAGATACATCCGAGAACGGTTCTAGCAGCAAAAAGAAGGGCTTTTTACAGCTACAGTGTGCAGGAGCCATAGCTGGCAGCCTGCCACAAGCTGGTAACCAAGATAAACATCGGGTATCCAACCAAAGCGCTTTGGTTAGTAACCCGATGTTTATCCTAGTTACGTGCAGGAAGCCCACACTTCCCCGCTCAGCTCACCCCGCCCCCTCCTGCCCGCGGCATGTACACACGTACACACACACACACACACACTCTGCACACATGGTCCCGCTCGGCTTACCTGCGGTGATGAAGTCCTGCCATCCCGACCTCAGCGCTGTCACTGTCCTCCATGGCCGCCGCTTGTCACATCACCTTCTCTCGCTTCCGATCCGAGACTGACTAGCGGTGACGTCACGGGCCTCTCGCGATACTTGGCTGTGAAGGCGGCGGTCATTGAACTCAGTGACAGGGGCTGTCAGTGTGCTGGAGATCAGCGCAGGTAATGTACCTCGCTGACAGCAGCACTTGTCATGCCCTGCAGTGACCTGGGCTGACCTATTGATGTTAGCTCAGGTCACTGCATTGCTCTCCCAGCCAATGGGGAACATTCTGCTCTTCATTGACTGGGACAGTGTGGATCGTCATGGCAACCCCTTGGATTACACCAGACCTGGATTTGTTTTTCTTTCTAATAAATTGGTTAAAGAGGGAATGTTTTGGGGAGTGTTTTTTCAAATAAAAATGTGTTTGTCGTCTATTTTTTTTTATTACTGACTGGATTGGTGATGTCGGGTGTCTTATAGACGCCTGACCTCACCAACCCCAGGACTTGATGCCAGGTGACATTACACATCTGGTATTGACCCCATATATTACCCCGTTTGCCACCGCACCAGGGTGCGGGATGAGCTGGGGCGAAGCACAAGGATTAGCGTATCTAATAGATGTGCACTTCTGGGGCGGCTGCGGCCTGCTATTTTTAGGCTGGGGAGAGTCCAATAACCATGGACCTCCCTAGTCTGAGAATATCAGACCCCAGCTGTCTGCTTTACCTTGGCTGGTGATCCAATTTTGGGGGACCCCTACGTGTTTTTTTTTTTTAATTATTTATTTAATTTAAAATAACAGCGTGGGGTGCCCTCAGTTTTGGATTATCAGCCAAGGTGAGGTTGCCAGCTGTGGTCTGCAGGCTTTAGCCGTCTGCTTTACCCTAGCTGGCTACAAAACTAGGGGGAACCCTACGTCATTTTTTTTTCATTTTTTTTTGGCTAAATACAAAGCTAAGCACCCCTTAGTGCCACATGAAAGGCACCAAAGGGTGCAAAATTACAAAATGCAGGAGAGTGGGACATTATGTGTCTTTCTGACATTATAATGACAGAAAAGACTGATATGAAGTGCACAAGCACAAGAAAATCACCAGAGCGCTCTAGGCTGTGAAAAGCAGTAGAAAATGGCACTGGAGTGAACATGTGACCGCCTCATGTAGGATGAAGCTATTGATCCTGGGTAAATTTATGCATTTACCCTCCTTCAGTTTTTTTGCAGTACACAAAAAAAACGGAAGGCACACGGATGACAAACAGATGACATACGGACCGTCTACGGAACGGAAACGGATGCCACACGGATGCACCCGTGAAAAAAACGGACTGTTTTTTGCAGACCACAAAAATGGATCGGTCGTGTTAATGTAGCCTTATTCTGATCTGCCGTTTATAAACAGCAGGCAGAAATAAGTGAATAACGCCCCCCAGCGTCAGAAAATCTCCGGGGTTTCAGGGCTAGCTGAGACCCTAGAGATCATGATTCAGGACGGTTTTTCCGGTCCTCGATCACGTAATCACAGGTATACACCGTACACCGATGATCACGTTACAGTAAATGACAGCGTCGGTAAAAAATTATTTATCTCCCATCTGGCATGAACAAACACCTCTTCTCCACTTCTTCTCCACTTCTTCTCCACTTCACTTCTTCTCCACTTTTTCTCCACTTTTTCTCCATTTTTTTCTCCATTTTTTTCTCCATTTTTTCTCCACTTTTTCTCCACTTTTTCTCCACTTTTTCCCCACTTCTCCACTTCTTCTCCACTTTTTCTCCACCTTTTCTCCACTTTTTCTCCATTTTTTTCTCCACTTTTTCTACATTTTTTCTCCACTTTTTCTCCACTTTTTCTACATTTTTTCTTCACTTTTTCTCCATTTTTTTCTCCATTTTTTTCTCCATTTTTTCTCCACTTTTTCTCCACTTTTTCTCCACTTCTTCTCCACTTCTTCTCCACTTTTTCTCCACTTTTTCTCCACTTCTTCTCCACTTTTTCTCCACCTTTTCTCCACTTTTTCTCCATTTTTTCTCCACTTTTTCTACATTTTTTTCTCCACTTTTTCTCCACTTTTTCTCCACTTTTTCTCCATTTTTTCTCCACTTTTTCTCCATTTTTTCTCCACTTTTTCTCCACTTTTTCTCCACTTTTTTCTCCATTTTTTTCTCCATTTTTTCTCCACTTTTTCTCCACTTTTTCTCCACTTTTTTCTCCATTTTTTTCTCCATTTTTTCTCCACTTTTTCTCCACTTTTTCTCCACTTTTTCTCCACTTCTTCTCCACTTCTTCTCCACTTTTTCTCCACCTTTTCTCCATTTTTTCTTTACTTTTTCTCCATTTTTTCTCCACTTTTTCTCCATTTTTTCTCCACTTTTTCTCCACTTTTTTTCCACTTCTTCTCCACTTCTTCTCCACTTTTTCTCCACCTTTTCTCCACTTTTTCTCCATTTTTTCTCCACTTTTTCTACATTTTTTCTCCACTTTTTCTCCATTTTTTCTCCACTTTTTCTCCACTTTTTCTCCATTTTTTCCTCCACTTTTTCTCCACTCTTTCTCCATTTTTTTCTCTATTTGTTTCTCCATTTTTTCTCCACTTTTTCTCCACTTTTTCTCCACTTCCTCTCCACTTCTCCACTTTTTCTCCACTTTTTCTCCACTTCTTCTCCACTTTTTCTCCACCTTTCCTCCAACTTTTCTCCACCTTTTCTCCATTTTTTCTCCATTTTTTCTCCACTTTTTCTCCACTTTTTCTCCATTTTTTTCTCCATTTTTTTCTCCACTTTTTCTCCACTTTTTCTTCACTTTTTCTCCACTTTTTCTCCACTTTTTCTCCATTTTTTCTCCACTTTTTCTCCATTTTTTCTCCACTTTTTCTCCACTTTTTCTCCACTTTTTTCTCCATTTTTTTCTCCATTTTTTCTCCACTTTTTCTCCACTTTTTCTCCACTTTTTTCTCCATTTTTTTCTCCATTTTTTCTCCACTTTTTCTCCACTTTTTCTCCACTTTTTCTCCACTTCTTCTCCACTTCTTCTCCACTTTTTCTCCACCTTTTCTCCATTTTTTCTTTACTTTTTCTCCATTTTTTCTCCACTTTTTCTCCATTTTTTCTCCACTTTTTCTCCACTTTTTTTCCACTTCTTCTCCACTTCTTCTCCACTTTTTCTCCACCTTTTCTCCACTTTTTCTCCATTTTTTCTCCACTTTTTCTACATTTTTTCTCCACTTTTTCTCCATTTTTTCTCCACTTTTTCTCCACTTTTTCTCCATTTTTTCCTCCACTTTTTCTCCACTCTTTCTCCATTTTTTTCTCTATTTGTTTCTCCATTTTTTCTCCACTTTTTCTCCACTTTTTCTCCACTTCCTCTCCACTTCTCCACTTTTTCTCCACTTTTTCTCCACTTCTTCTCCACTTTTTCTCCACCTTTCCTCCAACTTTTCTCCACCTTTTCTCCATTTTTTCTCCATTTTTTCTCCACTTTTTCTCCACTTTTTCTCCATTTTTTTCTCCATTTTTTTCTCCACTTTTTCTCCACTTTTTCTTCACTTTTTCTCCACTTTTTCTCCACTTTTTCTCCATTTTTTTCTCAATTTTTTTCTCCACTTTTTCTCCACTTTTTCTCCGTTCTTTTTCTATGGTCGGTCTACCCATTAGCTCTGCCATGCATACTGTAGCTCTACACCTACTGCACATGTTACTTTATGATTGACATCTCTTTCGTACCAGAGCTGTCTAAGCCTACTCTGACCCCATATTTGTCATTACTATATTGTCCTTGTACTGTATTATGACATTTGTATCATGTGTTTCATTTCTTGCAGTGTTGCAATTTTTTTGCTGCATCCCAATTGTACCTCTACATTGTTCGAGTTTATGTTATTGTTCTCTCACTCTTATGTGATACTGATTATTGTCATTTTTCATGATTACATGCAGATAAGTCCAATCTGACGAAGGCTCAGGCCGAAACGTCATTTGTAACTTGTTTTGGACAAAAACATATATACTTATGAAAAAAAAATGTTTCTTAATACGGACCAATAAAGAGTGATTTTGCATTACTATCCGTTGTGACTTACTGACTTAGTCTGGGAGATTTAGAGTGCCGAGGTTACTCACTAATTTTATCTATTATTACCTCTGAGCACCTATATACCAGTGAGCAGAGCTTCCTCTACAGTAGTTCTCCTGATTAGGTATGCCCTTACCTCATGAGCAGGGCATTGCCGCTTTGGTAGCAACCATTACGACATGGACTCTGCTGCTGTGGACCCGGGGAGAGTGAGTGCAGATTCATTGCACCCACACTCCTCACATGAAGGGTCCGCACTCCTAGAAAATGGGGGATACGTTCCCTGAGTGTCTCCTACCCATATTCTAGACGGTCCAGAGTCGTCGTGGGACCCCTTTATTTTTTTTCTTATAATAAATTGGTGAAAGAGGAAATGTTTTGGGGACTGTTTTTTCAAATAAATTTCTTTTGTCGATTTTTTTTTTTGTTAGTACTGACAGTTTATGATGTTGGGTATCTAATAGACGCCATGACATCACAAACTGCTGGGCTTGATCTCAGGTGACTTTACAGCTAGTATCAACCCGATATATTACCCCGTTTGCCACTGCACCAGGGCACGGGATGAGCTGGGGTGAAGCGCCAGGATTGGCGCATCTAGTGGATGCGTAACATCTGGGGTGCCTGCGGCCTGCTATTTTTAGGCTGTGAAGGCCCAATAACTATGGACCTTCCCACCCTGAGAATACCAGACCACAGCTGTCCGCTTTACCTTGGCTGGTGATCCAATTTGGGGGGGACCCTACTTTTATTGTGTAATTATTAATATTTATAAAATAATTATAAAAAAGAGCCTGAGGGGACCTCCACATTGGATCCCCAACCACGGTAAAGCTGCCAGCTGTGGTTTTCAGGCTACAGCCGTATGCTTTACCCTAGCTGGCTATCAAAAATGGGGGGACCCAACGTCATTTTTTTTTTAACTATTTTTTAAATAGAAAAAATTAATGGGCTTCCCTGTATTTTGATTGCCAACCAAGGTAACGGCAGGCACATGGGGGTGGAAACCCATAGCTGTCTGCTTTATCTGCGCTGAGAATCAAAAATACCGCGGAGCGCTACGTCATTTTTTTAAAGATTTATTTTTACAGCACTGTGATGTCTAACAATCAAAATACAGGGAAGCCCATTTTGTTTTTAATTATTTAAATAAATAATTAAAAAAAATATATATGGGCTCCCGCTGCATTTTTTGTATTGCTAGCTAAGGGTAATCCAAGCAGCTACTGGCTGCTAACCCCCACTGCTTGGTGTTACCTTTACTGGCAATGGAAAATCCAGGGAAGCATTTTTTATTTTTTTTGCCAAAAAACTACAAAAAAAGGACGTGAGCTTCGCCATATTTTTGTATGCTAGCCAGGTATAGCAGGCAGGTGCTGGAAGAGTTGGATACAGCGCCAGAAGATGGCGCTTCTATGAAAGTGCCATTTTCTGAGGCGGCTGCAGACTGCAATTCGCAGCAGTAAGGCCCAGAAAGCTCAGGCCAACCTGTGCTGCGGATTCCAATCACCAGCTGCCTAGTTGTACCTGGCTGGACACAAAAATGGGGCGAAGCCTACGTCATTTGTTTTCTAATTATTTCATGAAATTCATGAAATAATAAAAAAAGGGCTTCCCTTCATTTTTGGTTCCCAGCCGGGTACAAATAGGCAACTGGCGGTTGGGGGCAGCCGTACCTGCCTGCTGTACCTGGCTAGCATACAAAAATATGGCGAAGCCCACATAATTTTTTCAGGGGGCAAAAAACTTCTGCATACAGTCCTGGATGGAGTATGCTGAGCCTTGTAGTTCTGCAGCTGCTGTCTGTCTGTATGGAGAAGAGCAGACAGCAACTGCAGAACTACAAGGCTCAGCATACTCCATCCAGGACTGTATGCAGAAGTTTTTTGCCCACCAAAAAAATGACGTGGGCTTCGCCATATTTTTGTATGCTAGCCAGGTACAGCAGGCAGCCACGGGCTGCCTCCAACCCCCAGCTACCTATTTGTACCCTGCTGGGAACCAAAAATATAGCGAAGCCCGTTTTTTTTAATTATTTCACTTATTTTATGAAATAATTAAAAAACAAATGACGTGGGCTTCGCCCCATTTTTGTGTCCAGCCGGGTACAACTAGGCAGCTGGGGATTGGAATCCGCAGCACAGGTTAGCCCGAGGTTTCTGGGCGCCTCTGCTGCGAATTTCAGTCCGCAGCCGTCCCAGAAAATGGCGCTCTCATAGAAGCGCCATTATCTGGCGCTGTATCCAACTCTTCCAACAGCCCTGGAGCCGGGTGGCTTGTTGGGTAATCATGAGTTAATACTGGCTTTGTTTTACTAGCCAGTATTAAGCCAGAGATTCTTAATGTCAGGCACGTTTGACCCGGCCATTAAGAATCTCCAATAAAGGGTTAAAAAAAAGACACCACACAGAGAAAAAATACTTTAATAGAAATAAATACACAGACACATTAGAGACTCCATCTTTATTACCCCCTGTCAGCCCTCCACGATCCTGCTCTTCTGTCTTTCTCGTTCAACAAATGCAGCTATGCTACATCACTACTGCATGGGGGAAGACGCTGCTTCCTGTGGAGTATTCACTCCGTGAAAGCTGCACGAGAAGCAGCGTGCAGCCTTCACTCCGTGAGTGATCAGTGCTGCTAGCGGTAACAGCGGTAACGCTGACAGACGCGTTACCATAGCAACGGTGCTCCCGGAGCCGCGGTTAGCGGTGACGTCACCGCTAACTGCGTTGCTATGGCAACGGTGATCTCCGTTAATGACCGGCTGTGTCAGCCGGTCCCTAACGGAACGGGGAGTCGACCGTGTGCTAGAGCATGTCGCCGGTACACGGCGATACACAAATGTGCACCGTGTACCGGAGAGATGCACTCGCAGGTCCTACATGACGCGTCATAGTCATGTGACCAGTCTGTAGCCAATGAGATAATAGCCACATGACTGGTCACATGGCTATTTTGACGTCACGATAGGTCCTGCATCTCTGCTGGCAGTGCTAGTCACCGGGAGGATTCAGCGATCATCGGATGGAATAGCGGCAGGAGACAGAGTGCAGGAGGGATCGCGGGGACCGGTAAGTGTTATGGCAATGTTTATTAACTGTTTGTGTACATGTATCATGCATTTTTATGTATTTGTGATTGCCTCCCATTATAGCCTATTGGTTCGAGTTCGGTTCGTCAAACGTTCGATAAACCGAACTCGAACGGGAGCTCCGTTCGGCGAACCGACCTCGAGCCGAACCGCGACTGGTTCGCTCATCTCTAGTTAAGAAGCCCCGCATGTTTATTGGCTGCAAATCAGGCGTCAAAATGGCTGGGTGGGACATCCGAATATAGCGAGGTCAATACAGCATTACTCGCTATATAACAAATAGCCCAAGTACTGTACTATTCTGCGAATAGCGAATAGTAACAAACACACTCGCTCATCACTGTGTACATTAAGGCCTTACATTGCTGTTCATAGGCCTGTATTTCCTTTCTATCATCCCAGATTGAAAGCCATTTGCTATAAATATACTAACATAAAAGCAATTTTTGCTTCATTTAGTGTATAATTGAGCAAGCCAAAATTAAATTTCATTGAAAATCTTATATCTGTTTAATTTTTTGTATACAGTTTATTTTTAAAAAGAAAGTTGTCAACAGTATGGGCTGCATGAACTTAAGTTATGGTAACCAAGTGTGTGCCAAAAGGACAGGGTTTTAACATATTTGCCAATTATATGCTAAGAACACATATTAATGCATAGTGTATGTTTAGAAATTTCCATGCGCATATGCAACCGTGTAACACATACTGTATTTGGTGTGATTTTTCCTTATGTGTGAATATAGTCTAATGTCTTTTGAAACCTTGGATGTAATTTTTTATGCACAACAAACCCCAATAGATTTTCTCCTACCCTATAATGTATATGTGCTTAAACGTTTTGTTCACTATATTAGAATGTGTGCATTTTTTTTAAATTTTAAACTGATTATTAATGACTTTCAGTATTATAGGATGTTCCACTATTACATTTTAAAGTGAGCCTTTTATAGATTCATTATGACAGTTTCACTTCTTAAGATTAAGTAAGTCACACTTTCTGCATAGTTGCATGCGTAATATGTTATTTTGTCTACAGTGGAACTCTAAAATGCTTCATGGTCTAAGCCCAACTGCATAAAAAGTATAGAAGAATATTTGTCTCTTACTTAATTGCACTAAGCCTATTTGTTTCTGCTATTGATTGTGTGGGCTGTTTCACAAACCATTTCAGGTAGAAGTCAAGGTACAGTACATTTGGGAACATTCATAACAATGATACATAATTCTAACACTCTACTGGGAAAAAAGGTTAGACCGATACCAGAATAAAATGCATTAAAAGAGTAACAAACTACAGTTGGTCATACAAAACAAGGTTACTTTGTGGTAAGCAAAAGTAATAAAACTTATATAATTGAAATAGAGTTTGAATCAAATAAAAACAATATGACTCAAAAGCATAGATTATATGTGATTATATTCATATATACGTAATATACTGTATATTGTAGTGCAGTTGGAATATGATCCCAATCCATTAATTTATTTGAAGTGGCTTTCCCAAGAACAAAGTTAATTTTAATCAATAGATCTTTGAATAATAATATTTTGCACAGTTGGATGTGATTAAAAAAAATGTTCCTGTGCTGAGATAATCTTATATATGTGCCCCTGCTTTGTACTGTGTAATCTCTGTTTCTGACTGTACAGGTACATCGTCTGAGCATACCACATCTCATGGTCTGGAGGAAATAAAAAAGTATACAGACATTCCAGCATAGGATCACAAATAATTCTTTCTTTGAGGTAAAACTTTTTAAAAACAGGCAGGGAAATGTTTTACCTCACAAAATGAACCAGCTATGATCTCATGCTGTAATGTCTGAATACGTGTTTACTTCCTCCTCGGCCCAGGAGCTGTGGTATGATCAGACCATGTCACTGTATGGTCAGGCACAGCCATTACACAGTACACAGCAGGAACACATATATAAGATTATCTCAGCACAGGTGTCACACAGTGTTTGGCTCTAAACTTAGCAGGTCTCATGGTGTCTCCTGACTCTGTTCACACTGCATAGTCTGACATTTTACCCGGTGCTCTTTGCATTCCACAGTTAGAGCCGGGTGTTGACCAGTTGTGATGTTACCGGTGGTCAATCTACAGTAGTTAATTCCTGCTGGCCTGTGAATTGCTGTCATTTGTGTGGGATTAACCACTCCTGCCTTGGTGCTCTCCTAGGTTGAGGGTGAGTGGGTAATAAACCAGGGCTATTCAGGAGTTGGGGCTATTCTGAAGGTTCAGACTAAGCCACCATCTGACATACCTCTAGGATAAGGTAAAGTTAGGGAATCCCCTAGCCTGAGAACCAGTATAGGAGTCCCATTTCCAGTGCTACGTCACCCATTGTGACATTAGGAATATTTTTTTTTTTTTTTTAAACACATCCAGTTGTGGAACTTATTATTACTCCAAGATCTATTGATAAAAAGGAATTTTAAAATTAACTTTGTTCATGGGAAAACCCTCTTAAGACACAATTGAATAATATCCTGCATTACAGTTTGCCCATTTGTCTTTAGATATGATTTTTATTTTCCTTTCATATATTATCAAATAATATTACTAAAAATGATCAAAAATGACATATAGTTAATTAGTTCCCTCAATGCTTTGTATTGAGATTTCAATTTGTGGTGGGTGACAATGACAATATTGGGAAAATCTAAGTATAGTATGAGTTGTAAATTGAAACCCTAAAATAACTGTTTTTGCTAATATTTGGCCATCAGCTTTTTACTAATTGGTGAATAATATCTTTTGAAAATGTAAAATAATAACAGTTCTATATTTCCCCACATGACCCCTGTGGATTGAAGACTATGAGTAGTTAACAGGACCGGATCCGAACATAAAATTAGAACTGGCACACAATTCCCAGAAGCTCAAATTGAACTTCAAACACCCCACCCCATTAAACATATTGAAGAAAAATTGTGTCCTCTACCAGAGGCCTGGGAATTTGAGGGTTCTGCGCAGGATCTCAGTTGTTCCCAGCACTGCGCTTTTCTGGACAGAAAGTTCAGATTTTGCTCCTGGAATCTGTAGTAGCCGTTCTTTCAGCTTAGGGGTCACTGCCCCAAAAGCTCCTATCACCACTGGAATCACTGTTACCTTCACCTTCCACATCTTCTCCAGTTCTTATTTCAGGCACTGGTATTTCTCCAGCTTCTCATATTTTTTCTTTCTAATATTATTGTCATTTGTCACTGGCACATTTATTATGATTGCTGTCTTTTCATTCTTGTCTAATTTCACAATATCTGGCAAAAATTATGTACAATGCGTGTCTCAATAAAAAAACATACCTTTATTGATACAGATTAAAAGTCCATAGTAGCAATTATGCTCATCTCAACATGTTTCTGGCGCCATGCGCCCATAGACGGTGAATACGTTTTTTTAGTATATTAGGGTCACCTGTCCCATCATAACATACCCAAGGGACTTGTCTGAGAGCTTTTTCTCTGCACATGGCTCCACCATTTTTTCTGAACACGAGGAGAAGGAGGGGCTGTGGGGGACTTGGCACTACAGGAGGTGCCGTGGGGACCAGGGGAGACTGGGGGTGAGCTGAGGGGACCTGGGGAGGACTTTTATGTCATAGCTGACATGTCAGATGAGACAGAAATCCAAGAAGGAGGATGCTGGTGGCAGGCACACAACTCGTTCGCCTGCCATTTTAGATGATTGGGGGATGAGGGAGAAAATGGGGAACTTTGACCACTTGGGGGGACTGGAGGATACTGGGGGAGGACATTTCTCTCCGATCTGACATGCTTGATCATGCCAGGTAGGAGAGAAATAATTTTTTCACTGGCGCTGCATTGCCTTTACATGATCGCCATTATACGGTGATCACGTGACTGGGGACCTAAAAAACCAACCCACATAATGATTTCCAGGGTCTCAGCTACCCCAGTGATTTCACTGGAGTGTAACAAACAGGCTCTGAGTATAACACATAGAGAAGTATGACACAGTGGTCACTTTGCATTGTAATTAATGTTTACAGACCCTAAATTAATCTGTGAATTCTGAACTCCATTTTATTGACAGAAATTTCACTCGCATGTAACAAACAAGCCTTGAATGTTGTTATTATTATTATTATTATTATTATTATTATTATGCTGTATCTGGTATTCAACTAATGTCCTCTGATGGTCAGAAGCGATGCCAAGTACATGTTCAATGTGGAGTCCCAGCGTGTAGTTATGCACACACCTGTCAGTGAACTGCCACTTGCATGCTCTACTAATGTACTTTCTGACAACTGGCTGCTGGTGCTGATTTGTGGAAATGGGCACACACAAGGTGTACCTTTACAAGTAGATAAGGCAAATTGCGATACTTTTTCAGAAACTGCTGAACCACTAAGTTGAGCACGTGGTCCAGGCATGATACATATGAGAGCTTGCCAAGCTTCAGAATCACCACCAGATTACAGGCACATTATCACACACAACCATGGCTGGTTGTAGGTTCGCACGGCAAGAGCCATACATTTGTTGGTGTGTTAGACCTTTCAACAACTCAGTTGCAGTGTGTGGTTCATGACTTAAGGGTATTCATTTAAGTAGAGCTTGTTGCCACTTCACAGATGCAGTGCTGCAGTGCTTTTAGATTGAAACTGATGAGGGGGAATTCAGACCAGGATGACAGGAACAAGAGGGAAGCCCTCCCAAACTTCTGGTATAGCGTCACGTTGTATGAAAGAGGGTGATCCTCAATTTAGGAGCTTGTGTCATTGAAGGGAGACATTTTTGGGCTGCATTTTTATACCTATTGGCACAATAATCAGCCAAGCATTCCTAATTGCAATCCAGTCTAGCATCGATTTAGGCCTCTTTCTCATGTCAGTATTTTGCATCAGTGTTTCATCAGTGTTTGGATGCCAAAATCAGGAGTGGAATTTAGAGAGAAGAACTATAACTGAAAGACTGACACCTCTTCTGTGTTTTGGAGACACTCCTGGTTTTGGCATCCAAATACTGATGAAACACTGATGCAAAATACTGACGTGTGAAAGAGGCCTAATACAGCTATTCATAAATTAAACAGGAGGTGTGTGTGACCATGTCTCACACACACACACACACACACACACACACACACACACACACACACACTATGCCCAGATAAGGTAGTAAATGGTATTATTCCATTTCATGGTGAACTTTTTTCAGGATTAAAAGCAATGTGAATAAAAAAGCAAAAATGATACTTATGAACATAGGTTAAAGAGGAGGATTTTTTTTCTCTTTTTTTTTATTTTGCCTTTTATACAAGGAAAGAATGTTTCTTAACATTTTTTCCTGTAAAATCAAATTTAGATTTGGTTTTGTAGCTTTAATTGTTTCTCCCTAAAAGTGGCGTAATACTCTGGAAACATTATTCCCAGAAACCAGCTGTGAGTCAGAAATGCATCTAGGCATCGTTCCCATGATAGTCCCACTCAGTTTCAGTACTTTTCCATCCATTGCAGCATTTTTACAGCCCTTCGAAGGTCTTCTGGAAAAAAAGTTTCCCATTGACTTGCAATAGGTTTGTTTATCAGTACAAATATACAAATAGTATGATTTATTCAGCACAAATCCGAACCCGAATATTTTACTATTCTCCCATCACTAATTTTGAGATTTACAGTTAACATGGAAATATATTTCATAATTTTGTTTGATGCTGTAGAATCAACGGTGGTTTCAGTATTTTTCATGTATGAGTAATCGGTGCATACCGTGTGGCTGCACTTGTAAGATCCTTTAGTTTACAGCCAGGTTGTTTCAAATACAGGTGTCTCTTGTAAGTACAAGCTAGGGGAGAGATCTCCTAAACTTGGCGCGCTTTTTGTCCACAAAATTTATGGGTTTTAATAAAATTTCATCAAGCTTTTTATAGTGGTTTAACAAGGGAATACATTTTTTAATCATATGTCTGACTGTTGAGTTGCAGACTGAAAGTGGAGATAAATGCTATGAATTTCTGGTTGTCAGCTATCTTATTCTCATTGTTGGTATTAGTGAGCATTTATATGGATCTTTGGTACTTACAATATTGTCTGCTCTAATAAGCATCTATTTGAAAAAGTTAAGCTGTTTTATTCTGTCTTTAATCTCCACTTTTTTGTATTATAACACGAATCTAAAGTTGAGTTTTATCTATGTCTATATAGTTCTCCCACTGGAATACTTTTAATGATGTATTTGGTGTGACAAGATTTGACATGTAAAACGGTGGCAGTATTTTTCCTTAAAGGGTAAATGATAAGTCCTTGTTGTGTATCCATAGTGACATGCAAGAAATTAATGCTTTTTCTTCTACACAATAAGTAAAATTTAGATTCATGTCATTGTTATTCATGTATGAAATGAAATCCACCGCCAATTCCCTCAGTCTTTCTCACATCAGGAGTAGGAATGTATCTGCCAAACCATTTGATATGGGAGGAAAATGGCTTGGCATTGGAAAAAAAGAAATAATTCTTCCATTCTGCTATGTAAATATTTACTATAGATGGGAAGAAACCAACCCCCATCAGTGCTTTTAGTTTCTAGAGAAAGAAGTGTCCATTAAAGGAGAAATAATTGTTTAAGACTAGCGATGAGCGGACCCGTAGAAGTTCGGGATTGCCAAGTTCGTCCAAACCTTAGTTAAAAAAACAAATTTGGGATCCATAGTTGACCCGAACTTAACCCAGAACCCAAAACACCATATAAGTCATTGGGAACTTAAACATTGGTGTTATATAATGGCTGTAAAATGGTGGTAGCAAGGCATAGGTGGCTGCAAAAGGAAGCAGTCGAGGAGCAATTCCAATGCAAACATGTGGATATGAAATAATCTAAAATATAAATCTGAGTGTATGTATATATGTGTGTGTGTGTGTGTGTGTCCGCTAAAGGAATCCACACTGTCGCATTTACAATCACATTTTTCACAGATGCCTCATGTGACTCAGGGAACGTCATAAACTATATTTTGACGGGAAAATTTAACCCCGAACTTTACAGTTACTCTCCAAAAAACCTGCCTCCATTAAAGTCAATGGAGCTGGGAGCTATAGTTCATTATTAGGAGCTGTAATTGGTTGCTATGGGAAAAAAGGACATTCTTAGTATAAGAAGCTTCTATGTGAGGCATTATGATGTCAGTGGAGAGAGATGGATAGAGAGAGAGACAGAGTGGTAGAGACAAACAGGGAAAGAGACAGACAAATAGAGACAGACAGGGAAAGAGACAGACAGAGAAAGAGACAGACAGTTAAAGAGACAGACAGTTAAAGAGACAGGGAAAGATATAGTCAGAGACAGACAGGGAAAGAGACAGACAGACAGGGAAAGAGACAGAGAAACACTGGGAAAGAGACAGACAGAGGCAGACAGACACAGACAGGCACAGACAGTCATAGGCACAAACAGACAGACAAAAATAGGCAGACAAGGAAAGAGACAAACGGAAAGAGATAGATAGACAGGGATAGAGACAGACAGGAAAAGAGGCAGACAGGGAAAGAGACAGAGAGTGAAAGAGACAGACAGAGAGAGACAGGGAAAGAGACAGACTGACAAGACAGACAGGGAAGAGGCAGACAGACAGTGAAAGAGACAGACAGAGGAGGGCAGGGAAAGAGACAGACCAAGGAAGACAGACAGGGAAAGATACAGACAGAAACAGACAGACAGAAAGATAGACAGGGAAAGAGACAGAGAGGGAAAGAGACAGACAGGGAAAGAGACAAAGAGACAGGCAAACAAAGAAACAGAGACAAAGAGACACACAGGCAAAGAGACAGAGACAGACAGAGAAAGACAGACAGACAGAGAGACAGAATGATACAAATCGAGACAGATAAAGAGATAGAGAAATAGACAGACAGGGAAAGAGACAGACAGGAACACAGAGACAAACACACAGACAGTCACCCAGAGACAAACACACAGAGACAGACACACAGAGACAGACAGACACAGAGACATACAACACAGACAGAGATATAGACAGAGACAGACAGAGAGACTGCTACAGAGACAGACAGAGAGATAGACAGACAGAGGCAGACATGGATAGAGACAGACACAGATAAACACACAGATAGACAGACAAGGAAAGACAGACAGACAGAGAGAGACAGACAAA
Source organism: Anomaloglossus baeobatrachus (assembly GCF_048569485.1). Classification (NCBI taxonomy): domain Eukaryota; kingdom Metazoa; phylum Chordata; class Amphibia; order Anura; family Aromobatidae; genus Anomaloglossus; species Anomaloglossus baeobatrachus. The sequence continues at coordinate 617,286,565 of NC_134354.1, read as the reverse complement.
TAGATACAGAGACAGACAGGGAAAGAGAGAAACACACAGATAGACAGACAGACAGAGACAGACAGGGAGACAGACACACAAAGATAGATAGACAGACAGAAAGAGATAGTCAGAGAGAGACAGAGAGACAGTTACTATCCCGGGCAACTCCTGGTACTACAGCTGGTACTACAGTAATAATAAAAAAAAAGCAGAACAGGAGCAGGACAATTGCCCTGCAAACAAATGTGGATAGTGAATAAATAAAATAATGGTAGGTAAAGCAGACAGGTACAGGCTGCAGCATTACCTGTGTGCTTTACCTTGGCAGGTTAGCAAAAATAGAGGGGAACTTACTGTGCTTTTTAAAATTATTTATTTAAAAACTTATAAAAAAACACCTTGAGGTTCTCCCTATTTTTGACCACCAGCTAAGATAAAGCAAATTGCTGGGTGCTGGTATTACCAGACTAGAAAGACCCATTAATTTTTGTCCCTTCCAAGCCTAAAATAGCAGCCCCACAGACACCCCAGAAGTGGCACATCCATTAGATGTGCCAATTCTGACACTTTGCCCTGCTCTTCCGGATTGCCCTGAAGCAATGGCAATCAGGGTAGAACATTTACGGGCACTTTGCACACTATGAAATCGCAAGCCGATGCCTGCGATGCCGAGCGCGATAGGCCCTGCCCCCGTCGCAGGTGCGATATCTAGTGATAGCTGCCGTAGCAAACATTATCGCTACGGCAGCTTCACATGCACTCACCTGCCCTGCGACATCGCTCTGGCCAACGAACCGCCTCCTTATTAAGGGGGCGGATCGTGCGGCGACATAGTGATGTCACACAGCAGGTGGCCAATAGAAGCGGAGGGGCGGAGATGAGCGGGACGTAAACATCCCGCCCACCTCCATCCTTCCGCATAGCCGGCGTGAGCCGCAGGACGCAGGTAAGGTGATGTTCCTCGCTCCTGCGGCTTCACACACAGCGATGTGTGCTGCCGCAGGAACGAGGAACAACATTGTAACATCGGTCCTTCCGAAATTATGGAAATGACCGACGCTAAACCGATGATACGATTTGGACGTTTTTGCGCTCGTTAATCGTATCAAAAAGGATTTACACACTACGATATCGACTGCGACGCCGGATGTGTGTCACTTTCGGTTTGACCCCACCGACATCGCAGCTGCGATGTCGTAGTGTGCAAAGCCCGCCTTAGGGTTAATTTCAGCTGTGAATTGACAGCCGAAATGAAGTCTAGGGGTTGTTAATGGATCTATCAGAAACCCCCATTACCAACCTGGTAAGTATACAGTTATAAAATATTAACAGGAAGGAAAAAAATAGTTTATTTGAATAAAGACTTCCCCACATTCCCTTCTTTACCAAATTAATTTAAAAAATTCTTCTGAATTGAAAAGTTCTGAAGTACTCCAATGGTTAATAAAGACTCCCCAACACTCCCTCATTTACCAATATATTAATTAAAAAGAAATCTTCAAAGTTTCGACATAATCCAATGGTGTAATGTTAGAAATTCCGGGTCTGCGGCTGACTGGGAAGGACCTATGGTGCCTCATTTTTAGAATGCTCTCAGGATGAGGTTCCAGGGGATCCAATGGGCATTGAGGAGTATTACATTTCTGGATTACATCGGAACTTCGAGAATTTTTTAAATTTAATAAATTAGTGAATGAGGGAGTGGTGGGAATCTTTTTTCAAATGAACAATTTTTTTTCTTTGTGTGTTTGTTTTTTAACTGTACACTTACCTGGTTAGTAATGGAGATGTCTGATAGACGCCTCTTCATTACTGATCATTGGGCTTGATGCCAGCTGTCAATTTACAGCTGACACAAACCCCAAAAGTATTACCCTGATTGCCACCACACTAGGGCAATCAAGAAGACCAGGCAAAATGCCCAAATTTGCTTATATAATGAATGTGCCACTTCTGGGGTGGCTGTGGGCTGCTCTTTTAGACTCGGACTGGCCCAAATACTATTGACTTTTCCAGTCTGATAATAATAAAGCTATAACCCACAACAAGATGTATAGGGGTTTTCAAAAATTCTTCTCAGGAGTTACGATAATTGTATAGCATGGAGAAGTAAAATATAACATTTAAGAGGTAAACTATACAGTTAGGTCCAGAAATATTTGGACAGTGACACAAGTTTTGTTATTTTAGCTGTTTACAAAAACATGTTCAGAAATACAATTATATATATAATATGGGCTGAAAGTGCACACTCCCAGCTACAATATGAGTTTTCACATCCAAATCAGAGAAAGGGTTTAGGAATCATAGCTTTGTAATGCATAGCCTCCTCTTTTTCAAGGGACCAAAAGTAATTGGACAAGGGACTCTAAGGGCTGCAATTAACTCTGAAGGCGTCTCCCTCGTTAACCTGTAATCAATGAAGTAGTTAAAAGGTCTGGGGTTGATTACAGGTGTGTGGTTTTGCATTTGGAAGCTGTTGCTGTGACCAGACAACATGCGGTCTAAGGAACTCTCAATTGAGGTGAAGCAGAACATCCTGAGGCTGAAAAAAAAGAAAAAATCCATCAGAGAGATAGCAGACATGCTTGGAGTAGCAAAATCAACAGTCGGGTACATTCTGAGAAAAAAGGAATTGACTGGTGAGCTTGGGAACTCAAAAAGGCCTGGGCGTCCACGGATGACAACAGTGGTGGATGATCGCTGCATACTTTCTTTGGTGAAGAAGAACCCGTTCACAACATCAACTGAAGTCCAGAACACTCTCAGTGAAGTAGGTGTATCTGTCTCTAAGTCAACAGTAAAGAGAAGACTCCATGAAAGTAAATACAAAGGGTTCACATCTAGATGCAAACCATTCATCAATTCCAAAAATAGACAGGCCAGAGTTAAATTTGCTGAAAAACACCTCATGAAGCCAGCTCAGTTCTGGAAAAGTATTCTATGGACAGATGAGACAAAGATCAACCTGTACCAGAATGATGGGAAGAAAAAAGTTTAGAGAAGAAAGGGAACGGCACATGATCCAAGGCACACCACATACTCTGTAAAACATGGTGGAGGCAACGTGATGGCATGGGTATGCATGGCTTTCAATGGCACTGGGTCACTTGTGTTTATTGATGACATAACAGCAGACAAGAGTAGCCGGATGAATTCTGAAGTGTACCGGGATATACTTTCAGCCCAGATTCAGCCAAATGCCGCAAAGTTGATCGGACGGCGCTTCATAGTACAGATGGACAATGACCCCAAGCATACAGCCAAAGCTACCCAGGAGTTCATGAGTGCAAAAAAGTGGAACATTCTGCAATGGCCAAGTCAATCACCAGATCTTAACCCAATTGAGCATGCGTTTCACTTGCTCAAATCCAGACTTAAGATAGAAAGACCCACAAACAAGCAAGACCTGAAGGCTGCGGCTATAAAGGCCTGGCAAAGCATTAAGAAGGAGGAAACCCAGCGTTTGGTGATGTCCATGGGTTCCAGACTTAAGGCAGTGATTGCCTCCAAAGGATTCACAACAAAATATTGAAAATAAAAATATTTTGTTTGGGTTTGGTTTATTTGTCCAATTACTTTTGACCTCCTAAAATGTGGAGTGTTTGTAAAGAAATGTGTACAATTTCTATCAGATATTTTTGTTCAAACCTTCAAATTAAACGTTACAATCTGCACTTGAATTCTGTTGTAGAGGTTTCATTTCAAATCCAATGTGGTGGCATGCAGAGCCCAACTCGCGGAAATTGTGTCACTGTCCAAATATTTCTGGACCTAACTGTATGTCTAGCATATGCTGTCAGAAAATAGATAATAAAGTGGAAGTGCTAAATCATCAGTGCAAATAAAGTGCCATATAAACAAAAAGAGTAGATCTCACACAATATGCAGTTTAGATGAATATTGCAATACATACAGAAACAAAAGGATACAAAAAATAGAGTTAGGTATTTGTACCCTGCCCTGTCATGCCCGATGTTTTGCTTTCACCCTGACAAGGGCAGCACCTTAGCGTAACAATATCTAACCCCAGAAATATGGGCCCTCCCAATCCCTTTTCTTCTTTAAGAACAAGGGTTCATCAGGGGAGTACACTAATTATAATGGGGGAATATGATATGAGCAAATTAAAGTGACAAAGCTCACAGATTAGCAAGGTGCTGCATAATCTGTAATAATGGGTTTTAAATGTGATAACCAAAGATAAGTAGATAGTGAAATATTCAGATTCAGATTATTTGAGCTCTATTATTAGTTCTATTATTTGTGTATTCGTCATGAATAACGAACCCAATGTAAGTCAATGGGAGACTCAAATGATTTTCAGGAGGGCTTTGGAGGTCTACCTTGGAGAGCTATAAAAATGCTGAAATGGATGGAAAAGTGTTGAAACTGAATGTAAACAGCATGGGGAAGATGCCTGGATTCATTTCTGACTCCCATTTGGTTTCTGGGAATAATATTGTCAGAATATTATGGGCATTAAAGCGGGATAGTTAAACTTACTGAGATACCCTGTAGCTATCACACTACTTCCAGGTCCACTCATTAGATTTCTTACATATACACTGCTTCCCCCGCCCACCTACTCTGTCGGTGTCTGTGATTGTCTGCAGTCAGACTGCCATCGTGCTGACATCTCTGATTGGCTGCTTTCAGAGTACCTGTCTGGGTCCTCCAATGGAGTGTAAAAATAAATAAATAAATAAAAAAAATGTCACAGGGCCCCCTGTTTAAAGATACCCAGCACAGATAAAGCATATGGCTACAGGCTACAGCCCTAAGCCTCTCTTAGCTGTGTATCAAAAGAAGATGGACCACATGCAGCTTTTTTTAGATGAGTTATATATAAAATTATATATATATATATATATATATATATATATATATATATATATATATACATATATATATATATTTAAAAATATATATATATATATTATTTTATTTATTTTTTAAAAAGGGTGCCCCCAATTTTGATGCCCAGCCAAGATAAAGACGACAGCTGGTGGCTGGTATTCTGAGGCTGTGGAGGTCGGTGGTTATTGGAGCCCCCTGCCTAAAATTAGCAGACAACAGTACCTAAAAATTGTCGCATTCAATAGTTGCGACAATTGCGGTGCCTTACCAGGCTCCTTTTGTTTGCCCTGGTGTGGAGGCAATCGGGGTAATAAAACACAACACAAAACAAAGAGAAAGATCCTAAAAAATGCTGTGAGGGGTCTTGAATCTCAACAAGGAAATACAAAAATACTTGGCAAGTAATGGATATTGCGAAAACCCTAATATACGTGCGAGTAACAAATAGTGGCGAATATATTCGCTCATCTCTAGTGACAACCATTTTTACAGATTACTGATTTGGCTACTATTCCACTAAAAAAAGCTTTTTACAAAATAAAGGTTTTTTGCATCACTTTTTTTGAAGGTTATAGTTTATTTCTGTTGACAGAGACATGTGGCTTGTTTTTTTTGAGATTTTTTTGGCATCTTTTTGAGCTACATAATATTTTTTGAACACTTTCTATTCCATTTTTCGTGAAGCAGATTTAAGAAGTACCATCAATTAAGGAATTGATGTTTTTTGTTTTGTCTTGCGCCGTTCAGCATGTCATAAAAATGATGGACAGCTTTATTCTTCTGGTCGGTACAATTACAGCGATACTACATTTATATTATTTTTCATGTTCTGCCACATTTACACCACAGAAGCTATTTTAGAAAAAAAGGAATTGTTTTCGCACTGCTGTTTTCTAAGCGCTAATAATAATAGTAATCTTTATTTCTATAGCACCAACATATTCTGCAGCACTTTACAATTTAGAGATTCATATAGAAACAGTCATAAGTAACAGTTATTGAAGATAGCAAAAAAAACGACAACCCTACTCATAAGAGCTTACAATCTACAATGCTAAAGCAACACTCTGAACAGGAAAAGTGATCATAGTAGACAGGCATAAAGTCCCCTAGGAGGACTAGTAAAATCTTTAAAAATTGTACAATAAATAAAAAGTTTTTAAAAAAAGGAAAAAAAACTTATAATAATAAAAAAACACTTATTTGGTATCTCCAGGTTTAGAAATGGCCAGTCTATCAAAATTTAAAACCAATTAATCTGATTGGTAAACGGCGTAGCAAGAACAAAATCAAAACACTAGAATTACATTTTTGGTCACCGCAGCATTGTATTAAAATGCAAGAACAGGCGATCGAAAAGTTGCATCTATCCAAACATGGTTTAATTAAAAACGTCAGCTCAAAACAGAAATAATCAGCTGTCACTGAGCCCCAGATCGCAAAAAATAAGAATGCTACAGGCTTTGGAAAATGGTGACAGAGACACAGTTCTTTTATTTTTTTTAATTTTTTTTACAAAACATCTACATTTTTTTTCACCACTTAGATAACAGTAAAAGTATTCATTTTTGGTATCTATGAACTCATACTGACCTGGGGAATCATAATACCAGGTCAGTTTACCAAATATTTAGCACAGTAAGTAAGAAAACCCCAAAACATTTCTGCAACTGAAGTTTATTTCCAATTTTACAGCACCTGGAATTTGTTTCCTGTATTCCACTACAATATGGGGATGAATGAATGGTGTCTTTCAAAAGTACAATTCATTACACAAAAGATAAGCCATTATAGGGCTGTATAGATGGAAAAATAAAAAAGTTATGGCTTTTGAAAGAAGGAGAGAAAAAAAATCAAAAACGAGAAATGGAAATTTGCCTGAGGGTGAAAGCGTTAATGAGATTGGACTTTAGAAGTTGATTCGGAATCTTCTGCTTTAATTTTAAGTTCACTTCTACCAATTCTTGGACACAACCCAATACTGGTGGGTGTGAGGAAAGTTTTTTTAACTGTAGAGGAGTGATTCAAGTCTTTATTCTGTTGCAGTATTCACTAGCATGATTCCTAAGGCCATGAATAACACCTAGTTCTTCAAAGGAATCAATCTTACTTAGGTTGATCTCCGGTGCTCCCATGCATTCAGATGTGTCAGCTTGCCTCCGAGGAGTTTTGAAAGTGGCACTGCAGAGTGAGGCTACGGACAAATTTGTTTACGTCTAATAGTGTTTAGTAGATGTCAAACTGTTTAGTAGGGAGAAAGTTAACCCTTTGGACTGAACCTCAAGATGTGCTTCTGTCAGGCTATGTCCGCACGTTGCTTTTTACCTGCTTTTTACCTGCTTTTTTGCTGCTTTTTCAACTGCAGCGTTTAATGCCAAAATGGTTGTGTTCTGCTTTTCAAGCAAAGTCTATGGGAATTTGGGTTTCTTGTCCGCACTATGCAGTTCAAACTGCAGCCTTTTTGTTGCAGAACTTTGGTCAAAAACTCAGCTTTGCAGTGCAAAACCCAAATGGCAAAAACAATTGACATGTCAATTGTTTTTGCCATTTGGGTTTTGCACTACAAAGCTGAGTTTTTGACCAAAGTTCTACAACAAAAAGGCTGCAGTTTGAACTGCATAGTGCGGACAAGAAACCCAAATTCCCATAGACTTTGCTTGAAAAGCAGAACACAACGATTTTGGCATTAAACGCTGCAGTTGAAAAAGCAGCAAAAAAGCAGGTAAAAAGCAGGTAAAAAGCAACGTGCGGACATAGCCTTAGATTATAGCTGGAAAAGTAACTGACATTTTTTTCATTGATGTCTTTGGTCTTTGAGGATTTCTTTTTGTGTTTTCTACCTCCCCTCCTCATGTGCATTTCTTTGACTGTTTAAAGAAAATGTGCTATTTTTATTCAGGAAATTTGTTGTTGGAATAATTCCTGCGCCTTGGAATTATATTTGAGTGGGTTTCAGGAGAGGAATCTAAGGTATTATCAGATGTCATTTTGTCAGTATTTTTTAAGACATATCAGTGTCAGAGAAACTCACTTTCTTATTGCTAAGAAAAGAGGTTCCTCACTTATTATTGCTTTTCAAGATGGAAGTAGATGATTGATTCCTTCTGTTATATTTTTTGCAGGTGTAAAGTTCATTTCTGACATCGTCATTGTGATCCCTTTCAAAATTTATTATTTTAGTTAATATTATATGTTCTTCAAATTGGGAAATTTTGTGTTTGATAACATTATTCCAATCATCATACTGTCTTAATGATGTATATTCTTTTAGAGATTTTTTTTACTTATGTGATATCAGATTTAATGAAGGTTGCTAATCCCTCTTCATGTTGAATAATTAACTTAATTAATTTGAAAGAGCAATCATCCATAATCTTGTTCCATACTGCTTTGAAATTCTCTGAAAAAATCATTGTATATGTCTTTCTGATATAAAGAACTCTAGGGATCATAAACTACCCCTCATAGGATTTTAAGGTTGTAGAATCCAACCAGGTTCTTGATTCTTTCATTTGTAGGTTCTTTAAAGATTTTATGAGATTGTCTAATTCAGTTGCAGGCTGTGTGCAATCAGGTACGGTAATGGAAAAGATATCAGCACCTTTTTTGTATCTAGTAATCAGATCTTCCATGATTTTACACTCAGGCTGTGTTGATGATGGGGCTTGCGACATATTATTCTTGTCAACAAGAGTTGCTTCTAATGACTGCAATACTGTGAATGTCAGGCAGCGTTTTGATGAGCAAGGAAGCACAAGTATATAGAAAAAGATGACAGCTCACTAGAAATGAGTAGACCTACTGAAGATCAGGTTGGTAGGTTCATCCTGACTTTAAATAACGTTTGGTTTTGGACCCTGACCTTACCTGAATCCCAATTGAAGTAATTAATTGGGCAGTTTGGGTCTCTGCCCACATGCAGACAGCCATAAACAGAACACTTCTATTTTTTGGGGGGCTGCAAACTACATCCGGCTTGCACTGGGCTGAGCACCAAGCGTACCAGAGCACAGCCTCCCTTATTCCATGCACCATCTGACCTTCTCTACACCATGAATTTACCAGCATTATATCATACTGTGAGCTGTATCTTTTATTTTTTTACTTGTGCAGAGCATAACACCGTGAGCGGTGTTCATACGTTAAGTACCCGAACATTTGTTGTTTGTTGTGCTATTAAGGTTATGAACACAGCCTGGTTTATAGGGTGGAGTGCTCAGACAGAAAGAAACTCACTACAGCTATCCAGCACCTCTT